>NW_025726016.1:2926250-3235625 GCF_021461395.2 Schistocerca americana
GACAACGATAAGGTGGACATGCTGTACCATTTCGCTTCTGCAGGGCTGGCCGCAGTACGAATTAAAGAGAGGAAAGATTCAAAGAAGGGGGAGCAGCGGGCAGCAGTAACTATGACTCTCTTAAGGTAGCCAAATGCCTCGTCACTCTGCGAAATTTATTTGAAAATTCGTGGATATCGTCGTTTTAGTAACTCAGACAACGTTAAGGTGGACATGTTCCAGCATTTCGCTTCTGCTTTGACATTCCGCAGTACGAAATAAGGAGTGGAGGATTCAAAGGACGGGGAGCATCTGGCAGCAGTAACTATGACTCTCTTAATTTAGCCAAATGCCTCGTCATCCGGCGAAGTACATTTGCTAACTCGAGAAACTCGTAGTGGGAGTAACTGTGACGACGTTAAGGTGGACATACAGTGGCATATCGGTTCTGTAGGACTGGCCATAGCAAGAATGATAAAGGCCTAAAGAAATGGGAGCAGCCGGCAGGAGTAACTATGACTCTCTTAAGGTAGTCAAATGCCTCGTCACTCTGCGAAATTTATTTGAAATCTCGAGGATATCGTTGTTGGAGTAACTCAGACAACGATAAGGTGGACATGCTGTACCATTTCGCTTCTGCAGGGCTGGCCGCAGTACGAATTAAAGAGAGGAAAGATTCAAAGAAGGGGGAGCAGCGGGCAGCAGTAACTATGACTCTCTTAAGGTAGCCAAATGCCTCGTCACTCTGCGAAATTTATTTGAAAATTCGTGGATATCGTCGTTTTAGTAACTCAGACAACGTTAAGGTGGACATGTTCCAGCATTTCGCTTCTGCTTTGACATTCCGCAGTACGAAATAAGGAGTGGAGGATTCAAAGGACGGGGAGCATCTGGCAGCAGTAACTATGACTCTCTTAATTTAGCCAAATGCCTCGTCATCCGGCGAAGTACATTTGCTAACTCGAGAAACTCGTAGTGGGAGTAACTGTGACGACGTTAAGGTGGACATACAGTGGCATATCGGTTCTGTAGGACTGGCCATAGCAAGAATGATAAAGGCCTAAAGAAATGGGAGCAGCCGGCAGGAGTAACTATGACTCTCTTAAGGTAGTCAAATGCCTCGTCACTCTGCGAAATTTATTTGAAATCTCGAGGATATCGTTGTTGGAGTAACTCAGACAACGATAAGGTGGACATGCTGTACCATTTCGCTTCTGCAGGGCTGGATGCAGTACGAATTAAAGAGAGGAAAGATTCAAAGAAGGGGGAGCAGCGGGCAGCAGTAACTATGACTCTCTTAAGGTAGCCAAATGCCTCGTCACTCTGCGAAATTTATTTGAAAATTCGTGGATATCGTCGTTTTAGTAACTCAGACAACGTTAAGGTGGACATGTTCCAGCATTTCGCTTCTGCTTTGACATTCCGCAGTACGAAATAAGGAGTGGAGGATTCAAAGGACGGGGAGCATCTGGCAGCAGTAACTATGACTCTCTTAATTTAGCCAAATGCCTCGTCATCCGGCGAAGTACATTTGCTAACTCGAGAAACTCGTAGTGGGAGTAACTGTGACGACGTTAAGGTGGACATACAGTGGCATATCGGTTCTGTAGGACTGGCCATAGCAAGAATGATAAAGGCCTAGAGAAATGGGAGCAGCCGGCAGGGGTAACTATGACTCTCTTAAGGTAGTCAAATGCCTCGTCACTCTGCGAAATTTATTTGAAATCTCGAGGATATCGTTGTTGGAGTAACTCAGACAACGATAGGGTGGACATGCTGTACCATTTCGCTTCTGCAGGGCTGGCCGCAGTACGAATTAAAGAGAGGAAAGATTCAAAGAAGGGGGAGCAGCGGGCAGCAGTAACTATGACTCTCTTAAGGTAGCCAAATGCCTCGTCACTCTGCGAAATTTATTTGAAAACTCGAGGATATCATCGTTGGAGTTACTCAGACGACGTTATGGTGGACATGCTGTACCATTTCGCTTCTGCAGGGCTGGCCGCAGTACGAATTAAAGATAGGAAAGATTCAAAGAAGGGGGAGCAGCCGGCAGGAGTAACGATGACTCTCTTAAGGTAGCCAAATGCCTCGTCACTCTGCGAAATTTATTTGAAAACTCGTGGATATCGTCATTTTAGTAACTCAGACAACGTTAAGGTGCTCATGTTGCAGCATTTCGCTTCTGCTTGGACATTCTGCAGTACGAATTAAAGAGAGGAAAGATTCAAAGGAAGGGGAGCTTCTGGCTGCAGTAACTATGACTCTCTTAAGGTATCCAACGCCTCGTCATCCGGCGAAGTACATTTGCTAACTCGAGAAACTCGTAGTGGGAATAACTGTGACGACGTTAAGGTGGACATACAGTGGCATATCGGTTCTGTAGGACTGGCCATAGCAAGAATGATAAAGGCCTAAAGATATGGGAGCAGCCGGCAGGAGTAACTATGAATCTTAAGGTAGTCAAATGCCTCGTCACTCTGCGAAATTTATTTGAAATCTCGAGGATATCGTTGTTGGAGTAACTCAGACAACGATAAGGTGGACATGCTGTACCATTTCGCTTCTGCAGGGCTGGCCGCAGTACGAATTAAAGAGAGGAAAGATTCAAAGAAGGGGGAGCAGCGGGCAGCAGTAACTATGACTCTCTTAAGGTAGCCAAATGCCTCGTCACTCTGCGAAATTTATTTGAAAATTCGTGGATATCGTCGTTTTAGTAACTCAGACAACGTTAAGGTGGACATGTTCCAGCATTTCGCTTCTGCTTTGACATTCCGCAGTACGAAATAAGGAGTGGAGGATTCAAAGGACGGGGAGCATCTGGCAGCAGTAACTATGACTCTCTTAATTTAGCCAAATGCCTCGTCATCCGGCGAAGTACATTTGCTAACTCGAGAAACTCGTAGTGGGAGTAACTGTGACGACGTTAAGGTGGACATACAGTGGCATATCGGTTCTGTAGGACTGGCCATAGCAAGAATGATAAAGGCCTAAAGAAATGGGAGCAGCCGGCAGGAGTAACTATGACTCTCTTAAGGTAGTCAAATGCCTCGTCACTCTGCGAAATTTATTTGAAATCTCGAGGATATCGTTGTTGGAGTAACTCAGACAACGATAAGGTGGACATGCTGTACCATTTCGCTTCTGCAGGGCTGGCCGCAGTACGAATTAAAGAGAGGAAAGATTCAAAGAAGAGGGAGCAGCGGGCAGCAGTAACTATGACTCTCTTAAGGTAGCCAAATGCCTCGTCACTCTGCGAAATTTATTTGAAAATTCGTGGATATCGTCGTTTTAGTAACTCAGACAACGTTAAGGTGGACATGTTCCAGCATTTCGCTTCTGCTTTGACATTCCGCAGTACGAAATAAGGAGTGGAGGATTCAAAGGACGGGGAGCATCTGGCAGCAGTAACTATGACTCTCTTAATTTAGCCAAATGCCTCGTCATCCGGCGAAGTACATTTGCTAACTCGAGAAACTCGTAGTGGGAGTAACTGTGACGACGTTAAGGTGGACATACAGTGGCATATCGGTTCTGTAGGACTGGCCATAGCAAGAATGATAAAGGCCTAAAGAAATGGGAGCAGCCGGCAGGAGTAACTATGACTCTCTTAAGGTAGTCAAATGCCTCGTCACTCTGCGAAATTTATTTGAAATCTCGAGGATATCGTTGTTGGAGTAACTCAGTCAACGATAAGGTGGACATGCTGTACCATTTCGCTTCTGCAGGGCTGGCCGCAGTACGAATTAAAGAGAGGAAAGATTCAAAGAAGGGGGAGCAGCGGGCAGCAGTATCTATGACTCTCTTAAGGTAGCCAAATGCCTCGTCACTCTGCGAAATTTATTTGAAAATTCGTGGATATCGTCGTTTTAGTAACTCAGACAACGTTAAGGTGGACATGTTCCAGCATTTCGCTTCTGCTTTGACATTCCGCAGTACGAAATAAGGAGTGGAGGATTCAAAGGACGGGGAGCATCTGGCAGCAGTAACTATGACTCTCTTAATTTAGCCAAATGCCTCGTCATCCGGCGAAGTACATTTGCTAACTCGAGAAACTCGTAGTGGGAGTAACTGTGACGACGTTAAGGTGGACATACAGTGGCATATCGGTTCTGTAGGACTGGCCATAGCGAGAATGATAAAAGCCTAAAGAAATGGGAGCAGCCGGCATTAGTAACTATGACTCTCTTAAGGTAGTCAAATGCCTCGTCACTCTGCGAAATTTATTTGAAATCTCGAGGATATCGTTGTTGGAGTAACTCAGACAACGATAAGGTGGACATGCTGTACCATTTCGCTTCTGCAGGGCTGGCCGCAGTACGAATTAAAGAGAGGAATAATTCAAAGAAGGGGGAGCAGCGGGCAGCAGTAACTATGACTCTCTTAAGGTAGCCAAATGCCTCGTCACTCTGCGAAATTTATTTGAAAATTCGTGGATATCGTCGTTTTAGTAACTCAGACAACGTTAAGGTGGACATGTTCCAGCATTTCGCTTCTGCTTTGACATTCCGCAGTACGAAATAAGGAGTGGAGGATTCAAAGGACGGGGAGCATCTGGCAGCAGTAACTATGACTCTCTTAATTTAGCCAAATGCCTCGTCATCCGGCGAAGTACATTTGCTAACTCGAGAAACTCGTAGTGGGAGTAACTGTGACGACGTTAAGGTGGACATACAGTATCATATCGGTTCTGTAGGACTGGCCATAGCAAGAATGATAAAGGCCTAAAGAAATGGGAGCAGCCGGCAGGAGTAACTATGACTCTCTTAAGGTAGTCAAATGCCTCGTCACTCTGCGAAATTTATTTGAAATCTCGAGGATATCGTTGTTGGAGTAACTCAGACAACGATAAGGTGGACATGCTGTACCATTTCGCTTCTGCAGGGCTGGCCGCAGTACGAATTAAAGAGAGGAAAGATTCAAAGAAGGGGGAGCAGCGGGCAGCAGTAACTATGACTCTCTTAAGGTAGCCAAATGCCTCGTCACTCTGCGAAATTTATTTGAAAATTCGTGGATATCGTCGTTTTAGTAACTCAGACAACGTTAAGGTGGACATGTTCCAGCATTTCGCTTCTGCTTTGACATTCCGCAGTACGAAATAAGGAGTGGAGGATTCAAAGGACGGGGAGCATCTGGCAGCAGTAACTATGACTCTCTTAATTTAGCCAAATGCCTCGTCATCCGGCGAAGTACATTTGCTAACTCGAGAAACTCGTAGTGGGAGTAACTGTGACGACGTTAAGGTGGACATACAGTGGCATATCGGTTCTGTAGGACTGGCCATAGCAAGAATGATAAAGGCCTAAAGAAATGGGAGCAGCCGGCAGGAGTAACTATGACTCTCTTAAGGTAGTCAAATGCCTCGTCACTCTGCGAAATTTATTTGAAATCTCGAGGATATCGTTGTTGGAGTAACTCAGACAACGATAAGGTGGACATGCTGTACCATTTCGCTTCTGCGGGGCTGGCCGCAGTACGAATTAAAGAGAGGAAAGATTCAAAGAAGGGGGAGCAGCGGGCAGCAGTAACTATGACTCTCTTAAGGTAGCCAAATGCCTCGTCACTCTGCGAAATTTATTTGAAAACTCGAGGATATCATCGTTGGAGTTACTCAGACGACGTTATGGTGGACATGCTGTACCATTTCGCTTCTGCAGGGCTGGCCGCAGTACGAATTAAAGATAGGAAAGATTCAAAGAAGGGGGAGCAGCCGGCAGGAGTAACGATGACTCTCTTAAGGTAGCCAAATGCCTCGTCACTCTGCGAAATTTATTTGAAAACTCGTGGATATCGTCATTTTAGTAACTCAGACAGCGTTAAGGTGCTCATGTTGCAGCATTTCGCTTCTGCTTGGACATTCCGCAGTACGAATTAAAGAGAGGAAAGATTCAAAGGAAGGGGAGATTCTGGCTGCAGTAACTATGACTCTCTTAAGGTAGCCAACGCCTCGTCATCCGGCGAAGTACATTTGCTAACTCGAGAAACTCGTAGTGGGAATAACTGTGACGACGTTAAGGTGGACATACAGTGGCATATCGGTTCTGTAGGACTGGCCATAGCAAGAATGATAAAGGCCTAAAGATATGGGAGCAGCCGGCAGGAGTAACTATGAATCTTAAGGTAGTCAAATGCCTCGTCACTCTGCGAAATTTATTTGAAATCTCGAGGATATCGTTGTTGGAGTAACTCAGACAACGATAAGGTGGACATGCTGTACCATTTCGCTTCTGCAGGGCTGGCCGCAGTACGAATTAAAGAGAGGAAAGATTCAAAGAAGGGGGAGCAACGGGCAGCAGTAACTATGACTCTCTTAAGGTAGCCAAATGCCTCATCACTCTGCGAAATTTATTTGAAAATTCGTGGATATCGTCGTTTTAGTAACTCAGACAACGTTAAGGTGGACATGTTCCAGCATTTCGCTTCTGCTTTGACATTCCACAGTACGAAATAAGGAGTGGAGGATTCAAAGGACGGGGAGCATCTGGCAGCAGTAACTATGACTCTCTTAATTTAGCCAAATGCCTCGTCATCCGGCGAAGTACATTTGCTAACTCGAGAAACTCGTAGTGGGAGTAACTGTGACGACGTTAAGGTGGACATACAGTGGCATATCGGTTCTGTAGGACTGGCCATAGCAAGAATGATAAAGGCCTAAAGAAATGGGAGCAGCCGGCAGGAGTAACTATGACTCTCTTAAGGTAGTCAAATGCCTCGTCACTCTGCGAAATTTATTTGAAATCTCGAGGATATCGTTGTTGGAGTAACTCAGACAACGATAAGGTGGACATGCTGTACCATTTCGCTTCTGCAGGGCTGGCCGCAGTACGAATTAAAGAGAGGAAAGATTCAAAGAAGGGGGAGCAGCGGGCAGCAGTAACTATGACTCTCTTAAGGTAGCCAAATGCCTCGTCACTCTGCGAAATTTATTTGAAAACTCGAGGATATCATCGTTGGAGTTACTCAGACGACGTTATGGTGGACATGCTGTACCATTTCGCTTCTGCAGGGCTGGCCGCAGTACGAATTAAAGATAGGAAAGATTCAAAGAAGGGGGAGCAGCCGGCAGGAGTAACGATGACTCTCTTAAGGTAGCCAAATGCCTCGTCACTCTGCGAAATTTATTTGAAAACTCGTGGATATCGTCATTTTAGTAACTCAGACAACGTTAAGGTGCTCATGTTGCAGCATTTCGCTTCTGCTTGGACATTCCGCAGTACGAATTAAAGAGAGGAAAGATTCAAAGGAAGGGGAGCTTCTGGCTGCAGTAACTATGACTCTCTTAAGGTAGCCAACGCCTCGTCATCCGGCGAAGTACATTTGCTAACTCGAGAAACTCGTAGTGGGAGTAACTGTGACGACGTTAAGGTGGACATACAGTGGCATATCGGTTCTGTAGGACTAGCCATAGCAAGAATGATAAAGGCCTAAAGAAATGGGAGCAGCCGGCAGGAGTAACTATGACTCTCTTAAGGTAGTCAAATGCCTCGTCACTCTGCGAAATTTATTTGAAATCTCGAGGATATCGTTGTTGGAGTAACTCAGACAACGATAAGGTGGACATGCTGTACCATTTCGCTTCTGCAGGGCTGGCCGCAGTACGAATTAAAGAGAGGAAAGATTCAAAGAAGGGGGAGCAGCGGGCAGCAGTAACTATGACTCTCTTAAGGTAGCCAAATGCCTCGTCACTCTGCGAAATTTATTTGAAAACTCGAGGATATCATCGTTGGAGTTACTCAGACGACGTTATGGTGGACATGCTGTACCATTTCGCTTCTGCAGGGCTGGCCGCAGTACGAATTAAAGATAGGAAAGATTCAAAGAAGGGGGAGCAGCCGGCAGGAGTAACGATGACTCTCTTAAGGTAGCCAAATGCCTCGTCACTCTGCGAAATTTATTTGAAAACTCGTGGATATCGTCATTTTAGTAACTCAGACAGCGTTAAGGTGCTCATGTTGCAGCATTTCGCTTCTGCTTGGACATTCCGCAGTACGAATTAAAGAGAGGAAAGATTCAAAGGAAGGGGAGATTCTGGCTGCAGTAACTATGACTCTCTTAAGGTAGCCAACGCCTCGTCATCCGGCGAAGTACATTTGCTAACTCGAGAAACTCGTAGTGGGAATAACTGTGACGACGTTAAGGTGGACATACAGTGGCATATCGGTTCTGTAGGACTGGCCATAGCAAGAATGATAAAGGCCTAAAGATATGGGAGCAGCCGGCAGGAGTAACTATGAATCTTAAGGTAGTCAAATGCCTCGTCACTCTGCGAAATTTATTTGAAATCTCGAGGATATCGTTGTTGGAGTAACTCAGACAACGATAAGGTGGACATGCTGTACCATTTCGCTTCTGCAGGGCTGGCCGCAGTACGAATTAAAGAGAGGAAAGATTCAAAGAAGGGGGAGCAACGGGCAGCAGTAACTATGAGTCTCTTAAGGTAGCCAAATGCCTCATCACTCTGCGAAATTTATTTGAAAATTCGTGGATATCGTCGTTTTAGTAACTCAGACAACGTTAAGGTGGACATGTTCCAGCATTTCGCTTCTGCTTTGACATTCCACAGTACGAAATAAGGAGTGGAGGATTCAAAGGACGGGGAGCATCTGGCAGCAGTAACTATGACTCTCTTAATTTAGCCAAATGCCTCGTCATCCGGCGAAGTACATTTGCTAACTCGAGAAACTCGTAGTGGGAGTAACTGTGACGACGTTAAGGTGGACATACAGTGGCATATCGGTTCTGTAGGACTGGCCATAGCAAGAATGATAAAGGCCTAAAGAAATGGGAGCAGCCGGCAGGAGTAACTATGACTCTCTTAAGGTAGTCAAATGCCTCGTCACTCTGCGAAATTTATTTGAAATCTCGAGGATATCGTTGTTGGAGTAACTCAGACAACGATAAGGTGGACATGCTGTACCATTTCGCTTCTGCAGGGCTGGCCGCAGTACGAATTAAAGAGAGGAAAGATTCAAAGAAGGGGGAGCAGCGGGCAGCAGTAACTATGACTCTCTTAAGGTAGCCAAATGCCTCGTCACTCTGCGAAATTTATTTGAAAACTCGAGGATATCATCGTTGGAGTTACTCAGACGACGTTATGGTGGACATGCTGTACCATTTCGCTTCTGCAGGGCTGGCCGCAGTACGAATTAAAGATAGGAAAGATTCAAAGAAGGGGGAGCAGCCGGCAGGAGTAACGATGACTCTCTTAAGGTAGCCAAATGCCTCGTCACTCTGCGAAATTTATTTGAAAACTCGTGGATATCGTCATTTTAGTAACTCAGACAACGTTAAGGTGCTCATGTTGCAGCATTTCGCTTCTGCTTGGACATTCCGCAGTACGAATTAAAGAGAGGAAAGATTCAAAGGAAGGGGAGCTTCTGGCTGCAGTAACTATGACTCTCTTAAGGTAGCCAACGCCTCGTCATCCGGCGAAGTACATTTGCTAACTCGAGAAACTCGTAGTGGGAGTAACTGTGACGACGTTAAGGTGGACATACAGTGGCATATCGGTTCTGTAGGACTGGCCATAGCAAGAATGATAAAGGCCTAAAGATATGGGAGCAGCCGGCAGGAGTAACTATGAATCTTAAGGTAGTCAAATGCCTCGTCACTCTGCGAAATTTATTTGAAATCTCGAGGATATCGTTGTTGGAGTAACTCAGACAACGATAAGGTGGACATGCTGTACCATTTCGCTTCTGCAGGGCTGGCCGCAGTACGAATTAAAGAGAGGAAAGATTCAAAGAAGGGGGAGCAGCGGGCAGCAGTAACTATGACTCTCTTAAGGTAGCCAAATGCCTCGTCACTCTGCGAAATTTATTTGAAAACTCGAGGATATCATCGTTGGAGTTACTCAGACGACGTTATGGTGGACATGCTGTACCATTTCGCTTCTGCAGGGCTGGCCGCAGTACGAATTAAAGATAGGAAAGATTCAAAGAAGGGGGAGCAGCCGGCAGGAGTAACGATGACTCTCTTAAGGTAGCCAAATGCCTCGTCACTCTGCGAAATTTATTTGAAAACTCGTGGATATCGTCGTTTTAGTAACTCAGACAGCGTTAAGGTGCTCATGTTGCAGCATTTCGCTTCTGCTTGGACATTCCGCAGTACGAATTAAAGAGAGGAAAGATTCAAAGGAAGGGGAGATTCTGGCTGCAGTAACTATGACTCTCTTAAGGTAGCCAACGCCTCGTCATCCGGCGAAGTACATTTGCTAACTCGAGAAACTCGTAGTGGGAATAACTGTGACGACGTTAAGGTGGACATACAGTGGCATATCGGTTCTGTAGGACTGGCCATAGCAAGAATGATAAAGGCCTAAAGATATGGGAGCAGCCGGCAGGAGTAACTATGAATCTTAAGGTAGTCAAATGCCTCGTCACTCTGCGAAATTTATTTGAAATCTCGAGGATATCGTTGTTGGAGTAACTCAGACAACGATAAGGTGGACATGCTGTACCATTTCGCTTCTGCAGGGCTGGCCGCAGTACGAATTAAAGAGAGGAAAGATTCAAAGAAGGGGGAGCAACGGGCAGCAGTAACTATGACTCTCTTAAGGTAGCCAAATGCCTCATCACTCTGCGAAATTTATTTGAAAATTCGTGGATATCGTCGTTTTAGTAACTCAGACAACGTTAAGGTGGACATGTTCCAGCATTTCGCTTCTGCTTTGACATTCCACAGTACGAAATAAGGAGTGGAGGATTCAAAGGACGGGGAGCATCTGGCAGCAGTAACTATGACTCTCTTAATTTAGCCAAATGCCTCGTCATCCGGCGAAGTACATTTGCTAACTCGAGAAACTCGTAGTGGGAGTAACTGTGACGACGTTAAGGTGGACATACAGTGGCATATCGGTTCTGTAGGACTGGCCATAGCAAGAATGATAAAGGCCTAAAGAAATGGGAGCAGCCGGCAGGAGTAACTATGACTCTCTTAAGGTAGTCAAATGCCTCGTCACTCTGCGAAATTTATTTGAAATCTCGAGGATATCGTTGTTGGAGTGACTCAGACAACGATAAGGTGGACATGCTGTACCATTTCGCTTCTGCAGGGCTGGCCGCAGTACGAATTAAAGAGAGGAAAGATTCAAAGAAGGGGGAGCAGCGGGCAGCAGTAACTATGACTCTCTTAAGGTAGCCAAATGCCTCGTCACTCTGCGAAATTTATTTGAAAACTCGAGGATATCATCGTTGGAGTTACTCAGACGACGTTATGGTGGACATGCTGTACCATTTCGCTTCTGCAGGGCTGGCCGCAGTACGAATTAAAGATAGGAAAGATTCAAAGAAGGGGGAGCAGCCGGCAGGAGTAACGATGACTCTCTTAAGGTAGCCAAATGCCTCGTCACTCTGCGAAATTTATTTGAAAACTCGTGGATATCGTCATTTTAGTAACTCAGACAACGTTAAGGTGCTCATGTTGCAGCATTTCGCTTCTGCTTGGACATTCCGCAGTACGAATTAAAGAGAGGAAAGATTCAAAGGAAGGGGAGCTTCTGGCTGCAGTAACTATGACTCTCTTAAGGTAGCCAACGCCTCGTCATCCGGCGAAGTACATTTGCTAACTCGAGAAACTCGTAGTGGGAGTAACTGTGACGACGTTAAGGTGGACATACGGTGGCATATCGGTTCTGTAGGACTGGCCATAGCAAGAATGATAAAAGCCTAAAGAAATGGGAGCAGCCGGCAGGAGTAACTATGACTCTCTTAAGGTAGTCAAATGCCTCGTCACTCTGCGAAATTTATTTGAAATCTCGAGGATATCGTTGTTGGAGTAACTCAGACAACGATAAGGTGGACATGCTGTACCATTTCGCTTCTGCAGGGCTGGCCGCAGTACGAATTAAAGAGAGGAAAGATTCAAAGAAGGGGGAGCAGCGGGCAGCAGTAACTATGACTCTCTTAAGGTAGCCAAATGCCTCGTCACTCTGCGAAATTTATTTGAAAATTCGTGGATATCGTCGTTTTAGTAACTCAGACAACGTTAAGGTGGACATGTTCCAGCATTTCGCTTCTGCTTTGACATTCCGCAGTACGAAATAAGGAGTGGAGGATTCAAAGGACGGGGAGCATCTGGCAGCAGTAACTATGACTCTCTTAATTTAGCCAAATGCCTCGTCATCCGGCGAAGTACATTTGCTAACTCGAGAAACTCGTAGTGGGAGTAACTGTGACGACGTTAAGGTGGACATACAGTGGCATATCGGTTCTGTAGGACTGGCCATAGCAAGAATGATAAAGGCCTAAAGAAATGGGAGCAGCCGGCAGGAGTAACTATGACTCTCTTAAGGTAGTCAAATGCCTCGTCACTCTGCGAAATTTATTTGAAATCTCGAGGATATCGTTGTTGGAGTAACTCAGACAACGATAAGGTGGACATGCTGTACCATTTCGCTTCTGCAGGGCTGGCCGCAGTACGAATTAAAGAGAGGAAAGATTCAAAGAAGGGGGAGCAGCGGGCAGCAGTAACTATGACTCTCTTAAGGTAGCCAAATGCCTCGTCACTCTGCGAAATTTATTTGAAAACTCGAGGATATCATCGTTGGAGTTACTCAGACGACGTTATGGTGGACATGCTGTACCATTTCGCTTCTGCAGGGCTGGCCGCAGTACGAATTAAAGATAGGAAAGATTCAAAGAAGGGGGAGCAGCCGGCAGGAGTAACGATGACTGTCTTAAGGTAGCCAAATGCCTCGTCACTCTGCGAAATTTATTTGAAAACTCGTGGATATCGTCATTTTAGTAACTCAGACAACGTTAAGGTGCTCATGTTGCAGCATTTCGCTTCTGCTTGGACATTCCGCAGTACGAATTAAAGAGAGGAAAGATTCAAAGGAAGGGGAGCTTCTGGCTGCAGTAACTATGACTCTCTTAAGGTAGCCAACGCCTCGTCATCCGGCGAAGTACATTTGCTAACTCGAGAAACTCGTAGTGGGAATAACTGTGACGACGTTAAGGTGGACATACAGTGGCATATCGGTTCTGTAGGACTGGCCATAGCAAGAATGATAAAGGCCTAAAGATATGGGAGCAGCCGGCAGGAGTAACTATGAATCTTAAGGTAGTCAAATGCCTCGTCACTCTGCGAAATTTATTTGAAATCTCGAGGATATCGTTGTTGGAGTAACTCAGACAACGATAAGGTGGACATGCTGTACCATTTCGCTTCTGCAGGGCTGGCCGCAGTACGAATTAAAGAGAGGAAAGATTCAAAGAAGGGGGAGCAACGGGCAGCAGTAACTATGACTCTCTTAAGGTAGCCAAATGCCTCGTCACTCTGCGAAATTTATTTGAAGATTCGTTGATATCGTCGTTTTAGTAACTCAGACAACGTTAAGGTGGACATGTTCCAGCATTTCGCTTCTGCTTTGACATTCCACAGTACGAAATAAGGAGTGGAGGATTCAAAGGACGGGGAGCATCTGGCAGCAGTAACTATGACTCTCTTAATTTAGCCAAATGCCTCGTCATCCGGCGAAGTACATTTGCTAACTCGAGAAACTCGTAGTGGGAGTAACTGTGACGACGTTAAGGTGGACATACAGTGGCATATCGGTTCTGTAGGACTGGCCATAGCAAGAATGATAAAGGCCTAAAGAAATGGGAGCAGCCGGCAGGAGTAACTATGACTCTCTTAAGGTAGTCAAATGCCTCGTCACTCTGCGAAATTTATTTGAAATCTCGAGGATATCGTTGTTGGAGTAACTCAGACAACGATAAGGTGGACATGCTGTACCATTTCGCTTCTGCAGGGCTGGCCGCAGTACGAATTAAAGAGAGGAAAGATTCAAAGAAGGGGGAGCAGCGGGCAGCAGTAACTATGACTCTCTTAAGGTAGCCAAATGCCTCGTCACTCTGCGAAATTTATTTGAAAACTCGAGGATATCATCGTTGGAGTTACTCAGACGACGTTATGGTGGACATGCTGTACCATTTCGCTTCTGCAGGGCTGGCCGCAGTACGAATTAAAGATAGGAAAGATTCAAAGAAGGGGGAGCAGCCGGCAGGAGCAACGATGACTCTCTTAAGGTAGCCAAATGCCTCGTCACTCTGCCAAATTTATTTGAAAACTCGTGGATATCGTCATTTTAGTAACTCAGACAACGTTAAGGTGCTCATGTTGCAGCATTTCGCTTCTGCTTGGACATTCCGCAGTACGAATTAAAGAGAGGAAAGATTCAAAGGAAGGGGAGCTTCTGGCTGCAGTAACTATGACTCTCTTAAGGTAGCCAACGCCTCGTCATCCGGCGAAGTACATTTGCTAACTCGAGAAACTCGTAGTGGGAATAACTGTGACGACGTTAAGGTGGACATACAGTGGCATATCGGTTCTGTAGGACTGGCCATAGCAAGAATGATAAAGGCCTAAAGATATGGGAGCAGCCGGCAGGAGTAACTATGAATCTTAAGGTAGTCAAATGCCTCGTCACTCTGCGAAATTTATTTGAAATCTCGAGGATATCGTTGTTGGAGTAACTCAGACAACGATAAGGTGGACATGCTGTACCATTTCGCTTCTGCAGGGCTGGCCGCAGTACGAATTAAAGAGAGGAAAGATTCAAAGAAGGGGGAGCAGCGGGCAGCAGTAACTATGACTCTCTTAAGGTAGCCAAATGCCTCGTCACTCTGCGAAATTTATTTGAAAATTCGTGGATATCGTCGTTTTAGTAACTCAGACAACGTTAAGGTGGACATGTTCCAGCATTTCGCTTCTGCTTTGACATTCCGCAGTACGAAATAAGGAGTGGAGGATTCAAAGGACGGGGAGCATCTGGCAGCAGTAACTATGACTCTCTTAATTTTGCCAAATGCCTCGTCATCCGGCGAAGTACATTTGCTAACTCGAGAAACTCGTAGTGGGAGTAACTGTGACGACGTTAAGGTGGACATACAGTGGCATATCGGTTCTGTAGGACTGGCCATAGCAAGAATGATAAAGGCCTAAAGAAATGGGAGCAGCCGGCAGGAGTAACTATGACTCTCTTAAGGTAGTCAAATGCCTCGTCACTCTGCGAAATTTATTTGAAATCTCGAGGATATCGTTGTTGGAGTAACTCAGACAACGATAAGGTGGACATGCTGTACCATTTCGCTTCTGCAGGGCTGGCCGCAGTACGAATTAAAGAGAGGAAAGGTTCAAAGAAGGGGGAGCAGCGGGCAGCAGTAACTATGACTCTCTTAAGGTAGCCAAATGCCTCGTCACTCTGCGAAATTTATTTGAAAATTCGTGGATATCGTCGTTTTAGTAACTCAGACAACGTTAAGGTGGACATGTTCCAGCATTTCGCTTCTGCTTTGACATTCCGCAGTACGAAATAAGGAGTGGAGGATTCAAAGGACGGGGAGCATCTGGCAGCAGTAACTATGACTCTCTTAATTTAGCCAAATGCCTCGTCATCCGGCGAAGTACATTTGCTAACTCGAGAAACTCGTAGTGGGAGTAACTGTGACGACGTTAAGGTGGACATACAGTGGCATATCGGTTCTGTAGGACGCCATAGCAAGAATGATAAAGGCCTAAAGAAACGGGAGCAGCCGGCAGGAGTAACTATGACTCTCTTAAGGTAGTCAAATGCCTCGTCACTCTGCGAAATTTATTTGAAATCTCGAGGATATCGTTGTTGGAGTAACTCAGACAACGATAAGGTGGACATGCTGTACCATTTCGCTTCTGCAGGGCTGGCCGCAGTACGAATTAAAGAGAGGAAAGATTCAAAGAAGGGGGAGCAGCGGGCAGCAGTAACTATGACTCTCTTAAGGTAGCCAAATGCCTCGTCACTCTGCGAAATTTATTTGAAAATTCGTGGATATCGTCGTTTTAGTAACTCAGACAACGTTAAGGTGGACATGTTCCAGCATTTCGCTTCTGCTTTGACATTCCGCAGTACGAAATAAGGAGTGGAGGATTTAAAGGACGGGGAGCATCTGGCAGCAGTAACTATGACTCTCTTAATTTAGCCAAATGCCTCGTCATCCGGCGAAGTACATTTGCTAACTCGAGAAACTCGTAGTGGGAGTAACTGTGACGACGTTAAGGTGGACATACAGTGGCATATCGGTTCTGTAGGACTGGCCATAGCAAGAATGATAAAGGCCTAAAGAAATGGGAGCAGCCGGCAGGAGTAACTATGACTCTCTTAAGGTAGTCAAATGCCTCGTCACTCTGCGAAATTTATTTGAAAACTCGAGGATATCATCGTTGGAGTTACTCAGACGACGTTATGGTGGACATGCTGTACCATTTCGCTTCTGCAGGGCTGGCCGCAGTACGAATTAAAGATAGGAAAGATTCAAAGAAGGGGGAGCAGCCGGCAGGAGTAACGATGACTCTCTTAAGGTAGCCAAATGCCTCGTCACTCTGCGAAATTTATTTGAAAACTCGTGGATATCGTCATTTTAGTAACTCAGACAACGTTAAGGTGCTCATGTTGCAGCATTTCGCTTCTGCTTGGACATTCCGCAGTACGAATTAAAGAGAGGAAAGATTCAAAGGAAGGGGAGCTTCTGGCTGCAGTAACTATGACTCTCTTAAGGTAGCCAACGCCTCGTCATCCGGCGAAGTACATTTGCTAACTCGAGAAACTCGTAGTGGGAATAACTGTGACGACGTTAAGGTGGACATACAGTGGCATATCGGTTCTGTAGGACTGGCCATAGCAAGAATGATAAAGGCCTAAAGATATGGGAGCAGCCGGCAGGAGTAACTATGAATCTTAAGGTAGTCAAATGCCTCGTCACTCTGCGAAATTTATTTGAAATCTCGAGGATATCGTTGTTGGAGTAACTCAGACAACGATAAGGTGGACATGCTGTACCATTTCGCTTCTGCAGGGCTGGCCGCAGTACGAATTAAAGAGAGGAAAGATTCAAAGAAGGGGGAGCAACGGGCAGCAGTAACTATGAGTCTCTTAAGGTAGCCAAATGCCTCGTCACTCTGCGAAATTTATTTGAAAATTCGTGGATATCGTCGTTTTAGTAACTCAGACAACGTTAAGGTGGACATGTTCCAGCATTTCGCTTCTGCTTTGACATTCCGCAGTACGAAATAAGGAGTGGAGGATTCAAAGGACGGGGAGCATCTGGCAGCAGTAACTATGACTCTCTTAATTTAGCCAAATGCCTCGTCATCCGGCGAAGTACATTTGCTAACTCGAGAAACTCGTAGTGGGAGTAACTGTGACGACGTTAAGGTGGACATACAGTGGCATATCGGTTCTGTAGGACTGGCCATAGCAAGAATGATAAAGGCCTAAAGAAATGGGAGCAGCCGGCAGGAGTAACTATGACTCTCTTAAGGTAGTCAAATGCCTCGTCACTCTGCGAAATTTATTTGAAATCTCGAGGATATCGTTGTTGGAGTAACTCAGACAACGATAAGGTGGACATGCTGTACCATTTCGCTTCTGCAGGGCTGGCCGCAGTACGAATTAAAGAGAGGAAAGATTCAAAGAAGGGGGAGCAGCGGGCAGCAGTAACTATGACTCTCTTAAGGTAGCCAAATGCCTCGTCACTCTGCGAAATTTATTTGAAAACTCGAGGATATCATCGTTTTAGTAACTCAGACAACGTTAAGGTGGACATGTTCCAGCATTTCGCTTCTGCTTTGACATTCCGCAGTACGAAATAAGGAGTGGAGGATTCAAAGGACGGGGAGCATCTGGCAGCAGTAACTATGACTCTCTTAATTTTGCCAAATGCCTCGTCATCCGGCGAAGTACATTTGCTAACTCGAGAAACTCGTAGTGGGAGTAACTGTGACGACGTTAAGGTGGACATACAGTGGCATATCGGTTCTGTAGGACTGGCCATAGCAAGAATGATAAAGGCCTAAAGAAATGGGAGCAGCCGGCAGGAGTAACTATGACTCTCTTAAGGTAGTCAAATGCCTCGTCACTCTGCGAAATTTATTTGAAATCTTGAGGATATCGTTGTTGGAGTAACTCAGACAACGATAAGGTGGACATGCTGTACCATTTCGCTTCTGCAGGGCTGGCCGCAGTACGAATTAAAGAGAGGAAAGATTCAAAGAAGGGGGAGCAGCGGGCAGCAGTAACTATGACTCTCTTAAGGTAGCCAAATGCCTCGTCACTCTGCGAAATTTATTTGAAAATTCGTGGATATCGTCGTTTTAGTAACTCAGACAACGTTAAGGTGGACATGTTCCAGCATTTCGCTTCTGCTTTGACATTCCGCAGTACGAAATAAGGAGTGGAGGATTCAAAGGACGGGGAGCATCTGGCAGCAGTAACTATGACTCTCTTAATTTAGCCAAATGCCTCGTCATCCGGCGAAGTACATTTGCTAACTCGAGAAACTCGTAGTGGGAGTAACTGTGACGACGTTAAGGTGGACATACAGTGGCATATCGGTTCTGTAGGACGCCATAGCAAGAATGATAAAGGCCTAAAGAAATGGGAGCAGCCGGCAGGAGTAACTATGACTCTCTTAAGGTAGTCAAATGCCTCGTCACTCTGCGAAATTTATTTGAAATCTCGAGGATATCGTTGTTGGAGTAACTCAGACAACGATAAGGTGGACATGCTGTACCATTTCGCTTCTGCAGGGCTGGCCGCAGTACGAATTAAAGAGAGGAAAGATTCAAAGAAGGGGGAGCAGCGGGCAGCAGTAACTATGACTCTCTTAAGGTAGCCAAATGCCTCGTCACTCTGCGAAATTTATTTGAAAATTCGTGGATATCGTCGTTTTAGTAACTCAGACAACGTTAAGGTGGACATGTTCCAGCATTTCGCTTCTGCTTTGACATTCCGCAGTACGAAATAAGGAGTGGAGGATTCAAAGGACGGGGAGCAGCCGGCAGGAGTAACTATGACTCTCTTAAGGTAGTCAAATGCCTCGTCACTCTGCGAAATTTATTTGAAAACTCGAGGATATCATCGTTGGAGTTACTCAGACGACGTTATGGTTGACATGCTGTACCATTTCGCTTCTGCAGGGCTGGCCGCAGTACGAATTAAAGATAGGAAAGATTCAAAGAAGGGGGAGCAGCCGGCAGGAGTAACGATGACTCTCTTAAGGTAGCCAAATGCCTCGTCACTCTGCGAAATTTATTTGAAAACTCGTGGATATCGTCATTTTAGTAACTCAGACAACGTTAAGGTGCTCATGTTGCAGCATTTCGCTTCTGCTTGGACATTCCGCAGTACGAATTAAAGAGAGGAAAGATTCAAAGGAAGGGGAGCTTCTGGCTGCAGTAACTATGACTCTCTTAAGGTAGCCAACGCCTCGTCATCCGGCGAAGTACATTTGCTAACTCGAGAAACTCGTAGTGGGAATAACTGTGACGACGTTAAGGTGGACATACAGTGGCATATCGGTTCTGTAGGACTGGCCATAGCAAGAATGATAAAGGCCTAAAGATATGGGAGCAGCCGGCAGGAGTAACTATGAATCTTAAGGTAGTCAAATGCCTCGTCACTCTGCGAAATTTATTTGAAATCTCGAGGATATCGTTGTTGGAGTAACTCAGACAACGATAAGGTGGACATGCTGTACCATTTCGCTTCTGCAGGGCTGGCCGCAGTACGAATTAAAGAGAGGAAAGATTCAAAGAAGGGGGAGCAACGGGCAGCAGTAACTATGACTCTCTTAAGGTAGCCAAATGCCTCGTCACTCTGCGAAATTTATTTGAAAATTCGTGGATATCGTCGTTTTAGTAACTCAGACAACGTTAAGGTGGACATGTTCCAGCATTTCGCTTCTGCTTTGACATTCCGCAGTACGAAATAAGGAGTGGAGGATTCAAAGGACGGGGAGCATCTGGCAGCAGTAACTATGACTCTCTTAATTTAGCCAAATGCCTCGTCATCCGGCGAAGTACATTTGCTAACTCGAGAAACTCGTAGTGGGAGTAACTGTGACGACGTTAAGGTGGACATACAGTGGCATATCGGTTCTGTAGGACTGGCCATAGCAAGAATGATAAAGGCCTAAAGAAATGGGAGCAGCCGGCAGGAGTAACTATGACTCTCTTAAGGTAGTCAAATGCCTCGTCACTCTGCGAAATTTATTTGAAATCTCGAGGATATCGTTGTTGGAGTAACTCAGACAACGATAAGGTGGACATGCTGTACCATTTCGCTTCTGCAGGGCTGGCCGCAGTACGAATTAAAGAGAGGAAAGATTCAAAGAAGGGGGAGCAGCGGGCAGCAGTAACTATGACTCTCTTAAGGTAGCCAAATGCCTCGTCACTCTGCGAAATTTATTTGAAAACTCGAGGATATCATCGTTTTAGTAACTCAGACAACGTTAAGGTGGACATGTTCCAGAATTTCGCTTCTGCTTTGACATTCCGCAGTACGAAATAAGGAGTGGAGGATTCAAAGGACGGGGAGCATCTGGCAGCAGTAACTATGACTCTCTTAATTTTGCCAAATGCCTCGTCATCCGGCGAAGTACATTTGCTAACTCGAGAAACTCGTAGTGGGAGTAACTGTGACGACGTTAAGGTGGACATACAGTGGCATATCGGTTCTGTAGGACTGGCCATAGCAAGAATGATAAAGGCCTAAAGAAATGGGAGCAGCCGGCAGGAGTAACTATGACTCTCTTAAGGTAGTCAAATGCCTCGTCACTCTGCGAAATTTATTTGAAATCTCGAGGATATCGTTGTTGGAGTAACTCAGACAACGATAAGGTGGACATGCTGTACCATTTCGCTTCTGCAGGGCTGGCCGCAGTACGAATTAAAGAGAGGAAAGATTCAAAGAAGGGGGAGCAGCGGGCAGCAGTAACTATGACTCTCTTAAGGTAGCCAAATGCCTCGTCACTCTGCGAAATTTATTTGAAAATTCGTGGATATCGTCGTTTTAGTAACTCAGACAACGTTAAGGTGGACATGTTCCAGCATTTCGCTTCTGCTTTGACATTCCGCAGTACGAAATAAGGAGTGGAGGATTCAAAGGACGGGGAGCATCTGGCAGCAGTAACTATGACTCTCTTAATTTAGCCAAATGCCTCGTCATCCGGCGAAGTACATTTGCTAACTCGAGAAACTCGTAGTGGGAGTAACTGTGACGACGTTAAGGTGGACATACAGTGGCATATCGGTTCTGTAGGACGCCATAGCAAGAATGATAAAGGCCTAAAGAAATGGGAGCAGCCGGCAGGAGTAACTATGACTCTCTTAAGGTAGTCAAATGCCTCGTCACTCTGCGAAATTTATTTGAAATCTCGAGGATATCGTTGTTGGAGTAACTCAGACAACGATAAGGTGGACATGCTGTACCATTTCGCTTCTGCAGGGCTGGCCGCAGTACGAATTAAAGAGAGGAAAGATTCAAAGAAGGGGGAGCAGCGGGCAGCAGTAACTATGACTCTCTTAAGGTAGCCAAATGCCTCGTCACTCTGCGAAATTTATTTGAAAATTCGTGGATATCGTCGTTTTAGTAACTCAGACAACGTTAAGGTGGACATGTTCCAGCATTTCGCTTCTGCTTTGACATTCCGCAGTACGAAATAAGGAGTGGAGGATTCAAAGGACGGGGAGCATCTGGCAGCAGTAACTATGACTCTCTTAATTTAGCCAAATGCCTCGTCATCCGGCGAAGTACATTTGCTAACTCGAGAAACTCGTAGTGGGAGTAACTGTGACGACGTTAAGGTGGACATACAGTGGCATATCGGTTCTGTAGCACTGGCCATAGCAAGAATGATAAAGGCCTAAAGAAATGGGAGCAGCCGGCAGGAGTAACTATGACTCTCTTAAGGTAGTCAAATGCCTCGTCACTCTGCGAAATTTATTTGAAAACTCGAGGATATCATCGTTGGAGTTACTCAGACGACGTTATGGTGGACATGCTGTACCATTTCGCTTCTGCAGGGCTGGCCGCAGTACGAATTAAAGATAGGAAAGATTCAAAGAAGGGGGAGCAGCCGGCAGGAGTAACGATGACTCTCTTAAGGTAGCCAAATGCCTCGTCACTCTGCGAAATTTATTTGAAAACTCGTGGATATCGTCATTTTAGTAACTCAGACAACGTTAAGGTGCTCATGTTGCAGCATTTCGCTTCTGCTTGGACATTCCGCAGTACGAATTAAAGAGAGGAAAGATTCAAAGGAAGGGGAGCTTCTGGCTGCAGTAACTATGACTCTCTTAAGGTAGCCAACGCCTCGTCATCCGGCGAAGTACATTTGCTAACTCGAGAAACTCGTAGTGGGAATAACTGTGACGACGTTAAGGTGGACATACAGTGGCATATCGGTTCTGTAGGACTGGCCATAGCAAGAATGATAAAGGCCTAAAGATATGGGAGCAGCCGGCAGGAGTAACTATGAATCTTAAGGTAGTCAAATGCCTCGTCACTCTGCGAAATTTATTTGAAATCTCGAGGATATCGTTGTTGGAGTAACTCAGACAACGATAAGGTGGACATGCTGTACCATTTCGCTTCTGCAGGGCTGGCCGCAGTACGAATTAAAGAGAGGAAAGATTCAAAGAAGGGGGAGCAACGGGCAGCAGTAACTATGACTCTCTTAAGGTAGCCAAATGCCTCGTCACTCTGCGAAATTTATTTGAAAATTCGTGGATATCGTCGTTTTAGTAACTCAGACAACGTTAAGGTGGACATGTTCCAGCATTTCGCTTCTGCTTTGACATTCCGCAGTACGAAATAAGGAGTGGAGGATTCAAAGGACGGGGAGCATCTGGCAGCAGTAACTATGACTCTCTTAATTTAGCCAAATGCCTCGTCATCCGGCGAAGTACATTTGCTAACTCGAGAAACTCGTAGTGGGAGTAACTGTGACGACGTTAAGGTGGACATACAGTGGCATATCGGTTCTGTAGGACTGGCCATAGCAAGAATGATAAAGGCCTAAACAAATGGGAGCAGCCGGCAGGAGTAACTATGACTCTCTTAAGGTAGTCAAATGCCTCGTCACTCTGCGAAATTTATTTGAAATCTCGAGGATATCGTTGTTGGAGTAACTCAGACAACGATAAGGTGGACATGCTGTACCATTTCGCTTCTGCAGGGCTGGCCGCAGTACGAATTAAAGAGAGGAAAGATTCAAAGAAGGGGGAGCAGCGGGCAGCAGTAACTATGACTCTCTTAAGGTAGCCAAATGCCTCGTCACTCTGCGAAATGTATTTGAAAACTCGAGGATATCATCGTTGGAGTTACTCAGACGACGTTATGGTGGACATGCTGTACCATTTCGCTTCTGCAGGGCTGGCCGCAGTACGAATTAAAGATAGGAAAGATTCAAAGAAGGGGGAGCAGCCGGCAGGAGTAACGATGACTCTCTTAAGGTAGCCAAATGCCTCGTCACTCTGCGAAATTTATTTGAAAACTCGTGGATATCGTCATTTTAGTAACTCAGACAACGTTAAGGTGCTCATGTTGCAGCATTTCGCTTCTGCTTGGACATTCCGCAGTACGAATTAAAGAGAGGAAAGATTCAAAGGAAGGGGAGCTTCTGGCTGCAGTAACTATGACTCTCTTAAGGTAGCCAACGCCTCGTCATCCGGCGAAGTACATTTGCTAACTCGAGAAACTCGTAGTGGGAATAACTGTGACGACGTTAAGGTGGACATACAGTGGCATATCGGTTCTGTAGGACTGGCCATAGCAAGAATGATAAAGGCCTAAAGATATGGGAGCAGCCGGCAGGAGTAACTATGAATCTTAAGGTAGTCAAATGCCTCGTCACTCTGCGAAATTTATTTGAAATCTCGAGGATATCGTTGTTGGAGTAACTCAGACAACGATAAGGTGGACATGCTGTACCATTTCGCTTCTGCAGGGCTGGCCGCAGTACGAATTAAAGAGAGGAAAGATTCAAAGAAGGGGGAGCAGCGGGCAGCAGTAACTATGACTCTCTTAAGGTAGCCAAATGCCTCGTCACTCTGCGAAATTTATTTGAAAATTCGTGGATATCGTCGTTTTAGTAACTCAGACAACGTTAAGGTGGACATGTTCCAGCATTTCGCTTCTGCTTTGACATTCCGCAGTACGAAATAAGGAGTGGAGGATTCAAAGGACGGGGAGCATCTGGCAGCAGTAACTATGACTCTCTTAATTTAGCCAAATGCCTCGTCATCCGGCGAAGTACATTTGCTAACTCGAGAAACTCGTAGTGGGAGTAACTGTGACGACGTTAAGGTGGACATACAGTGGCATATCGGTTCTGTAGGACTGGCAATAGCAAGAATGATAAAGGCCTAAAGAAATGGGAGCAGCCGGCAGGAGTAACTATGACTCTCTTAAGGTAGTCAAATGCCTCGTCACTCTGCGAAATTTATTTGAAATCTCGAGGATATCGTTGTTGGAGTAACTCAGACAACGATAAGGTGGACATGCTGTACCATTTCGCTTCTGCAGGGCTGGCCGCAGTACGAATTAAAGATAGGAAAGATTCAAAGAAGGGGGAGCAGCGGGCAGCAGTAACTATGACTCTCTTAAGGTAGCCAAATGCCTCGTCACTCTGCGAAATTTATTTGAAAATTCGTGGATATCGTCGTTTTAGTAACTCAGACAACGTTAAGGTGGACATGTTCCAGCATTTCGCTTCTGCTTTGACATTCCGCAGTACGAAATAAGGAGTGGAGGATTCAAAGGACGGGGAGCATCTGGCAGCAGTAACTATGACTCTCTTAATTTAGCCAAATCCCTCGTCATCCGGCGAAGTACATTTGCTAACTCGAGAAACTCGTAGTGGGAGTAACTGTGACGACGTTAAGGTGGACATACAGTGGCATATCGGTTCTGTAGGACTGGCCATAGCAAGAATGATAAAGGCCTAAAGAAATGGGAGCAGCCGGCAGGAGTAACTATGACTCTCTTAAGGTAGTCAAATGCCTCGTCACACTGCGAAATTTATTTGAAATCTCGAGGATATCGTTGTTGGAGTAACTCAGACAACGATAAGGTGGACATGCTGTACCATTTCGCTTCTGCAGGGCTGGCCGCAGTACGAATTAAAGAGAGGAAAGATTCAAAGAAGGGGGAGCAGCGGGCAGCAGTAACTATGACTCTCTTAAGGTAGCCAAATGCCTCGTCACTCTGCGAAATTTATTTGAAAACTCGAGGATATCATCGTTGGAGTTACTCAGACGACGTTATGGTGGACATGCTGTACCATTTCGCTTCTGCAGGGCTGGCCGCAGTACGAATTAAAGATAGGAAAGATTCAAAGAAGGGGGAGCAGCCGGCAGGAGTAACGATGACTCTCTTAAGGTAGCCAAATGCCTCGTCACTCTGCGAAATTTATTTGAAAACTCGTGGATATCGTCATTTTAGTAACTCAGACAACGTTAAGGTGCTCATGTTGCAGCATTTCGCTTCTGCTTGGACATTCCGCAGTACGAATTAAAGAGAGGAAAGATTCAAAGGAAGGGGAGCTTCTGGCTGCAGTAACTACGACTCTCTTAAGGTAGCCAACGCCTCGTCATCCGGCGAAGTACATTTGCTAACTCGAGAAACTCGTAGTGGGAATAACTGTGACGACGTTAAGGTGGACATACAGTGGCATATCGGTTCTGTAGGACTGGCCATAGCAAGAATGATAAAGGCCTAAAGATATGGGAGCAGCCGGCAGGAGTAACTATGAATCTTAAGGTAGTCAAATGCCTCGTCACTCTGCGAAATTTATTTGAAATCTCGAGGATATCGTTGTTGGAGTAACTCAGACAACGATAAGGTGGACATGCTGTACCATTTCGCTTCTGCAGGGCTGGCCGCAGTACGAATTAAAGAGAGGAAAGATTCAAAGAAGGGGGAGCAACGGGCAGCAGTAACTATGACTCTCTTAAGGTAGCCAAATGCCTCGTCACTCTGCGAAATTTATTTGAAAATTCGTGGATATCGTCGTTTTAGTAACTCAGACAACGTTAAGGTGGACATGTTCCAGCATTTCGCTTCTGCTTTGACATTCCGCAGTACGAAATAAGGAGTGGAGGATTCAAAGGACGGGGAGCATCTGGCAGCAGTAACTATGACTCTCTTAATTTAGCCAAATGCCTCGTCATCCGGCGAAGTACATTTGCTAACTCGAGAAACTCGTAGTGGGAGTAACTGTGACGACGTTAAGGTGGACATACAGTGGCATATCGGTTCTGTAGGACTGGCCATAGCAAGAATGATAAAGGCCTAAAGAAATGGGAGCAGCCGGCAGGAGTAACTATGACTCTCTTAAGGTAGTCAAATGCCTCGTCACTCTGCGAAATTTATTTGAAATCTCGAGGATATCGTTGTTGGAGTAACTCAGACAACGATAAGGTGGACATGCTGTACCATTTCGCTTCTGCAGGGCTGGCCGCAGTACGAATTAAAGAGAGGAAAGATTCAAAGAAGGGGGAGCAGCGGGCAGCAGTAACTATGACTCTCTTAAGGTAGCCAAATGCCTCGTCACTCTGCGAAATTTATTTGAAAACTCGAGGATATCATCGTTGGAGTTACTCAGACGACGTTATGGTTGACATGCTGTACCATTTCGCTTCTGCAGGGCTGGCCGCAGTACGAATTAAAGATAGGAAAGATTCAAAGAAGGGGGAGCAGACGGCAGGAGTAACGATGACTCTCTTAAGGTAGCCAAATGCCTCGTCACTCTGCGAAATTTATTTGAAAACTCGTGGATATCGTCATTTTAGTAACTCAGACAACGTTAAGGTGCTCATGTTGCAGCATTTCGCTTCTGCTTGGACATTCCGCAGTACGAATTAAAGAGAGGAAAGATTCAAAGGAAGGGGAGCTTCTGGCTGCAGTAACTATGACTCTCTTAAGGTAGCCAACGCCTCGTCATCCGGCGAAGTACATTTGCTAACTCGAGAAACTCGTAGTGGGAATAACTGTGACGACGTTAAGGTGGACATACAGTGGCATATCGGTTCTGTAGGACTGGCCATAGCAAGAATGATAAAGGCCTAAAGATATGGGAGCAGCCGGCAGGAGTAACTATGAATCTTAAGGTAGTCAAATGCCTCGTCACTCTGCGAAATTTATTTGAAATCTCGAGGATATCGTTGTTGGAGTAACTCAGACAACGATAAGGTGGACATGCTGTACCATTTCGCTTCTGCAGGGCTGGCCGCAGTACGAATTAAAGAGAGGAAAGATTCAAAGAAGGGGGAGCAGCGGGCAGCAGTAACTATGACTCTCTTAAGGTAGCCAAATGCCTCGTCACTCTGCGAAATTTATTTGAAAATTCGTGGATATCGTCGTTTTAGTAACTCAGACAACGTTAAGGTGGACATGTTCCAGCATTTCGCTTCTGCTTTGACATTCCGCAGTACGAAATAAGGAGTGGAGGATTCAAAGGACGGGGAGCATCTGGCAGCAGTAACTATGACTCTCTTAATTTAGCCAAATGCCTCGTCATCCGGCGAAGTACATTTGCTAACTCGAGAAACTCGTAGTGGGAGTAACTGTGACGACGTTAAGGTGGACATACAATGGCATATCGGTTCTGTAGGACTGGCCATAGCAAGAATGATAAAGGCCTAAAGAAATGGGAGCAGCCGGCAGGAGTAACTATGACTCTCTTAAGGTAGTCAAATGCCTCGTCACTCTGCGAAATTTATTTGAAATCTCGAGGATATCGTTGTTGGAGTAACTCAGACAACGATAAGGTGGACATGCTGTACCATTTCGCTTCTGCAGGGCTGGCCGCAGTACGAATTAAAGATAGGAAAGATTCAAAGAAGGGGGAGCAGCGGGCAGCAGTAACTATGACTCTCTTAAGGTAGCCAAATGCCTCGTCACTCTGCGAAATTTATTTGAAAATTCGTGGATATCGTCGTTTTAGTAACTCAGACAACGTTAAGGTGGACATGTTCCAGCATTTCGCTTCTGCTTTGACATTCCGCAGTACGAAATAAGGAGTGGAGGATTCAAAGGACGGGGAGCATCTGGCAGCAGTAACTATGACTCTCTTAATTTAGCCAAATGCCTCGTCATCCGGCGAAGTACATTTGCTAACTCGAGAAACTCGTAGTGGGAGTAACTGTGACGACGTTAAGGTGGACATACAGTGGCATATCGGTTCTGTAGGACTGGCCATAGCAAGAATGATAAAGGCCTAAAGAAATGGGAGCAGCCGGCAGGAGTAACTATGACTCTCTTAAGGTAGTCAAATGCCTCGTCACTCTGCGAAATTTATTTGAAAACTCGAGGATATCATCGTTGGAGTTACTCAGACGACGTTATGGTGGACATGCTGTACCATTTCGCTTCTGCAGGGCTGGCCGCAGTACGAATTAAAGATAGGAAAGATTCAAAGAAGGGGGAGCAGCCGGCAGGAGTAACGATGACTCTCTTAAGGTAGCCAAATGCCTCGTCACTCTGCGAAATTTATTTGAAAACTCGAGGATATCATCGTTGGAGTTACTCAGACGACGTTATGGTGGACATGCTGTACCATTTCGCTTCTGCAGGGCTGGCCGCAGTACGAATTAAAGAGAGGAAAGATTCAAAGAGGGGGAGCAGCGGGCAGCAGTAACTATGACTCTCTTAAGGTAGCCAAATGCCTCGTCACTCTGCGAAATTTATTTGAAAATTCGTGGAAATCGTCATTTTAGCAACTCAGACAACGTTAAGGTGCTCATGTTGCAGCATTTCGCTTCTGCTTGGACATTCCGCAGTACGAATTAAAGAGAGGAAAGATTCAAAGGAAGGGGAGCTTCTGGCTGCAGTAACTATGACTCTCTTAAGGTAGCCAACGCCTCGTCATCCGGCGAAGTACATTTGCTAACTCGAGAAACTCGTAGTGGGAATAACTGTGACGACGTTAAGGTGGACATTCAGTGGCATATCGGTTCTGTAGGACTGGCCATAGCAAGAATGATAAAGGCCTAAAGATATGGGAGCAGCCGGCAGGAGTAACTATGAATCTTAAGGTAGTCAAATGCCTCGTCACTCTGCGAAATTTATTTGAAATCTCGAGGATATCGTTGTTGGAGTAACTCAGACAACGATAAGGTGGACATGCTGTACCATTTCGCTTCTGCAGGGCTGGCCGCAGTACGAATTAAAGAGAGGAAAGATTCAAAGAAGGGGGAGCAGCGGGCAGCAGTAACTATGACTCTCTTAAGGTAGCCAAATGCCTCGTCACTCTGCGAAATTTATTTGAAAATTCGTGGATATCGTCGTTTTAGTAACTCAGACAACGTTAAGGTGGACATGTTCCAGCATTTCGCTTCTGCTTTGACATTCCGCAGTACGAAATAAGGAGTGGAGGATTCAAAGGACGGGGAGCATCTGGCAGCAGTAACTATGACTCTCTTAATTTAGCCAAATGCCTCGTCATCCGGCGAAGTACATTTGCTAACTCGAGAAACTCGTAGTGGGAGTAACTGTGACGACGTTAAGGTGGACATACAGTGGCATATCGGTTCTGTAGGACTGGCCATAGCAAGAATGATAAAGGCCTAAAGAAATGGGAGCAGCCGGCAGGAGTAACTATGACTCTCTTAAGGTAGTCAAATGCCTCGTCACTCTGCGAAATTTATTTGAAATCTCGAGGATATCGTTGTTGGAGTAACTCAGACAACGATAAGGTGGACATGCTGTACCATTTCGCTTCTGCAGGGCTGGCCGCAGTACGAATTAAAGATAGGAAAGATTCAAAGAAGGGGGAGCAGCGGGCAGCAGTAACTATGACTCTCTTAAGGTAGCCAAATGCCTCGTCACTCTGCGAAATTTATTTGAAAATTCGTGGATATCGTCGTTTTAGTAACTCAGACAACGTTAAGGTGGACATGTTCCAGCATTTCGCTTCTGCTTTGACATTCCGCAGTACGAAATAAGGAGTGGAGGATTCAAAGGACGGGGAGCATCTGGCAGCAGTAACTATGACTCTCTTAATTTAGCCAAATGCCTCGTCATCCGGCGAAGTACATTTGCTAACTCGAGAAACTCGTAGTGGGAGTAACTGTGACGACGTTAAGGTGGACATACAGTGGCATATCGGTTCTGTAGGACTGGCCATAGCAAGAATGATAAAGGCCTAAAGAAATGGGAGCAGCCGGCAGGAGTAACTATGACTCTCTTAAGGTAGTCAAATGCCTCGTCACTCTGCGAAATTTATTTGAAAACTCGAGGATATCATCGTTGGAGTTACTCAGACGACGTTATGGTGGACATGCTGTACCATTTCGCTTCTGCAGGGCTGGCCGCAGTACGAATTAAAGATAGGAAAGATTCAAAGAAGGGGGAGCAGCCGGCAGGAGTAACGATGACTCTCTTAAGGTAGCCAAATGCCTCGTCACTCTGCGAAATTTATTTGAAAACTCGAGGATATCATCGTTGGAGTTACTCAGACGACGTTATGGTGGACATGCTGTACCATTTCGCTTCTGCAGGGCTGGCCGCAGTACGAATTAAAGAGAGGAAAGATTCAAAGAGGGGGAGCAGCGGGCAGCAGTAACTATGACTCTCTTAAGGTAGCCAAATGCCTCGTCACTCTGCGAAATTTATTTGAAAATTCGTGGATATCGTCATTTTAGCAACTCAGACAACGTTAAGGTGCTCATGTTGCAGCATTTCGCTTCTGCTTGGACATTCCGCAGTACGAATTAAAGAGAGGAAAGATTCAAAGGAAGGGGAGCTTCTGGCTGCAGTAACTATGACTCTCTTAAGGTAGCCAACGCCTCGTCATCCGGCGAAGTACATTTGCTAACTCGAGAAACTCGTAGTGGGAATAACTGTGACGACGTTAAGGTGGACATTCAGTGGCATATCGGTTCTGTAGGACTGGCCATAGCAAGAATGATAAAGGCCTAAAGATATGGGAGCAGCCGGCAGGAGTAACTATGAATCTTAAGGTAGTCAAATGCCTCGTCACTCTGCGAAATTTATTTGAAATCTCGAGGATATCGTTGTTGGAGTAACTCAGACAACGATAAGGTGGACATGCTGTACCAATTCGCTTCTGCAGGGCTGGCCGCAGTACGAATTAAAGAGAGGAAAGATTCAAAGAAGGGGGAGCAGCGGGCAGCAGTAACTATGACTCTCTTAAGGTAGCCAAATGCCTCGTCACTCTGCGAAATTTATTTGAAAATTCGTGGATATCGTCGTTTTAGTAACTCAGAAAACGTTAAGGTGGACATGTTCCAGCATTTCGCTTCTGCTTTGACATTCCGCAGTACGAAATAAGGAGTGGAGGATTCAAAGGACGGGGAGCATCTGGCAGCAGTAACTATGACTCTCTTAATTTAGCCAAATGCCTCGTCATCCGGCGAAGTACATTTGCTAACTCGAGAAACTCGTAGTGGGAGTAACTGTGACGACGTTAAGGTGGACATACAGTGGCATATCGGTTCTGTAGGACTGGCCATAGCAAGAATGATAAAGGCCTAAAGAAATGGGAGCAGCCGGCAGGAGTAACTATGACTCTCTTAAGGTAGTCAAATGCCTCGTCACTCTGCGAAATTTATTTGAAATCTCGAGGATATCGTTGTTGGAGTAACTCAGACAACGATAAGGTGGACATGCTGTACCATTTCGCTTCTGCAGGGCTGGCCGCAGTACGAATTAAAGAGAGGAAAGATTCAAAGAAGGGGGAGCAGCGGGCAGCAGTAACTATGACTCTCTTAAGGTAGCCAAATGCCTCGTCACTCTGCGAAATTTATTTGAAAATTCGTGGATATCGTCGTTTTAGTAACTCAGACAACGTTAAGGTGGACATGTTCCAGCATTTCGCTTCTGCTTTGACATTCCACAGTACGAAATAAGGAGTGGAGGATTCAAAGGACGGGGAGCATCTGGCAGCAGTAACTATGACTCTCTTAATTTAGCCAAATGCCTCGTCATCCGGCGAAGTACATTTGCTAACTCGAGAAACTCGTAGTGGGAGTAACTGTGACGACGTTAAGGTGGACATACGGTGGCATATCGGTTCTGTAGGACTGGCCATAGCAAGAATGATAAAGGCCTAAAGAAATGGGAGCAGCCGGCAGGAGTAACTATGACTCTCTTAAGGTAGTCAAATGCCTCGTCACTCTGCGAAATTTATTTGAAAACTCGAGGATATCATCGTTGGAGTTACTCAGACGACGTTATGGTGGACATGCTGTACCATTTCGCTTCTGCAGGGCTGGCCGCAGTACGAATTAAAGATAGGAAAGATTCAAAGAAGGGGGAGCAGCCGGCAGGAGTAACGATGACTCTCTTAAGGTAGCCAAATGCCTCGTCACTCTGCGAAATTTATTTGAAAACTCGAGGATATCGTCGTTTTAGTAACTCAGACAACGTTAAGGTGGACATGTTCCAGCATTTCGCTTCTGCTTTGACATTCCGCAGTACGAAATAAGGAGTGGAGGATTCAAAGGACGGGGAGCATCTGGCAGCAGTAACTATGACTCTCTTAATTTAGCCAAATGCCTCGTCATCCGGCGAAGTACATTTGCTAACTCGAGAAACTCGTAGTGGGAGTAACTGTGACGACGTTAAGGTGGACATACAGTGGCATATCGGTTCTGTAGGACTGGCCATAGCAAGAATGATAAGGGCCTAAAGAAATGGGAGCAGCCGGCAGGAGTAACTATGACTCTCTTAAGGTAGTCAAATGCCTCGTCACTCTGCGAAATTTATTTGAAATCTCGAGGATATCGTTGTTGGAGTAACTCAGACAACGATAAGGTGGACATGCTGTACCATTTCGCTTCTGCAGGGCTGGCCGCAGTACGAATTAAAGATAGGAAAGATTCAAAGAAGGGGGAGCAGCGGGCAGCAGTAACTATGACTCTCTTAAGGTAGCCAAATGCCTCGTCACTCTGCGAAATTTATTTGAAAATTCGTGGATATCGTCGTTTTAGTAACTCAGACAACGTTAAGGTGGACATGTTCCAGCATTTCGCTTCTGCTTTGACATTCCGCAGTACGAAATAAGGAGTGGAGGATTCAAAGGACGGGGAGCATCTGGCAGCAGTAACTATGACTCTCTTAATTTAGCCAAATCCCTCGTCATCCGGCGAAGTACATTTGCTAACTCGAGAAACTCGTAGTGGGAGTAACTGTGACGACGTTAAGGTGGACATACAGTGGCATATCGGTTCTGTAGGACTGGCCATAGCAAGAATGATAAAGGCCTAAAGAAATGGGAGCAGCCGGCAGGAGTAACTATGACTCTCTTAAGGTAGTCAAATGCCTCGTCACTCTGCGAAATTTATTTGAAATCTCGAGGATATCGTTGTTGGAGTAACTCAGACAACGATAAGGTGGACATGCTGTACCATTTCGCTTCTGCAGGGCTGGCCGCAGTACGAATTAAAGAGAGGAAAGATTCAAAGAAGGGGGAGCAGCGGGCAGCAGTAACTATGACTCTCTTAAGGTAGCCAAATGCCTCGTCACTCTGCGAAATTTATTTGAAAACTCGAGGATATCATCGTTGGAGTTACTCAGACGACGTTATGGTGGACATGCTGTACCATTTCGCTTCTGCAGGGCTGGCCGCAGTACGAATTAAAGATAGGAAAGATTCAAAGAAGGGGGAGCAGCCGGCAGGAGTAACGATGACTCTCTTAAGGTAGCCAAATGCCTCGTCACTCTGCGAAATTTATTTGAAAACTCGTGGATATCGTCATTTTAGTAACTCAGACAACGTTAAGGTGCTCATGTTGCAGCATTTCGCTTCTGCTTGGACATTCCGCAGTACGAATTAAAGAGAGGAAAGATTCAAAGGAAGGGGAGCTTCTGGCTGCAGTAACTATGACTCTCTTAAGGTAGCCAACGCCTCGTCATCCGGCGAAGTACATTTGCTAACTCGAGAAACTCGTAGTGGGAATAACTGTGACGACGTTAAGGTGGACATACAGTGGCATATCGGTTCTGTAGGACTGGCCATAGCAAGAATGATAAAGGCCTAAAGATATGGGAGCAGCCGGCAGGAGTAACTATGAATCTTAAGGTAGTCAAATGCCTCGTCACTCTGCGAAATTTATTTGAAATCTCGAGGATATCGTTGTTGGAGTAACTCAGACAACGATAAGGTGGACATGCTGTACCATTTCGCTTCTGCAGGGCTGGCCGCAGTACGAATTAAAGAGAGGAAAGATTCAAAGAAGGTGGAGCAACGGGCAGCAGTAACTATGACTCTCTTAAGGTAGCCAAATGCCTCGTCACTCTGCGAAATTTATTTGAAAATTCGTGGATATCGTCGTTTTAGTAACTCAGACAACGTTAAGGTGGACATGTTCCAGCATTTCGCTTCTGCTTTGACATTCCGCAGTACGAAATAAGGAGTGGAGGATTCAAAGGACGGGGAGCATCTGGCAGCAGTAACTATGACTCTCTTAATTTAGCCAAATGCCTCGTCATCCGGCGAAGTACATTTGCTAACTCGAGAAACTCGTAGTGGGAGTAACTGTGACGACGTTAAGGTGGACATACAGTGGCATATCGGTTCTGTAGGACTGGCCATAGCAAGAATGATAAAGGCCTAAAGAAATGGGAGCAGCCGGCAGGAGTAACTATGACTCTCTTAAGGTAGTCAAATGCCTCGTCACTCTGCGAAATTTATTTGAAATCTCGAGGATATCGTTGTTGGAGTAACTCAGACAACGATAAGGTGGACATGCTGTACCATTTCGCTTCTGCAGGGCTGGCCGCAGTACGAATTAAAGATAGGAAAGATTCAAAGAAGGGGGAGCAGCGGGCAGCAGTAACTATGACTCTCTTAAGGTAGCCAAATGCCTCGTCACTCTGCGAAATTTATTTGAAAATTCGTGGATATCGTCGTTTTAGTAACTCAGACAACGTTAAGGTGGACATGTTCCAGCATTTCGCTTCTGCTTTGACATTCCACAGTACGAAATAAGGAGTGGAGGATTCAAAGGACGGGGAGCATCTGGCAGCAGTAACTATGACTCTCTTAATTTAGCCAAATGCCTCGTCATCCGGCGAAGTACATTTGCTAACTCGAGAAACTCGTAGTGGGAGTAACTGTGACGACGTTAAGGTGGACATACAGTGGCATATCGGTTCTGTAGGACTGGCCATAGCAAGAATGATAAAGGCCTAAAGATATGGGAGCAGCCGGCAGGAGTAACTATGAATCTTAAGGTAGTCAAATGCCTCGTCACTCTGCGAAATTTATTTGAAATCTCGAGGATATCGTTGTTGGAGTAACTCAGACAACGATAAGGTGGACATGCTGTACCATTTCGCTTCTGCAGGGCTGGCCGCAGTACGAATTAAAGAGAGGAAAGATTCAAAGAAGGGGGAGCAACGGGCAGCAGTAACTATGACTCTCTTAAGGTAGCCAAATGCCTCGTCACTCTGCGAAATTTATTTGAAAATTCGTGGATATCGTCGTTTTAGTAACTCAGACAACGTTAAGGTGGACATGTTCCAGCATTTCGCTTCTGCTTTGACATTCCGCAGTACGAAATAAGGAGTGGAGGATTCAAAGGACGGGGAGCATCTGGCAGCAGTAACTATGACTCTCTTAATTTAGCCAAATGCCTCGTCATCCGGCGAAGTACATTTGCTAACTCGAGAAACTCGTAGTGGGAGTAACTGTGACGACGTTAAGGTGGACATACAGTGGCATATCGGTTCTGTAGGACTGGCCATAGCAAGAATGATAAAGGCCTAAAGAAATGGGAGCAGCCGGCAGGAGTAACTATGACTCTCTTAAGGTAGTCAAATGCCTCGTCACTCTGCGAAATTTATTTGAAATCTCGAGGATATCGTTGTTGGAGTAACTCAGACAACGATAAGGTGGACATGCTGTACCATTTCGCTTCTGCAGGGCTGGCCGCAGTACGAATTAAAGAGAGGAAAGATTCAAAGAAGGGGGAGCAGCGGGCAGCAGTAACTATGACTCTCTTAAGGTAGCCAAATGCCTCGTCACTCTGCGAAATTTATTTGAAAACTCGAGGATATCATCGTTGGAGTTACTCAGACGACGTTATGGTTGACATGCTGTACCATTTCGCTTCTGCAGGGCTGGCCGCAGTACGAATTAAAGATAGGAAAGATTCAAAGAAGGGGGAGCAGCCGGCAGGAGTAACGATGACTCTCTTAAGGTAGCCAAATGCCTCGTCACTCTGCGAAATTTATTTGAAAACTCGTGGATATCGTCATTTTAGTAACTCAGACAACGTTAAGGTGCTCATGTTGCAGCATTTCGCTTCTGCTTGGACATTCCGCAGTACGAATTAAAGAGAGGAAAGATTCAAAGAAAGGGGAGCTTCTGGCTGCAGTAACTATGACTCTCTTAAGTTAGCCAACGCCTCGTCATCCGGCGAAGTACATTTGCTAACTCGAGAAACTCGTAGTGGGAATAACTGTGACGACGTTAAGGTGGACATACAGTGGCATATCGGTTCTGTAGGACTGGCCATAGCAAGAATGATAAAGGCCTAAAGATATGGGAGCAGCCGGCAGGAGTAACTATGAATCTTAAGGTAGTCAAATACCTCGTCACTCTGCGAAATTTATTTGAAATCTCGAGGATATCGTTGTTGGAGTAACTCAGACAACGATAAGGTGGACATGCTGTACCATTTCGCTTCTGCAGGGCTGGCCGCAGTACGAATTAAAGAGAGGAAAGATTCAAAGAAGGGGGAGCAGCGGGCAGCAGTAACTATGACTCTCTTAAGGTAGCCAAATGCCTCGTCACTCTGCGAAATTTATTTGAAAATTCGTGGATATCGTCGTTTTAGTAACTCAGACAACGTTAAGGTGGACATGTTCCAGCATTTCGCTTCTGCTTTGACATTCCGCAGTACGAAATAAGGAGTGGAGGATTCAAAGGACGGGGAGCATCTGGCAGCAGTAACTATGACTCTCTTAATTTAGCCAAATGCCTCGTCATCCGGCGAAGTACATTTGCTAACTCGAGAAACTCGTAGTGGGAGTAACTGTGACGACGTTAAGGTGGACATACAGTGGCATATCGGTTCTGTAGGACTGGCCATAGCAAGAATGATAAAGGCCTAAAGAAATGGGAGCAGCCGGCAGGAGTAACTATGACTCTCTTAAGGTAGTCAAATGCCTCGTCACTCTGCGAAATTTATTTGAAATCTCGAGGATATCGTTGTTGGAGTAACTCAGACAACGATAAGGTGGACATGCTGTACCATTTCGCTTCTGCAGGGCTGGCCGCAGTACGAATTAAAGATAGGAAAGATTCAAAGAAGGGGGAGCAGCGGGCAGCAGTAACTATGACTCTCTTAAGGTAGCCAAATGCCTCGTCACTCTGCGAAATTTATTTGAAAATTCGTGGATATCGTCGTTTTAGTAACTCAGACAACGTTAAGGTGGACATGTTCCAGCATTTCGCTTCTGCTTTGACATTCCGCAGTACGAAATAAGGAGTGGAGGATTCAAAGGACGGGGAGCATCTGGCAGCAGTAACTATGACTCTCTTAATTTAGCCAAATGCCTCGTCATCCGGCGAAGTACATTTGCTAACTCGAGAAACTCGTAGTGGGAGTAACTGTGACGACGTTAAGGTGGACATACAGTGGCATATCGGTTCTGTAGGACTGGCCATAGCAAGAATGATAAAGGCCTAAAGAAATGGGAGCAGCCGGCAGGAGTAACTATGACTCTCTTAAGGTAGTCAAATGCCTCGTCACTCTGCGAAATTTATTTGAAAACTCGAGGATATCATCGTTGGAGTTACTCAGACGACGTTATGGTGGACATGCTGTACCATTTCGCTTCTGCAGGGCTGGCCGCAGTACGAATTAAAGATAGGAAAGATTCAAAGAAGGGGGAGCAGCCGGAAGGAGTAACGATGACTCTCTTAAGGTAGCCAAATGCCTCGTCACTCTGCGAAATTTATTTGAAAACTCGAGGATATCATCGTTGGAGTTACTCAGACGACGTTATGGTGGACATGCTGTACCATTTCGCTTCTGCAGGGCTGGCCGCAGTACGAATTAAAGAGAGGAAAGATTCAAAGAGGGGGAGCAGCGGGCAGCAGTAACTATGACTCTCTTAAGGTAGCCAAATGCCTCGTCACTCTGCGAAATTTATTTGAAAATTCGTGGATATCGTCATTTTAGCAACTCAGACAACGTTAAGGTGCTCATGTTGCAGCATTTCGCTTCTGCTTGGACATTCCGCAGTACGAATTAAAGAGAGGAAAGATTCAAAGGAAGGGGAGCTTCTGGCTGCAGTAACTATGACTCTCTTAAGGTAGCCAACGCCTCGTCATCCGGCGAAGTACATTTGCTAACTCGAGAAACTCGTAGTGGGAATAACTGTGACGACGTTAAGGTGGGCATACAGTGGCATATCGGTTCTGTAGGACTGGCCATAGCAAGAATGATAAAGGCCTAAAGATATGGGAGCAGCCGGCAGGAGTAACTATGAATCTTAAGGTAGTCAAATGCCTCGTCACTCTGCGAAATTTATTTGAAATCTCGAGGATATCGTTGTTGGAGTAACTCAGACAACGATAAGGTGGACATGCTGTACCAATTCGCTTCTGCAGGGCTGGCCGCAGTACGAATTAAAGAGAGGAAAGATTCAAAGAAGGGGGAGCAGCGGGCAGCAGTAACTATGACTCTCTTAAGGTAGCCAAATGCCTCGTCACTCTGCGAAATTTATTTGAAAATTCGTGGATATCGTCGTTTTAGTAACTCAGAAAACGTTAAGGTGGACATGTTCCAGCATTTCGCTTCTGCTTTGACATTCCGCAGTACGAAATAAGGAGTGGAGGATTCAAAGGACGGGGAGCATCTGGCAGCAGTAACTATGACTCTCTTAATTTAGCCAAATGCCTCGTCATCCGGCGAAGTACATTTGCTAACTCGAGAAACTCGTAGTGGGAGTAACTGTGACGACGTTAAGGTGGACATACAGTGGCATATCGGTTCTGTAGGACTGGCCATAGCAAGAATGATAAAGGCCTAAAGAAATGGGAGCAGCCGGCAGGAGTAACTATGACTCTCTTAAGGTAGTCAAATGCCTCGTCACTCTGCGAAATTTATTTGAAATCTCGAGGATATCGTTGTTGGAGTAACTCAGACAACGATAAGGTGGACATGCTGTACCATTTCGCTTCTGCAGGGCTGGCCGCAGTACGAATTAAAGAGAGGAAAGATTCAAAGAAGGGGGAGCAGCGGGCAGCAGTAACTATGACTCTCTTAAGGTAGCCAAATGCCTCGTCACTCTGCGAAATTTATTTGAAAATTCGTGGATATCGTCGTTTTAGTAACTCAGACAACGTTAAGGTGGACATGTTCCAGCATTTCGCTTCTGCTTTGACATTCCGCAGTACGAAATAAGGAGTGGAGGATTCAAAGGACGGGGAGCATCTGGCAGCAGTAACTATGACTCTCTTAATTTAGCCAAATGCCTCGTCATCCGGCGAAGTACATTTGCTAACTCGAGAAACTCGTAGTGGGAGTAACTGTGACGACGTTAAGGTGGACATACAGTGGCATATCGGTTCTGTAGGACTGGCCATAGCAAGAATGATAAAGGCCTAAAGAAATGGGAGCAGCCGGCAGGAGTAACTATGACTCTCTTAAGGTAGTCAAATGCCTCGTCACTCTGCGAAATTTATTTGAAAACTCGAGGATATCATCGTTGGAGTTACTCAGTCGACGTTATGGTGGACATGCTGTACCATTTCGCTTCTGCAGGGCTGGCCGCAGTACGAATTAAAGATAGGAAAGATTCAAAGAAGGGGGAGCAGCCGGCAGGAGTAACGATGACTCTCTTAAGGTAGCCAAATGCCTCGTCACTCTGCGAAATTTATTTGAAAACTCGAGGATATCATCGTTGGAGTTACTCAGACGACGTTATGGTGGACATGCTGTACCATTTCGCTTCTGCAGGGCTGGCCGCAGTACGAATTAAAGAGAGGAAAGATTCAAAGAAGGGGGAGCAGCGGGCAGCAGTAACTATGACTCTCTTAAGGTAGCCAAATGCCTCGTCACTCTGCGAAATTTATTTGAAAATTCGTGGATATCGTCATTTTAGCAACTCAGACAACGTTAAGGTGCTCATGTTGCAGCATTTCGCTTCTGCTTGGACATTCCGCAGTACGAATTAAAGAGAGGAAAGATTCAAAGGAAGGGGAGCTTCTGGCTGCAGTAACTATGACTCTCTTAAGGTAGCCAACGCCTCGTCATCCGGCGAAGTACATTTGCTAACTCGAGAAACTCGTAGTGGGAATAACTGTGACGACGTTAAGGTGGACATACAGTGGCATATCGGTTCTGTAGGACTGGCCATAGCAAGAATGATAAAGGCCTAAAGATATGGGAGCAGCCGGCAGGAGTAACTATGATTCTTAAGGTAGTCAAATGCCTCGTCACTCTGCGAAATTTATTTGAAATCTCGAGGATATCGTTGTTGGAGTAACTCAGACAACGATAAGGTGGACATGCTGTACCATTTCGCTTCTGCAGGGCTGGCCGCAGTACGAATTAAAGAGAGGAAAGATTCAAAGAAGGGGGAGCAGCGGGCAGCAGTAACTATGACTCTCTTAAGGTAGCCAAATGCCTCGTCACTCTGCGAAATTTATTTGAAAATTCGTGGATATCGTCGTTTTAGTAACTCAGACAACGTTAAGGTGGACATGTTCCAGCATTTCGCTTCTGCTTTGACATTCCGCAGTACGAAATAAGGAGTGGAGGATTCAAAGGACGGGGAGCATCTGGCAGCAGTAACTATGACTCTCTTAATTTAGCCAAATGCCTCGTCATCCGGCGAAGTACATTTGCTAACTCGAGAAACTCGTAGTGGGAGTAACTGTGACGACGTTAAGGTGGACATACAGTGGCATATCGGTTCTGTAGGACTGGCCATAGCAAGAATGATAAAGGCCTAAAGAAATGGGAGCAGCCGGCAGGAGTAACTATGACTCTCTTAAGGTAGTCAAATGCCTCGTCACTCTGCGAAATTTATTTGAAATCTCGAGGATATCGTTGTTGGAGTAACTCAGACAACGATAAGGTGGACATGCTGTACCATTTCGCTTCTGCAGGGCTGGCCGCAGTACGAATTAAAGAGAGGAAAGATTCAAAGAAGGGGGAGCAGCGGGCAGCAGTAACTATGACTCTCTTAAGGTAGCCAAATGCCTCGTCACTCTGCGAAATTTATTTGAAAACTCGAGGATATCATCGTTGGAGTTACTCAGACGACGTTATGGTGGACATGCTGTACCATTTCGCTTCTGCAGGGCTGGCCGCAGTACGAATTAAAGATAGGAAAGATTCAAAGAAGGGGGAGCAGCCGGCAGGAGTAACGATGACTCTCTTAAGGTAGCCAAATGCCTCGTCACTCTGCGAAATTTATTTGAAAACTCGTGGATATCGTCATTTTAGTAACTCAGACAACGTTAAGGTGCTCATGTTGCAGCATTTCGCTTCTGCTTGGACATTCCGCAGTACGAATTAAAGAGAGGAAAGATTCAAAGGAAGGGGGGCTTCTGGCTGCAGTAACTATGACTCTCTTAAGGTAGCCAACGCCTCGTCATCCGGCGAAGTACATTTGCTAACTCGAGAAACTCGTAGTGGGAATAACTGTGACGACGTTAAGGTGGACATACAGTGGCATATCGGTTCTGTAGGACTGGCCATAGCAAGAATGATAAAGGCCTAAAGATATGGGAGCAGCCGGCAGGAGTAACTATGAATCTTAAGGTAGTCAAATGCCTCGTCACTCTGCGAAATTTATTTGAAATCTCGAGGATATCGTTGTTGGAGTAACTCAGACAACGATAAGGTGGACATGCTGTACCATTTCGCTTCTGCAGGGCTGGCCGCAGTACGAATTAAAGAGAGGAAAGATTCAAAGAAGGGGGAGCAGCGGGCAGCAGTAACTATGACTCTCTTAAGGTAGCCAAATGCCTCGTCACTCTGCGAAATTTATTTGAAAATTCGTGGATATCGTCGTTTTAGTAACTCAGACAACGTTAAGGTGGACATGTTCCAGCATTTCGCTTCTGCTTTGACATTCCGCAGTACGAAATAAGGAGTGGAGGATTCAAAGGACGGGGAGCATCTGGCAGCAGTAACTATGACTCTCTTAATTTAGCCAAATGCCTCGTCATCCGGCGAAGTACATTTGCTAACTCGAGAAACTCGTAGTGGGAGTAACTGTGACGACGTTAAGGTGGACATACAGTGGCATATCGGTTCTGTAGGACTGGCCATAGCAAGAATAATAAAGGCCTAAAGAAATGGGAGCAGCCGGCAGGAGTAACTATGACTCTCTTAAGGTAGTCAAATGCCTCGTCACTCTGCGAAATTTATTTGAAATCTCGAGGATATCGTTGTTGGAGTAACTCAGACAACGATAAGGTGGACATGCTGTACCATTTCGCTTCTGCAGGGCTGGCCGCAGTACGAATTAAAGAGAGGAAAGATTCAAAGAAGGGGGAGCAGCGGGCAGCAGTAACTATGACTCTCTTAAGGTAGCCAAATGCCTCGTCACTCTGCGAAATTTATTTGAAAATTCGTGGATATCGTCGTTTTAGTAACTCAGACAACGTTAAGGTGGACATGTTCCAGCATTTCGCTTCTGCTTTGACATTCCGCAGTACGAAATAAGGAGTGGAGGATTCAAAGGACGGGGAGCATCTGGCAGCAGTAACTATGACTCTCTTAATTTAGCCAAATGCCTCGTCATCCGGCGAAGTACATTTGCTAACTCGAGAAACTCGTAGTGGGAGTAACTGTGACGACGTTAAGGTGGACATACAGTGGCATATCGGTTCTGTAGGACTGGCCATAGCAAGAATGATAAAGGCCTAAAGAAATGGGAGCAGCCGGCAGGAGTAACTATGACTCTCTTAAGGTAGTCAAATGCCTCGTCACTCTGCGAAATTTATTTGAAATCTCGAGGATATCGTTGTTGGAGTAACTCAGACAACGATAAGGTGGACATGCTGTACCATTTCGCTTCTGCAGGGCTGGCCGCAGTACGAATTAAAGAGAGGAAAGATTCAAAGAAGGGGGAGCAGCGGGCAGCAGTAACTATGACTCTCTTAAGGTAGCCAAATGCCTCGTCACTCTGCGAAATTTATTTGAAAATTCGTGGATATCGTCGTTTTAGTAACTCAGACAACGTTAAGGTGGACATGTTCCAGCATTTCGCTTCTGCTTTGACATTCCGCAGTACGAAATAAGGAGTGGAGGATTCAAAGGACGGGGAGCATCTGGCAGCAGTAACTATGACTCTCTTAATTTAGCCAAATGCCTCGTCATCCGGCGAAGTACATTTGCTAACTCGAGAAACTCGTAGTGGGAGTAACTGTGACGACGTTAAGGTGGACATACAGTGGCATATCGGTTCTGTAGGACTGGCCATAGCAAGAATGATAAAGGCCTAAAGAAATGGGAGCAGCCGGCAGGAGTAACTATGACTCTCTTAAGGTAGTCAAATGCCTCGTCACTCTGCGAAATTTATTTGAAATCTCGAGGATATCGTTGTTGGAGTAACTCAGACAACGATAAGGTGGACATGCTGTACCATTTCGCTTCTGCAGGGCTGGCCGCAGTACGAATTAAAGAGAGGAAAGATTCAAAGAAGGGGGAGCAGCGGGCAGCAGTAACTATGACTCTCTTAAGGTAGCCAAATGCCTCGTCACTCTGCGAAATTTATTTGAAAATTCGTGGATATCGTCGTTTTAGTAACTCAGACAACGTTAAGGTGGACATGTTCCAGCATTTCGCTTCTGCTTTGACATTCCGCAGTACGAAATAAGGAGTGGAGGATTCAAAGGACGGGGAGCATCTGGCAGCAGTAACTATGACTCTCTTAATTTAGCCAAATGCCTCGTCATCCGGCGAAGTACATTTGCTAACTCGAGAAACTCGTAGTGGGAGTAACTGTGACGACGTTAAGGTGGACATACAGTGGCATATCGGTTCTGTAGGACTGGCCATAGCAAGAATGATAAAGGCCTAAAGAAATGGGAGCAGCCGGCAGGAGTAACTATGACTCTCTTAAGGTAGTCAAATGCCTCGTCACTCTGCGAAATTTATTTGAAATCTCGAGGATATCGTTGTTGGAGTAACTCAGACAACGATAAGGTGGACATGCTGTACCATTTCGCTTCTGCAGGGCTGGCCGCAGTACGAATTAAAGAGAGGAAAGATTCAAAGAAGGGGGAGCAGCGGGCAGCAGTAACTATGACTCTCTTAAGGTAGCCAAATGCCTCGTCACTCTGCGAAATTTATTTGAAAATTCGTGGATATCGTCGTTTTAGTAACTCAGACAACGTTAAGGTGGACATGTTCCAGCATTTCGCTTCTGCTTTGACATTCCGCAGTACGAAATAAGGAGTGGAGGATTCAAAGGACGGGGAGCATCTGGCAGCAGTAACTATGACTCTCTTAATTTAGCCAAATGCCTCGTCATCCGGCGAAGTACATTTGCTAACTCGAGAAACTCGTAGTGGGAGTAACTGTGACGACGTTAAGGTGGACATACAGTGGCATATCGGTTCTGTAGGACTGGCCATAGCAAGAATGATAAAGGCCTAAAGAAATGGGAGCAGCCGGCAGGAGTAACTATGACTCTCTTAAGGTAGTCAAATGCCTCGTCACTCTGCGAAATTTATTTGAAAACTCGAGGATATCATCGTTGGAGTTACTCAGACGACGTTATGGTGGACATGCTGTACCATTTCGCTTCTGCAGGGCTGGCCGCAGTACGAATTAAAGATAGGAAAGATTCAAAGAAGGGGGAGCAGCCGGCAGGAGTAACGATGACTCTCTTAAGGTAGCCAAATGCCTCGTCACTCTGCGAAATTTATTTGAAAACTCGTGGATATCGTCATTTTAGTAACTCAGACAACGTTAAGGTGCTCATGTTGCAGCATTTCGCTTCTGCTTGGACATTCCGCAGTACGAATTAAAGAGAGGAAAGATTCAAAGGAAGGGGAGTTTCTGGCTGCAGTAACTATGACTCTCTTAAGGTAGCCAACGCCTCGTCATCCGGCGAAGTACATTTGCTAACTCGAGAAACTCGTAGTGGGAATAACTGTGACGACGTTAAGGTGGACATACAGTGGCATATCGGTTCTGTAGGACTGGCCATAGCAAGAATGATAAAGGCCTAAAGATATGGGAGCAGCCGGCAGGAGTAACTATGAATCTTAAGGTAGTCAAATGCCTCGTCACTCTGCGAAATTTATTTGAAATCTCGAGGATATCGTTGTTGGAGTAACTCAGACAACGATAAGGTGGACATGCTGTACCATTTCGCTTCTGCAGGGCTGGCCGCAGTACGAATTAAAGAGAGGAAAGATTCAAAGAAGGGGGAGCAACGGGCAGCAGTAACTATGACTCTCTTAAGGTAGCCAAATGCCTCGTCACTCTGCGAAATTTATTTGAAAATTCGTGGATATCGTCGTTTTAGTAACTCAGACAACGTTAAGGTGGACATGTTCCAGCATTTCGCTTCTGCTTTGACATTCCGCAGTACGAAATAAGGAGTGGAGGATTCAAAGGACGGGGAGCATCTGGCAGCAGTAACTATGACTCTCTTAATTTAGCCAAATCCCTCGTCATCCGGCGAAGTACATTTGCTAACTCGAGAAACTCGTAGTGGGAGTAACTGTGACGACGTTAAGGTGGACATACAGTGGCATATCGGTTCTGTAGGACTGGCCATAGCAAGAATGATAAAGGCCTAAAGAAATGGGAGCAGCCGGCAGGAGTAACTATGACTCTCTTAAGGTAGTCAAATGCCTCGTCACTCTGCGAAATTTATTTGAAATCTCGAGGATATCGTTGTTGGAGTAACTCAGACAACGATAAGGTGGACATGCTGTACCATTTCGCTTCTGCAGGGCTGGCCGCAGTACGAATTAAAGAGAGGAAAGATTCAAAGAAGGGGGAGCAGCGGGCAGCAGTAACTATGACTCTCTTAAGGTAGCCAAATGCCTCGTCACTCTGCGAAATTTATTTGAAAACTCGAGGATATCATCGTTGGAGTTACTCAGACGACGTTATGGTGGACATGCTGTACCATTTCGCTTCTGCAGGGCTGGCCGCAGTACGAATTAAAGATAGGAAAGATTCAAAGAAGGGGGAGCAGCCGGCAGGAGTAACGATGACTCTCTTAAGGTAGCCAAATGCCTCGTCACTCTGCGAAATTTTTTTGAAAACTCGTGGATATCGTCATTTTAGTAACTCAGACAACGTTAAGGTGCTCATGTTGCAGCATTTCGCTTCTGCTTGGACATTCCGCAGTACGAATTAAAGAGAGGAAAGATTCAAAGGAAGGGGAGCTTCTGGCTGCAGTAACTATGACTCTCTTAAGGTAGCCAACGCCTCGTCATCCGGCGAAGTACATTTGCTAACTCGAGAAACTCGTAGTGGGAATAACTGTGACGACGTTAAGGTGGACATACAGTGGCATATCGGTTCTGTAGGACTGGCCATAGCAAGAATGATAAAGGCCTAAAGATATGGGAGCAGCCGGCAGGAGTAACTATGAATCTTAAGGTAGTCAAATGCCTCGTCACTCTGCGAAATTTATTTGAAATCTCGAGGATATCGTTGTTGGAGTAACTCAGACAACGATAAGGTGGACATGCTGTACCATTTCGCTTCTGCAGGGCTGGCCGCAGTACGAATTAAAGAGAGGAAAGATTCAAAGAAGGGGGAGCAGCGGGCAGCAGTAACTATGACTCTCTTAAGGTAGCCAAATGCCTCGTCACTCTGCGAAATTTATTTGAAAATTCGTGGATATCGTCGTTTTAGTAACTCAGACAACGTTAAGGTGGACATGTTCCAGCATTTCGCTTCTGCTTTGACATTCCGCAGTACGAAATAAGGAGTGGAGGATTCAAAGGACGGGGAGCATCTGGCAGCAGTAACTATGACTCTCTTAATTTAGCCAAATGCCTCGTCATCCGGCGAAGTACATTTGCTAACTCGAGAAACTCGTAGTGGGAGTAACTGTGACGACGTTAAGGTGGACATACAGTGGCATATCGGTTCTGTAGGACTGGCCATAGCAAGAATGATAAAGGCCTAAAGAAATGGGAGCAGCCGGCAGGAGTAACTATGACTCTCTTAAGGTAGTCAAATGCCTCGTCACTCTGCGAAATTTATTTGAAATCTCGAGGATATCGTTGTTGGATTAACTCAGACAACGATAAGGTGGACATGCTGTACCATTTCGCTTCTGCAGGGCTGGCCGCAGTACGAATTAAAGAGAGGAAAGATTCAAAGAAGGGGGAGCAGCGGGCAGCAGTAACTATGACTCTCTTAAGGTAGCCAAATGCCTCGTCACTCTGCGAAATTTATTTGAAAATTCGTGGATATCGTCGTTTTAGTAACTCAGACAACGTTAAGGTGGACATGTTCCAGCATTTCGCTTCTGCTTTGACATTCCGCAGTACGAAATAAGGAGTGGAGGATTCAAAGGACGGGGAGCATCTGGCAGCAGTAACTATGACTCTCTTAATTTAGCCAAATGCCTCGTCATCCGGCGAAGTACATTTGCTAACTCGAGAAACTCGTAGTGGGAGTAACTGTGACGACGTTAAGGTGGACATACAGTGGCATATCGGTTCTGTAGGACTGGCCATAGCAAGAATGATAAAGGCCTAAAGAAATGGGAGCAGCCGGCAGGAGTAACTATGACTCTCTTAAGGTAGTCAAATGCCTCGTCACTCTGCGAAATTTATTTGAAAACTCGAGGATATCATCGTTGGAGTTACTCAGACGACGTTATGGTGGACATGCTGTACCATTTCGCTTCTGCAGGGCTGGCCGCAGTACGAATTAAAGATAGGAAAGATTCAAAGAAGGGGGAGCAGCCGGCAGGAGTAACGATGACTCTCTTAAGGTAGCCAAATGCCTCGTCACTCTGCGAAATTTATTTGAAAACTCGTGGATATCGTCATTTTAGTAACTCAGACAGCGTTAAGGTGCTCATGTTGCAGCATTTCGCTTCTGCTTGGACATTCCGCAGTACGAATTAAAGAGAGGAAAGATTCAAAGGAAGGGGAGCTTCTGGCTGCAGTAACTATGACTCTCTTAAGGTAGCCAACGCCTCGTCATCCGGCGAAGTACATTTGCTAACTCGAGAAACTCGTAGTGGGAATAACTGTGACGACGTTAAGGTGGACATACAGTGGCATATCGGTTCTGTAGGACTGGCCATAGCAAGAATGATAAAGGCCTAAAGATATGGGAGCAGCCGGCAGGAGTAACTATGAATCTTAAGGTAGTCAAATGCCTCGTCACTCTGCGAAATTTATTTGAAATCTCGAGGATATCGTTGTTGGAGTAACTCAGACAACGATAAGGTGGACATGCTGTACCATTTCGCTTCTGCAATGCTGGCCGCAGTACGAATTAAAGAGAGGAAAGATTCAAAGAAGGGGGAGCAACGGGCAGCAGTAACTATGACTCTCTTAAGGTAGCCAAATGCATCGTCACTCTGCGAAATTTATTTGAAAATTCGTGGATATCGTCGTTTTAGTAACTCAGACAACGTTAAGGTGGACATGTTCCAGCATTTCGCTTCTGCTTTGACATTCCGCAGTACGAAATAAGGAGTGGAGGATTCAAAGGACGGGGAGCATCTGGCAGCAGTAACTATGACTCTCTTAATTTAGCCAAATGCCTCGTCATCCGGCGAAGTACATTTGCTAACTCGAGAAACTCGTAGTGGGAGTAACTGTGACGACGTTAAGGTGGACATACAGTGGCATATCGGTTCTGTAGGACTGGCCATAGCAAGAATGATAAAGGCCTAAAGAAATGGGAGCAGCCGGCAGGAGTAACTATGACTCTCTTAAGGTAGTCAAATGCCCCGTCACTCTGCGAAATTTATTTGAAATCTCGAGGATATCGTTGTTGGAGTAACTCAGACAACGATAAGGTGGACATGCTGTACCATTTCGCTTCTGCAGGGCTGGCCGCAGTACGAATTAAAGAGAGGAAAGACTCAAAGAAGGGGGAGCAGCGGGCAGCAGTAACTATGACTCTCTTAAGGTAGCCAAATGCCTCGTCACTCTGCGAAATTTATTTGAAAACTCGAGGATATCATCGTTGGAGTTACTCAGACGACGTTATGGTGGACATGCAGTACCATTTCGCTTCTGCAGGGCTGGCCGCAGTACGAATTAAAGATAGGAAAGATTCAAAGAAGGGGGAGCAGCCGGCAGGAGTAACGATGACTCTCTTAAGGTAGCCAAATGCCTCGTCACTCTGCGAAATTTATTTGAAAACTCGTGGATATCGTCATTTTAGTAACTCAGACAACGTTAAGGTGCTCATGTTGCAGCATTTCGCTTCTGCTTGGACATTCCGCAGTACGAATTAAAGAGAGGAAAGATTCAAAGGAAGGGGAGCTTCTGGCTGCAGTAACTATGACTCTCTTAAGGTAGCCAACGCCAAGTCATCCGGCGAAGTACATTTGCTAACTCGAGAAACTCGTAGTGGGAATAACTGTGACGACGTTAAGGTGGACATACAGTGGCATATCGGTTCTGTAGGACTGGCCATAGCAAGAATGATAAAGGCCTAAAGATATGGGAGCAGCCGGCAGGAGTAACTATGAATCTTAAGGTAGTCAAATGCCTCGTCACTCTGCGAAATTTATTTGAAATCTCGAGGATATCGTTGTTGGAGTAACTCAGACAACGATAAGGTGGACATGCTGTACCATTTCGCTTCTGCAGGGCTGGCCGCAGTACGAATTAAAGAGAGGAAAGATTCAAAGAAGGGGGAGCAACGGGCAGCAGTAACTATGACTCTCTTAAGGTAGCCAAATGCATCGTCACTCTGCGAAATTTATTTGAAAATTCGTGGATATCGTCGTTTTAGTAACTCAGACAACGTTAAGGTGGACATGTTCCAGCATTTCGCTTCTGCTTTGACATTCCGCAGTACGAAATAAGGAGTGGAGGATTCAAAGGACGGGGAGCATCTGGCAGCAGTAACTATGACTCTCTTAATTTAGCCAAATGCCTCGTCATCCGGCGAAGTACATTTGCTAACTCGAGAAACTCGTAGTGGGAGTAACTGTGACGACGTTAAGGTGGACATACAGTGGCATATCGGTTCTGTAGGACTGGCCATAGCAAGAATGATAAAGGCCTAAAGAAATGGGAGCAGCCGGCAGGAGTAACTATGACTCTCTTAAGGTAGTCAAATGCCTCGTCACTCTGCGAAATTTATTTGAAATCTCGAGGATATCGTTGTTGGAGTAACTCAGACAACGATAAGGTGGACATGCTGTACCATTTCGCTTCTGCAGGGCTGGCCGCAGTACGAATTAAAGAGAGGAAAGACTCAAAGAAGGGGGAGCAGCGGGCAGCAGTAACTATGACTCTCTTAAGGTAGCCAAATGCCTCGTCACTCTGCGAAATTTATTTGAAAACTCGAGGATATCATCGTTGGAGTTACTCAGACGACGTTATGGTGGACATGCTGTACCATTTCGCTTCTGCAGGGCTGGCCGCAGTACGAATTAAAGATAGGAAAGATTCAAAGAAGGGGGAGCAGCCGGCAGGAGTAACGATGACTCTCTTAAGGTAGCCAAATGCCTCGTCACTCTGCGAAATTTATTTGAAAACTCGTGGATATCGTCATTTTAGTAACTCAGACAACGTTAAGGTGCTCATGTTGCAGCATTTCGCTTCTGCTTGGACATTCCGCAGTACGAATTAAAGAGAGGAAAGATTCAAAGGAAGGGGAGCTTCTGGCTGCAGTAACTATGACTCTCTTAAGGTAGCCAACGCCTCGTCATCCGGCGAAGTACATTTGCTAACTCGAGAAACTCGTAGTGGGAATAACTGTGACGACGTTAAGGTGGACATACAGTGGCATATCGGTTCTGTAGGACTGGCCATAGCAAGAATGATAAAGGCCTAAAGATATGGGAGCAGCCGGCAGGAGTAACTATGAATCTTAAGGTAGTCAAATGCCTCGTCACTCTGCGAAATTTATTTGAAATCTCGAGGATATCGTTGTTGGAGTAACTCAGACAACGATAAGGTGGACATGCTGTACCATTTCGCTTCTGCAGGGCTGGCCGCAGTACGAATTAAAGAAAGGAAAGATTCAAAGAAGGGGGAGCAGCGGGCAGCAGTAACTATGACTCTCTTAAGGTAGCCAAATGCCTCGTCACTCTGCGAAATTTATTTGAAAATTCGTGGATATCGTCGTTTTAGTAACTCAGACAACGTTAAGGTGGACATGTTCCAGCATTTCGCTTCTGCTTTGACATTCCGCAGTACGAAATAAGGAGTGGAGGATTCAAAGGACGGGGAGCATCTGGCAGCAGTAACTATGACTCTCTTAATTTAGCCAAATGCCTCGTCATCCGGTGAAGTACATTTGCTAACTCGAGAAACTCGTAGTGGGAGTAACTGTGACGACGTTAAGGTGGACATACAGTGGCATATCGGTTCTGTAGGACTGGCCATAGCAAGAATGATAAAGGCCTAAAGAAATGGGAGCAGCCGGCAGGAGTAACTATGACTCTCTTAAGGTAGTCAAATGCCTCGTCACTCTGCGAAATTTATTTGAAATCTCGAGGATATCGTTGTTGGAGTAACTCAGACAACGATAAGGTGGACATGCTGTACCATTTCGCTTCTGCAGGGCTGGCCGCAGTACGAATTAAAGAGAGGAAAGATTCAAAGAAGGGGGAGCAGCGGGCAGCAGTAACTATGACTCTCTTAAGGTAGCCAAATGCCTCGTCACTCTGCGAAATTTATTTGAAAATTCGTGGATATCGTCGTTTTAGTAACTCAGACAACGTTAAGGTGGACATGTTCCAGCATTTCGCTTCTGCTTTGACATTCCGCAGTACGAAATAAGGAGTGGAGGATTCAAAGGACGGGGAGCATCTGGCAGCAGTAACTATGACTCTCTTAATTTAGCCAAATGCGTCGTCATCCGGCGAAGTACATTTGCTAACTCGAGAAACTCGTAGTGGGAGTAACTGTGACGACGTTAAGGTGGACATACAGTGGCATATCGGTTCTGTAGGACTGGCCATAGCAAGAATGATAAAGGCCTAAAGAAATGGGAGCAGCCGGCAGGAGTAACTATGACTCTCTTAAGGTAGTCAAATGCCTCGTCACTCTGCGAAATTTATTTGAAATCTCGAGGATATCGTTGTTGGAGTAACTCAGACAACGATAAGGTGGACATGCTGTACCATTTCGCTTCTGCAGGGCTGGCCGCAGTACGAATTAAAGAGAGGAAAGATTCAAAGAAGGGGGAGCAGCGGGCAGCAGTAACTATGACTCTCTTAAAGTAGCCAAATGCCTCGTCACTCCGCGAAATTTATTTGAAAATTCGTGGATATCGTCGTTTTAGTAACTCAGACAACGTTAAGGTGGACATGTTCCAGCATTTCGCTTCTGCTTTGACATTCCGCAGTACGAAATAAGGAGTGGAGGATTCAAAGGACGGGGAGCATCTGGCAGCAGTAACTATGACTCTCTTAATTTAGCCAAATGCCTCGTCATCCGGCGAAGTACATTTGCTAACTCGAGAAACTCGTAGTGGGAGTAACTGTGACGACGTTAAGGTGGACATACAGTGGCATATCGGTTCTGTAGGACTGGCCATAGCAAGAATGATAAAGGCCTAAAGAAATGGGAGCAGCCGGCAGGAGTAACTATGACTCTCTTAAGGTAGTCAAATGCCTCGTCACTCTGCGAAATTTATTTGAAATCTCGAGGATATCGTTGTTGGAGTAACTCAGACAACGATAAGGTGGACATGCTGTACCATTTCGCTTCTGCAGGGCTGGCCGCAGTACGAATTAAAGAGAGGAAAGATTCAAAGAAGGGGGAGCAGCGGGCAGCAGTAACTATGACTCTCTTAAGGTAGCCAAATGCCTCGTCACTCTGCGAAATTTATTTGAAAACTCGAGGATATCATCGTTGGAGTTACTCAGACGACGTTATGGTGGACATGCTGTACTATTTCGCTTCTGCAGGGCTGGCCGCAGTACGAATTAAAGATAGGAAAGATTCAAAGAAGGGGGAGCAGCCGGCAGGAGTAACGATGACTCTCTTAAGGTAGCCAAATGCCTCGTCACTCTGCGAAATTTATTTGAAAACTCGTGGATATCGTCATTTTAGTAACTCAGACAACGTTAAGGTGCTCATGTTGCAGCATTTCGCTTCTGCTTGGACATTCCGCAGTACGAATTAAAGAGAGGAAAGATTCAAAGGAAGGGGAGCTTCTGGCTGCAGTAACTATGACTCTCTTAAGGTAGCCAACGCCTCGTCATCCGGCGAAGTACATTTGCTAACTCGAGAAACTCGTAGTGGGAATAACTGTGACGACGTTAAGGTGGACATACAGTGGCATATCGGTTCTGTAGGACTGGCCATAGCAAGAATGATAAAGGCCTAAAGATATGGGAGCAGCCGGCAGGAGTAACTATGAATCTTAAGGTAGTCAAATGCCTCGTCACTCTGCGAAATTTATTTGAAATCTCGAGGATATCGTTGTTGGAGTAACTCAGACAACGATAAGGTGGACATGCTGTACCATTTCGCTTCTGCAGGGCTGGCCGCAGTACGAATTAAAGAGAGGAAAGATTCAAAGAAGGGGGAGCAACGGGCAGCAGTAACTATGACTCTCTTAAGGTAGCCAAATGCCTCGTCACTCTGCGAAATTTATTTGAAAATTCGTGGATATCGTCGTTTTAGTAACTCAGACAACGTTAAGGTGGACATGTTCCAGCATTTCGCTTCTGCTTTGACATTCCGCAGTACGAAATAAGGAGTGGAGGATTCAAAGGACGGGGAGCATCTGGCAGCAGTAACTATGACTCTCTTAATTTAGCCAAATGCCTCGTCATCCGGCGAAGTACATTTGCTAACTCGAGAAACTCGTAGTGGGAGTAACTGTGACGACGTTAAGGTGGACATACAGTGGCATATCGGTTCTGTAGGACTGGCCATAGCAAGAATGATAAAGGCCTAAAGAAATGGGAGCAGCCGGCAGGAGTAACTATGACTCTCTTAAGGTAGTCAAATGCCTCGTCACTCTGCGAAATTTATTTGAAATCTCGAGGATATCGTTGTTGGAGTAACTCAGACAACGATAAGGTGGACATGCTGTACCATTTCGCTTCTGCAGGGCTGGCCGCAGTACGAATTAAAGAGAGGAAAGATTCAAAGAAGGGGGAGCAGCGGGCAGCAGTAACTATGACTCTCTTAAGGTAGCCAAATGCCTCGTCACTCTGCGAAATTTATTTGAAAACTCGAGGATATCATCGTTGGAGTTACTCAGACGACGTTATGGTGGACATGCTGTACCATTTCGCTTCTGCAGGGCTGGCCGCAGTACGAATTAAAGATAGGAAAGATTCAAAGAAGGGGGAGCAGCCGGCAGGAGTAACGATGACTCTCTTAAGGTAGCCAAATGCCTCGTCACTCTGCGAAATTTATTTGAAAACTCGTGGATATCGTCATTTTAGTAACTCAGACAACGTTAAGGTGCTCATGTTGCAGCATTTCGCTTCTGCTTGGACATTCCGCAGTACGAATTAAAGAGAGGAAAGATTCAAAGGAAGGGGAGCTTCTGGCTGCAGTAACTATGACTCTCTTAAGGTAGCCAACGCCTCGTCATCCGGCGAAGTACATTTGCTAACTCGAGAAACTCGTAGTGGGAATAACTGTGACGACGTTAAGGTGGACATACAGTGGTATATCGGTTCTGTAGGACTGGCCATAGCAAGAATGATAAAGGCCTAAAGATATGGGAGCAGCCGGCAGGAGTAACTATGAATCTTAAGGTAGACAAATGCCTCGTCACTCTGCGAAATTTATTTGAAATCTCGAGGATATCGTTGTTGGAGTAACTCAGACAACGATAAGGTGGACGTGCTGTACCATTTCGCTTCTGCAGGGCTGGCCGCAGTACGAATTAAAGAGAGGAAAGATTCAAAGAAGGGGGAGCAACGGGCAGCAGTAACTATGACTCTCTTAAGGTAGCCAAATGCCTCGTCACTCTGCGAAATTTATTTGAAAATTCGTGGATATCGTCGTTTTAGTAACTCAGACAACGTTAAGGTGGACATGTTCCAGCATTTCGCTTCTGCTTTGACATTCCGCAGTACGAAATAAGGAGTGGAGGATTCAAAGGACGGGGAGCATCTGGCAGCAGTAACTATGACTCTCTTAATTTAGCCAAATGCCTCGTCATCCGGCGAAGTACATTTGCTAACTCGAGAAACTCGTAGTGGGAGTAACTGTGACGACGTTAAGGTGGACACACAGTGGCGTATCGGTTCTGTAGGACTGGCCATAGCAAGAATGATAAAGGCCTAAAGAAATGGGAGCAGCCGGCAGGAGTAACTATGACTCTCTTAAGGTAGTCAAATGCCTCGTCACTCTGCGAAATTTATTTGAAATCTCGAGGATATCGTTGTTGGAGTAACTCAGACAACGATAAGGTGGACATGCTGTACCATTTCGCTTCTGCAGGGCTGGCCGCAGTACGAATTAAAGAGAGGAAAGATTCAAAGAAGGGGGAGCAGCGGGCAGCAGTAACTATGACTCTCTTAAGGTAGCCAAATGCCTCGTCACTCTGCGAAATTTATTTGAAAACTCGAGGATATCATCGTTGGAGTTACTCAGACGACGTTATGGTGGACATGCTGTACCATTTCGCTTCTGCAGGGCTGGCCGCAGTACGAATTAAAGATAGGAAAGATTCAAAGAAGGGGGAGCAGCCGGCAGGAGTAACGATGACTCTCTTAAGGTAGCCAAATGCCTCGTCACTCTGCGAAATTTATTTGAAAACTCGTGGATATCGTCATTTTAGTAACTCAGACAACGTTAAGGTGCTCATGTTGCAGCATTTCGCTTCTGCTTGGACATTCCGCAGTACGAATTAAAGAAAGGAAAGATTCAAAGGAAGGGGAGCTTCTGGCTGCAGTAACTATGACTCTCTTAAGGTAGCCAACGCCTCGTCATCCGACGAAGTACATTTGCTAACTCGAGAAACTCGTAGTGGGAATAACTGTGACGACGTTAAGGTGGACATACAGTGGTATATCGGTTCTGTAGGACTGGCCATAGCAAGAATGATAAAGGCCTAAAGATATGGGAGCAGCCGGCAGGAGTAACTATGAATCTTAAGGTAGTCAAATGCCTCGTCACTCTGCGAAATTTATTTGAAATCTCGAGGATATCGTTTTTGGAGTAACTCAGACAACGATAAGGTGGACATGCTGTACCATTTCGCTTCTGCAGGGCTGGCCGCAGTACGAATTAAAGAGAGGAAAGATTCAAAGAAGGGGGAGCAACGGGCAGCAGTAACTATCACTCTCTTAAGGTAGCCAAATGCCTCGTCACTCTGCGAAATTTATTTGAAAATTCGTGGATATCGTCGTTTTAGTAACTCAGACAACGTTAAGGTGGACATGTTCCAGCATTTCGCTTCTGCTTTGACATTCCGCAGTACGAAATAAGGAGTGGAGGATTCAAAGGACGGGGAGCATCTGGCAGCAGTAACTATGACTCTCTTAATTTAGCCAAATGCCTCGTCATCCGGCGAAGTACATTTGCTAACTCGAGAAACTCGTAGTGGGAGTAACTGTGACGACGTTAAGGTGGACATACAGTGGCATATCGGTTCTGTAGGACTGGCCATAGCAAGAATGATAAAGGCCTAAAGAAATGGGAGCAGCCGGCAGGAGTAACTATGACTCTCTTAAGGTAGTCAAATGCCTCGTCACTCTGCGAAATTTATTTGAAATCTCGAGGATATCGTTGTTGGAGTAACTCAGACAACGATAAGGTGGACATGCTGTACCATTTCGCTTCTGCAGGGCTGGCCGCAGTACGAATTAAAGAGAGGAAAGATTCAAAGAAGGGGGAGCAGCGGGCAGCAGTAACTATGACTCTCTTAAGGTAGCCAAATGCCTCGTCACTCTGCGAAATTTATTTGAAAACTCGAGGATATCATCGTTGGAGTTACTCAGACGACGTTATGGTGGACATGCTGTACCATTTCGCTTCTGCAGGGCTGGCCGCAGTACGAATTAAAGATAGGAAAGATTCAAAGAAGGGGGAGCAGCCGGCAGGAATAACGATGACTCTCTTAAGGTAGCCAAATGCCTCGTCACTCTGCGAAATTTATTTGAAAACTCGTGGATATCGTCATTTTAGTAACTCAGACAACGTTAAGGTGCTCATGTTGCAACATTTCGCTTCTGCTTGGACATTCCGCAGTACGAATTAAAGAGAGGAAAGATTCAAAGGAAGGGGAGCTTCTGGCTGCAGTAACTATGACTCTCTTAAGGTAGCCAACGCCTCGTCATCCGGCGAAGTACATTTGCTAACTCGAGAAACTCGTAGTGGGAATAACTGTGACGACGTTAAGGTGGACATACAGTGGCATATCGGTTCTGTAGGACTGGCCATAGCAAGAATGATAAAGGCCTAAAGATATGGGAGCAGCCGGCAGGAGTAACTATGAATCTTAAGGTAGTCAAATGCCTCGTCACTCTGCGAAATTTATTTGAAATCTCGAGGATATCGTTGTTGGAGTAACTCAGACAACGATAAGGTGGACATGCTGTACCATTTCGCTTCTGCAGGGCTGGCCGCAGTACGAATTAAAGAGAGGAAAGATTCAAAGAAGGGGGAGCAGCGGGCAGCTGTAACTATGACTCTCTTAAGGTAGCCAAATGCCTCGTCACTCTGCGAAATTTATCTGAAAATTCGTGGATATCGTCGTTTTAGTAACTCAGACAACGTTAAGGTGGACATGTTCCAGCATTTCGCTTCTGCTTTGACATTCCGCAGTACGAAATAAGGAGAGGAGGATTCAAAGGACGGGGAGCATCTGGCAGCAGTAACTATGACTCTCTTAATTTAGCCAAATGCCTCGTCATCCGGCGAAGTACATTTGCTAACTCGAGAAACTCGTAGTGGGAGTAACTGTGACGACGTTAAGGTGGACATACAGTGGCATATCGGTTCTGTAGGACTGGCCATAGCAAGAATGATAAAGGCCTAAAGAAATGGGAGCAGCCGGCAGGAGTAACTATGACTCTCTTAAGGTAGTCAAATGCCTCGTCACTCTGCGAAATTTATTTGAAATCTCGAGGATATCGTTGTTGGAGTAACTCAGACAACGATAAGGTGGACATGCTGTACCATTTCGCTTCTGCAGGGCTGGCCGCAGTACGAATTAAAGAGAGGAAAGATTCAAAGAAGGGGGAGCAGCGGGCAGCAGTAACTATGACTTTCTTAAGGTAGCCAAATGCCTCGTCACTCTGCGAAATTTATTTGAAAACTCGAGGATATCATCGTTGGAGTTACTCAGACGACGTTATGGTGGACATGCTGTACCATTTCGCTTCTGCAGGGCTGGCCGCAGTACGAATTAAAGATAGGAAAGATTCAAAGAAGGGGGAGCAGCCGGCAGGAGTAACGATGACTCTCTTAAGGTAGCCAAATGCCTCGTCACTCTGCGAAATTTATTTGAAAACTCGTGGATATCGTCATTTTAGTAACTCAGACAACGTTAAGGTGCTCATGTTGCAGCATTTCGCTTCTGCTTGGACATTCCGCAGTACGAATTAAAGAGAGGAAAGATTCAAAGGAAGGGGAGCTTCTGGCTGCAGTAACTATGACTCTCTTAAGGTATCCAACGCCTCGTCATCCGGCGAAGTACATTTGCTAACTCGAGAAACTCGTAGTGGGAATAACTGTGACGACGTTAAGGTGGACATACAGTGGCATATCGGTTCTGTAGGACTGGCCATAGCAAGAATGATAAAGGCCTAAAGATATGGGAGCAGCCGGCAGGAGTAACTATGAATCTTAAGGTAGTCAAATGCCTCGTCACTCTGCGAAATTTATTTGAAATCTCGAGGATATCGTTGTTGGAGTAACTCAGACGACGATAAGGTGGACATGCTGTACCATTTCGCTTCTGCAGGGCTGGCCGCAGTACGAATTAAAGAGAGGAAAGTTTCAAAGAAGGGGGAGCAGCGGGCAGCAGTAACTATGACTCTCTTAAGGAAGCCAAATGCCTCGTCACTCTGCGAAATTTATTTGAAAATTCGTGGATATCGTCGTTTTAGTAACTCAGACAACGTTAAGGTGGACATGTTCCAGCATTTCGCTACTGCTTTGACATTCCGCAGTACGAAATAAGGAGAGGAGGATTCAAAGGACGGGGAGCATCTGGCAGCAGTAACTATGACTCTCTTAATTTAGCCAAATGCCTCGTCATCCGGCGAAGTACATTTGCTAACTCGAGAAACTCGTAGTGGGAGTAACTGTGACGACGTTAAGGTGGACATACAGTGGCATATCGGTTCTGTAGGACTGGCCATAGCAAGAATGATAAAGGCCTAAAGAAATGGGAGCAGCCGGCAGGAGTAACTATGACTCTCTTAAGGTAGTCAAATGCCTCGTCACTCTGCGAAATTTATTTGAAATCTCGAGGATATCGTTGTTGGAGTAACTCAGACAACGATAAGGTGGACATGCTGTACCATTTCGCTTCTGCAGGGCTGGCCGCAGTACGAATTAAAGAGAGGAAAGATTCAAAGAAGGGGGAGCAGCGGGCAGCAGTAACTATGACTCTCTTAAGGTAGCCAAATGCCTCGTCACTCTGCGAAATTTATTTGAAATCTCGAGGATATCGTTGTTGGAGTAACTCAGACGACGATAAGGTGGACATGCTGTACCATTTCGCTTCTGCAGGGCTGGCCGCAGTACGAATTAAAGAGAGGAAAGATTCAAAGAAGGGGGAGCAGCGGGCAGCTGTAACTATGACTCTCTTAAGGTAGCCAAATGCCTCGTCACTCTGCGAAATTTATTTGAAAATTCGTGGATATCGTCGTTTTAGTAACTCAGACAACGTTAAGGTGGACATGTTCCAGCATTTCGCTTCTGCTTTGACATTCCGCAGTACGAAATAAGGAGTGGAGGATTCAAAGGACGGGGAGCATCTGGCAGCAGTAACTATGACTCTCTTAATTTAGCCAAATGACTCGTCATCCGGCGAAGTACATTTGCTAACTCGAGAAACTCGTAGTGGGAGTAACTGTGACGACGTTAAGGTGGACATACAGTGGCATATCGGTTCTGTAGGACTGGCCATAGCAAGAATGATAAAGGCCTAAAGAAATGGGAGCAGCCGGCAGGAGTAACTATGACTCTCTTAAGGTAGTCAAATGCCTCGTCACTCTGCGAAATTTTTTGAAATCTCGAGGATATCGTTGTTGGAGTAACTCAGACAACGATAAGGTGGACATGCTGTACCATTTCGCTTCTGCAGGGCTGGCCGCAGTACGAATTAAAGAGAGGAAAGATTCAAAGAAGGGGGAGCAGCGGGCAGCAGTAACTATGACTCTCTTAAGGTAGCCAAATGCCTCGTCACTCTGCGAAATTTATTTGAAAACTCGTGGATATCGTCATTTTAGTAACTCAGACAACGTTAAGGTGCTCATTTGCAGCATTTCGCTTCTGCTTGGACATTCCGCAGTACGAATTAAAGAGAGGAAAGATTCAAAGGAAGGGGAGCTTCTGGCTGCAGTAACTATGACTCTCTTAAGGTAGCCAACGCCTCGTCATCCGGCGAAGTACATTTGCTAACTCGAGAAACTCGTAGTGGGAATAACTGTGACGACGTTAAGGTGGACATACAGTGGCATATCGGTTCTGTAGGACTGGCCATAGCAAGAATGATAAAGGCCTAAAGATATGGGAGCAGCCGGCAGGAGTAACTATGAATCTTAAGGTAGTCAAATGCCTCGTCACTCTGCGAAATTTATTTGAAATCTCGAGGATATCGTTGTTGGAGTAACTCAGACAACGATAAGGTGGACATGCTGTACCATTTCGCTTCTGCAGGGCTGGCCGCAGTACGAATTAAAGAGAGGAAAGATTCAAAGAAGGGGGAGCAGCGGGCAGCTGTAACTATGACTCTCTTAAGGTAGCCAAATGCCTCGTCACTCTGCGAAATTTATCTGAAAATTCGTGGATATCGTCGTTTTAGTAACTCAGACAACGTTAAGGTGGACATGTTCCAGCATTTCGCTTCTGCTTTGACATTCCGCAGTACGAAATAAGGAGTGGAGGATTCAAAGGACGGGGAGCATCTGGCAGCAGTAACTATGACTCTCTTAATTTAGCCAAATGCCTCGTCATCCGGCGAAGTACATTTGCTAACTCGAGAAACTCGTAGTGGGAGTAACTGTGACGACGTTAAGGTGGACATACAGTGGCATATCGGTTCTGTAGGACTGGCCATAGCAAGAATGATAAAGGCCTAAAGAAATGGGAGCAGCCGGCAGGAGTAACTATGACTCTCTTAAGGTAGTCAAATGCCTCGTCACTCTGCGAAATTTATTTGAAATCTCGAGGATATCGTTGTTGGAGTAACTCAGACAACGATAAGGTGGACATGCTGTACCATTTCGCTTCTGCAGGGCTGGCCGCAGTACGAATTAAAGAGAGGAAAGATTCAAAGAAGGGGGAGCAGCGGGCAGCAGTAACTATGACTCTCTTAAGGAAGCCAAATGCCTCGTCACTCTGCGAAATTTATTTGAAAATTCGTGGATATCGTCGTTTTAGTAACTCAGACAACGTTAAGGTGGACATGTTCCAGCACTTCGCTTCTGCTTTGACATTCCGCAGTACGAAATAAGGAGAGGAGGATTCAAAGGACGGGGAGCATCTGGCAGCAGTAACTATGACTCTCTTAATTTAGCCAAATGCCTCGTCATCCGGCGAAGTACATTTGCTAACTCGAGAAACTCGTAGTGGGAGTAACTGTGACGACGTTAAGGTGGACATACAGTGGCATATCGGTTCTGTAGGACTCGCCATAGCAAGAATGATAAAGGCCTAAAGAAATGGGAGCAGCCGGCAGGAGTAACTATGACTCTCTTAAGGTAGTCAAATGCCTCGTCACTCTGCGAAATTTATTTGAAATCTCCAGGATATCGTTGTTGGAGTAACTCAGACAACGATAAGGTGGACATGCTGTACCATTTCGCTTCTGCAGGGCTGGCCGCAGTACGAATTAAAGAGAGGAAAGATTCTAAGAAGGGGGAGCAGCGGGCAGCAGTAACTATGACTCTCTTAAGGTAGTCAAATGCCTCGTCACTCTGCGAAATTTATTTGAAATCTCGAGGATATCGTTGTTGGAGTAACTCAGACAACGATAAGGTGGACATGCTGTACCATTTCGCTTCTGCAGGGCTGGCCGCAGTACGAATTAAAGATAGGAAAGATTCAAAGAAGGGGGAGCAGCGGGCAGCAGTAACTATGACTCTCTTAAGGTAGCCAAATGCCTCGTCACTCTGCGAAATTTATTTGAAAACTCGTGGATATCGTCATTTTAGTAACTCAGACAACGTTAAGGTGCTCATGTTGCAGCATTTCGCTTCTGCTTGGACATTCCGCAGTACGAATTAAAGAGAGGAAAGATTCAAAGGAAGGGGAGCTTCTGGCTGCAGTAACTATGACTCTCTTAAGGTAGCCAACGCCTCTTCATCCGGCGAAGTAGATTTGCTAACTCGAGAAACTCGTAGTGGGAATAACTGTGACGACGTTAAGGTGGACATACAGTGGCATATCGGTTCTGTAGGACTGGCCATAGCAAGAATGATAAAGGCCTAAAGATATGGGAGCAGCCGGCAGGAGTAACTATGAATCTTAAGGTAGTCAAATGCCTCGTCACTCTGCGAAATTTATTTGAAATCTCGAGGATATCGTTGTTGGAGTAACTCAGACAACGATAAGGTGGACATGCTGTACCATTTCGCTTCTGCAGGGCTGGCCGCAGTACGAATTAAAGAGAGGAAAGATTCAAAGAAGGGGGAGCAGCGGGCAGCTGTAACTATGACTCTCTTAAGGTAGCCAAATGCCTCGTCACTCTGCGAAATTTATCTGAAAATTCGTGGATATCGTCGTTTTAGTAACTCAGACAACGTTAAGGTGGACATGTTCCAGCATTTCGCTTCTGCTTTGACATTCCGCAGTACGAAATAAGGAGTGGAGGATTCAAAGGACGGGGAGCATCTGGCAGCAGTAACTACGACTCTCTTAATTTAGCCAAATGCCTCGTCATCCGGCGAAGTACATTTGCTAACTCGAGAAACTCGTAGTGGGAGTAACTGTGACGACGTTAAGGTGGACATACAGTGGCATATCGGTTCTGTAGGACTGGCCATAGCAAGAATGATAAAGGCCTAAAGAAATGGGAGCAGCCGGCAGGAGTAACTATGACTCTCTTAAGGTAGCCAAATGCCTCGTCACTCTGCGAAATTTATTTGAAATCTCGAGGATATCGTTGTTGGAGTAACTCAGACAACGATAAGGTGGACATGCTGTACCATTTCGCTTCTGCAGGGCTGGCCGCAGTACGAATTAAAGAGAGGAAAGATTCAAAGAAGGGGGAGCAGCGGGCAGCAGTAACTATGACTCTCTTAAGGAAGCCAAATGCCTCGTCACTCTGCGAAATTTATTTGAAAATTCGTGGATATCGTCGTTTTAGTAACTCAGACAACGTTAAGGTGGACATGTTCCAGCATTTCGCTTCTGCTTTGACATTCCGCAGTACGAAATAAGGAGAGGAGGATTCAAAGGACGGGGAGCATCTGGCAGCAGTAACTATGACTCTCTTAATTTAGCCAAATGCCTCGTCATCCGGCGAAGTACATTTGCTAACTCGAGAAACTCGTAGTGGGAGTAACTGTGACGACGTTAAAGTGGACATACAGTGGCATATCGGTTCTGTAGGACTGGCCATAGCAAGAATGATAAAGGCCTAAAGATATGGGAGCAGCCGGCAGGAGTAACTATGAATCTTAAGGTAGTCAAATGCCTCGTCACTCTGCGAAATTTATTTGAAATCTCGAGGATATCGTTGTTGGAGTAACTCAGACAACGATAAGGTGGACATGCTGTACCATTTCGCTTCTGCAGGGCTGGCCGCAGTACGAATTAAAGAGAGGAAAGATTCAAAGAAGGGGGAGCAGCGGGCAGCAGTAACTATGACTCTCTTAAGGTAGCCAAATGCCTCGTCACTCTGCGAAATTTATTTGAAAATTCGTGGATATCGTCGTTTTAGTAACTCAGACAACGTTAAGGTGGACATGTTCCAGCATTTCGCTTCTGCTTTGACATTCCGCAGTACGAAATAAGGAGAGGAGGATTCAAAGGACGGGGAGCATCTGGCAGCAGTAACTATGACTCTCTTAATTTAGCCAAATGCCTCGTCATCCGGCGAAGTACATTTGCTAACTCGAGAAACTCGTAGTGGGAGTAACTGTGACGACGTTAAAGTGGACATACAGTGGCATATCGGTTCTGTAGGACTGGCCATAGCAAGAATGATAAAGGCCTAAAGATATGGGAGCAGCCGGCAGGAGTAACTATGAATCTTAAGGTTGTCAAATGCCTCGTCACTCTGCGAAATTTATTTGAAATCTCGAGGATATCGTTGTTGGAGTAACTCAGACAACGATAAGGTGGACATGCTGTACCATTTCGCTTCTGCAGGGCTGGCCGCAGTACGAATTAAAGAGAGGAAAGATTCAAAGAAGGGGGAGCAGCGGGCAGCAGTAACTATGACTCTCTTAAGGTAGCCAAATGCCTCGTCACTCTGCGAAATTTATTTGAAAATTCGTGGATATCGTCGTTTTAGTAACTCAGACAACGTTAAGGTGGACATGTTCCAGCATTTCGCTTCTGCTTTGACATTCCGCAGTACGAAATAAGGAGTGGAGGATTCAAAGGACGGGGAGCATCTGGCAGCAGTAACTATGACTCTCTTAATTTAGCCAAATGCCTCGTCATCCGGCGAAGTACATTTGCTAACTCGAGAAACTCGTAGTGGGAGTAACTGTGACGACGTTAAGGTGGACATACAGTGGCATATCGGTTCTGTAGGACTCGCCATAGCAAGAATGATAAAGGCCTAAAGAAATGGGAGCAGCCGGCAGGAGTAACTATGACTCTCTTAAGGTAGTCAAATGCCTCGTCACTCTGCGAAATTTATTTGAAATCTCGAGGATATCGTTGTTGGAGTAACTCAGACAACGATAAGGTGGACATGCTGTACCATTTCGCTTCTGCAGGGCTGGCCGCAGTACGAATTAAAGAGAGGAAAGATTCAAAGAAGGGGGAGCAGCGGGCAGCAGTAACTATGACTCTCTTAAGGTAGCCAAATGCCTCGTCACTCTGCGAAATTTATTTGAAAATTCGTGGATATCGTCGTTTTAGTAACTCAGACAACGTTAAGGTGGACATGTTCCAGCATTTCGCTTCTGCTTTGACATTCCGCAGTACGAAATAAGGAGTGGAGGATTCAAAGGACGGGGAGCATCTGGCAGCAGTAACTATGCCTCTCTTAATTTAGCCAAATGCCTCGTCATCCGGCGAAGTACATTTGCTAACTCGAGAAACTCGTAGTGGGAGTAACTGTGACGACGTTAAGGTGGACATACAGTGGCATATCGGTTCTGTAGGACTGGCCATAGCAAGAATGATAAAGGCCTAAAGATATGGGAGCAGCCGGCAGGAGTAACTATGAATCTTAAGGTAGTCAAATGCCTCGTCACTCTGCGAAATTTATTTGAAAACTCGAGGATATCATCGTTGGAGTTACTCAGACGACGTTATGGCGGACATGCTGTACCATTTCGCTTCTGCAGGGCTGGCCGCAGTACGAATTAAAGATAGGAAAGATTCAAAGAAGGGGGAGCAGCCGGCAGGAGTAACGATGACTCTCTTAAGGTAGCCAAATGCCTCGTCACTCTGCGAAATTTATTTGAAAACTCGAGGATATCATCGTTGGAGTTACTCAGACGACGTTATGGTGGACATGCTGTACCATTTCGCTTCTGCAGGGCTGGCCGCAGTACGAATTAAAGATAGGAAAGATTCAAAGAAGGGGGAGCAGCCGGCAGGAGTAACGATGACTCTCTTAAGGTAGCCAAATGCCTCGTCACTCTGCGAAATTTATTTGAAAACTCGTGGATATCGTCATTTTAGTAACTCAGACAACGTTAAGGTGCTCATGTTGCAGCATTTCGCTTCTGCTGGGACATTCCGCAGTACGAATTAAAGAGAGGAAAGATTCAAAGGAAGGGGAGCTTCTGGCTGCAGTAACTATGACTCTCTTAAGGTAGCCAACGCCTCGTCATCCGGCGAAGTACATTTGCTAACTCGAGAAACTCGTAGTGGGAATAACTGTGACGACGTTAAGGTGGACATACAGTGGCATATCGGTTCTGTAGGACTGGCCATAGCAAGAATGATAAAGGCCTAAAGATATGGGAGCAGCCGGCAGGAGTAACTATGAATCTTAAGGTAGTCAAATGCCTCGTCACTCTGCGAAATTTATTTGAAATCTCGAGGATATCGTTGTTGGAGTAACTCAGACAACGATAAGGTGGACATGCTGTACCATTTCGCTTCTGCAGGGCTGGCCGCAGTACGAATTAAAGAGAGGAAAGATTCAAAGAAGGGGGAGCAGCGGGCAGCAGTAACTATGACTCTCTTAAGGTAGCCAAATGCCTCGTCACTCTGCGAAATTTATTTGAAAACTCGAGGATATCATTGTTGGAGTTACTCAGACGACGTTATGGTGGACATGCTGTACCATTTCGCTTCTGCAGGGCTGGCCGCAGTACGAATTAAAGATAGGAAAGATTCAAAGAAGGGGGAGCAGCCGGCAGGAGTAACGATGACTCTCTTAAGGTAGCCAAAAGCCTCGTCACTCTGCGAAATTTATTTGAGAACTCGAGGATATCATCGTTGGAGTTACTCAGACGACGTTATGGTGGACATGCTGTACCATTTCGCTTCTGCAGGGCTGGCCGCAGTACGAATTAAAGATAGGAAAGATTCAAAGAAGGGGGAGCAGCCGGCAGGAGTAACGATGACTCTCTTAAGGTAGCCAAATGCCTCGTCACTCTGCGAAATTAATGTGAAAACTCGTGGATATCGTCATTTTAGTAACTCAGACAACGTTAAGGTGCTCATGTTGCAGCATTTCGCTTCTGCTGGGACATTCCGCAGTACGAATTAAAGAGAGGAAAGATTCAAAGGAAGGGGAGCTTCTGGCTGCAGTAACTATGACTCTCTTAAAGTAGCCAACGCCTCGTCATCCGGCGAAGTACATTTGCTAACTCGAGAAACTCGTAGTGGGAATAACTGTGACGACGTTAAGGTGGACATACAGTGGCATATCGGTTCTGTAGGACTGGCCATAGCAAGAATGATAAAGGCCTAAAGATATGGGAGCAGCCGGCAGGAGTAACTATGAATCTTAAGGTTGTCAAATGCCTCGTCACTCTGCGAAATTTATTTGAAATCTCGAGGATATCGTTGTTGGAGTAACTCAGACAACGATAAGGTGGACATGCTGTACCATTTCGCTTCTGCAGGGCTGGCCGCAGTACGAATTAAAGAGAGGAAAGATTCAAAGAAGGGGGAGCAGCGGGCAGCAGTAACTATGACTCTCTTAAGGTAGCCAAATGTCTCGTCACTCTGCGAAATTTATTTGAAAATTCGTGGATATCGTCGTTTTAGTAACTCAGACAACGTTAAGGTGGACATGTTCCAGCATTTCGCTTCTGCTTTGACATTCCGCAGTACGAAATAAGGAGTGGAGGATTCAAAGGACGGGGAGCATCTGGCAGCAGTAACTATGACTCTCTTAATTTAGCCAAATGCCTCGTCATCCGGCGAAGTACATTTGCTAACTCGAGAAACTCGTAGTGGGAGTAACTGTGACGACGTTAAGGTGGACATACAGTGGCATATCGGTTCTGTAGGACTGGCCATAGCAAGAATGATAAAGGCCTAAAGAAATGGGAGCAGCCGGCAGGAGTAACTATGACTCTCTTAAGGTAGTCAAATGCCTCGTCACTCTGCGAAATTTATTTGAAATCTCGAGGATATCGTTGTTGGAGTAACTCAGACAACGATAAGGTGGACATGCTGTACCATTTCGCTTCTGCAGGGCTGGCCGCAGTACGAATTAAAGAGAGGAAAGATTCAAAGAAGGGGGAGCAGCGGGCAGCAGTAACTATGACTCTCTTAAGGTAGCCAAATGCCTCGTCACTCTGCGAAATTTATTTGAAAATTCGTGGATATCGTCGTTTTAGTAACTCAGACAACGTTAAGGTGGACATGTTCCAGCATTTCGCTTCTGCTTTGACATTCCGCAGTACGAAATAAGGAGTGGAGGATTCAAAGGACGGGGAGCATCTGGCAGCAGTAACTATGACTCTCTTAATTTAGCCAAATGCCTCGTCATCCGGCGAAGTACATTTGCTAACTCGAGAAACTCGTAGTGGGAGTAACTGTGACGACGTTAAGGTGGACATACAGTGGCATATCGGTTCTGTAGGACTGGCCATAGCAAGAATGATAAAGGCCTAAAGAAATGGGAGCAGCCGGCAGGAGTAACTATGACTCTCTTAAGGTAGTCAAATGCCTCGTCACTCTGCGAAATTTATTGAAATCTCGAGGATATCGTTGTTGGAGTAACTCAGACAACGATAAGGTGGACATGCTGTACCATTTCGCTTCTGCAGGGCTGGCCGCAGTACGAATTAAAGAGAGGAAAGATTCAAAGAAGGGGGAGCAGCGGGCAGCAGTAACTATGACTCTCTTAAGGTAGCCAAATGCCTCGTCACTCTGCGAAATTTATTTGAAAACTCGAGGATATCATCGTTGGAGTTACTCAGACGACGTTATGGTGGACATGCTGTACCATTTCGCTTCTGCAAGGCTGGCCGCAGTACGAATTAAAGATAGGAAAGATTCAAAGAAGGGGGAGCAGCCGGCAGGAGTAACGATGACTCTCTTAAGGTAGCCAAATGCCTCGTCACTCTGCGAAATTTATTTGAAAACTCGTGGATATCGTCATTTTAGTAACTCAGACAACGTTAAGGTGCTCATGTTGCAGCATTTCGCTTCTGCTGGGACATTCCGCAGTACGAATTAAAGAGAGGAAAGATTCAAAGGAAGGGGAGCTTCTGGCTGCAGTAACTATGACTCTCTTAAGGTAGCCAACGCCTCGTCATCCGGCGAAGTACATTTGCTAACTCGAGAAACTCGTAGTGGGAATAACTGTGACGACGTTAAGGTGGACATACAGTGGCATATCGGTTCTGTAGGACTGGCCATAGCAAGAATGATAAAGGCCTAAAGATATGGGAGCAGCCGGCAGGAGTAACTATGAATCTTAAGGTTGTCAAATGCCTCGTCACTCTGCGAAATTTATTTGAAATCTCGAGGATATCGTTGTTGGAGTAACTCAGACAACGATAAGGTGGACATGCTGTACCATTTCGCTTCTGCAGGGCTGGCCGCAGTACGAATTAAAGAGAGGAAAGATTCAAAGAAGGGGGAGCAGCGGGCAGCAGTAACTATGACTCTCTTAAGGTAGCCAAATGCCTCGTCACTCTGCGAAATTTATTTGAAAATTCGTGGATATCGTCGTTTTAGTAACTCAGACAACGTTAAGGTGGACATGTTCCAGCATTTCGCTTCTGCTTTGACATTCCGCAGTACGAAATAAGGAGTGGAGGATTCAAAGGACGGGGAGCATCTGGCAGCAGTAACTATGACTCTCTTAATTTAGCCAAATGCCTCGTCATCCGGCGAAGTACATTTGCTAACTCGAGAAACTCGTAGTGGGAGTAACTGTGACGACGTTAAGGTGGACATACAGTGGCATATCGGTTCTGTAGGACTGGCCATAGCAAGAATGATAAAGGCCTAAAGAAATGGGAGCAGCCGGCAGGAGTAACTATGACTCTCTTAAGGTAGTCAAATGCCTCGTCACTCTGCGAAATTTATTTGAAATCTCGAGGATATCGTTGTTGGAGTAACTCAGACAACGATAAGGTGGACATGCTGTACCATTTCGCTTCTGCAGGGCTGGCCGCAGTACGAATTAAAGAGAGGAAAGATTCAAAGAAGGGGGAGCAGCGGGCAGCAGTAACTATGACTCTCTTAAGGTAGCCAAATGCCTCGTCACTCTGCGAAATTTATTTGAAAATTCGTGGATATCGTCGTTTTAGTAACTCAGACAACGTTAAGGTGGACATGTTCCAGCATTTCGCTTCTGCTTTGACATTCCGCAGTACGAAATAAGGAGTGGAGGATTCAAAGGACGGGGAGCATCTGGCAGCAGTAACTATGACTCTCTTAATTTAGCCAAATGCCTCGTCATCCGGCGAAGTACATTTGCTAACTCGAGAAACTCGTAGTGGGAGTAACTGTGACGACGTTAAGGTGGACATACAGTGGCATATCGGTTCTGTAGGACTGGCCATAGCAAGAATGATAAAGGCCTAAAGAAATTGGAGCAGCCGGCAGGAGTAACTATGACTCTCTTAAGGTAGTCAAATGCCTCGTCACTCTGCGAAATTTATTGAAATCTCGAGGATATCGTTGTTGGAGTAACTCAGACAACGATAAGGTGGACATGCTGTACCATTTCGCTTCTGCAGGGCTGGCCGCAGTACGAATTAAAGAGAGGAAAGATTCAAAGAAGGGGGAGCAGCGGGCAGCAGTAACTATGACTCTCTTAAGGTAGCCAAATGCCTCGTCACTCTGCGAAATTTATTTGAAAACTCGAGGATATCATCGTTGGAGTTACTCAGACGACGTTATGGTGGACATGCTGTACCATTTCGCTTCTGCAGGGCTGGCCGCAGTACGAATTAAAGATAGGAAAGATTCAAAGAAGGGGGAGCAGCCGGCAGGAGTAACGATGACTCTCTTAAGGTAGCCAAATGCCTCGTCACTCTGCGAAATTTATTTGAAAACTCGTGGATATCGTCATTTTAGTAACTCAGACAACGTTAAGGTGCTCATGTTGCAGCATTTCGCTTCTGCTTGGACATTCCGCAGTACGAATTAAAGAGAGGAAAGATTCAAAGGAAGGGGAGCTTCTGGCTACAGTAACTATGACTCTCTTAAGGTAGCCAACGCCTCGTCATCCGGCGAAGTACATTTGCTAACTCGAGAAACTCGTAGTGGGAATAACTGTGACGACGTTAAGGTGGACATACAGTGGCATATCGGTTCTGTAGGACTGGCCATAGCAAGAATGATAAAGGCCTAAAGATATGGGAGCAGCCGGCAGGAGTAACTATGAATCTTAAGGTTGTCAAATGCCTCGTCACTCTGCGAAATTTATTTGAAATCTCGAGGATATCGTTGTTGGAGTAACTCAGACAACGATAAGGTGGACATGCTGTACCATTTCGCTTCTGCAGGGCTGGCCGCAGTACGAATTAAAGAGAGGAAAGATTCAAAGAAGGGGGAGCAGCGGGCAGCAGTAACTATGACTCTCTTAAGGTAGCCAAATGCCTCGTCACTCTGCGAAATTTATTTGAAAATTCGTGGATATCGTCGTTTTAGTAACTCAGACAACGTTAAGGTGGACATGTTCCAGCATTTCGCTTCTGCTTTGACATTCCGCAGTACGAAATAAGGAGTGGAGGATCCAAAGGACGGGGAGCATCTGGCAGCAGTAACTATGACTCTCTTAATTTAGCCAAATGCCTCGTCATCCGGCGAAGTACATTTGCTAACTCGAGAAACTCGTAGTGGGAGTAACTGTGACGACGTTAAGGTGGACATACAGTGGCATATCGGTTCTGTAGGACTGGCCATAGCAAGAATGATAAAGGCCTAAAGATATGGGAGCAGCCGGCAGGAGTAACTATGAATCTTAAGGTTGTCAAATGCCTCGTCACTCTGCGAAATTTATTTGAAATCTCGAGGATATCGTTGTTGGAGTAACTCAGACAACGATAAGGTGGACATGCTGTACCATTTCGCTTCTGCAGGGCTGGCCGCAGTACGAATTAAAGAGAGGAAAGATTCAAAGAAGGGGGAGCAGCGGGCAGCAGTAACTATGACTCTCTTAAGGTAGCCAAATGCCTCGTCACTCTGCGAAATTTATTTGAAAATTCGTGGATATCGTCGTTTTAGTAACTCAGACAACGTTAAGGTGGACATGTTCCAGCATTTCGCTTCTGCTTTGACATTCCGCAGTACGAAATAAGGAGTGGAGGATTCAAAGGACGGGGAGCATCTGGCAGCAGTAACTATGACTCTCTTAATTTAGCCAAATGCCTCGTCATCCGGCGAAGTACATTTGCTAACTCGAGAAACTCGTAGTGGGAGTAACTGTGACGACGTTAAGGTGGACATACAGTGGCATATCGGTTCTGTAGGACTGGCCATAGCAAGAATGATAAAGGCCTAAAGAAATGGGAGCAGCCGGCAGGAGTAACTATGACTCTCTTAAGGTAGTCAAATGCCTCGTCACTCTGCGAAATTTATTTGAAATCTCGAGGATATCGTTGTTGGAGTAACTCAGACAACGATAAGGTGGACATGCTGTACCATTTCGCTTCTGCAGGGCTGGCCGCAGTACGAATTAAAGAGAGGAAAGATTCAAAGAAGGGGGAGCAGCGGGCAGCAGTAACTATGAGTCTCTTAAGGTAGCCAAATGCCTCGTCACTCTGCGAAATTTATTTGAAAATTCGTGGATATCGTCGTTTTAGTAACTCAGACAACGTTAAGGTGGACAAGTTCCAGCATTTCGCTTCTGCTTTGACATTCCGCAGTACGAAATAAGGAGTGGAGGATTCAAAGGACGGGGAGCATCTGGCAGCAGTAACTATGACTCTCTTAATTTAGCCAAATGCCTCGTCATCCGGCGAAGTACATTTGCTAACTCGAGAAACTCGTAGTGGGAGTAACTGTGACGACGTTAAGGTGGACATACAGTGGCATATCGGTTCTGTAGGACTGGCCATAGCAAGAATGATAAAGGCCTAAAGAAATGGGAGCAGCCGGCAGGAGTAACTATGACTCTCTTAAGGTAGTCAAATGCCTCGTCACTCTGCGAAATTTATTGAAATCTCGAGGATATCGTTGTTGGAGTAACTCAGACAACGATAAGGTGGACATGCTGTACCATTTCGCTTCTGCAGGGCTGGCCGCAGTACGAATTAAAGAGAGGAAAGATTCAAAGAAGGGGGAGCAGCGGGCAGCAGTAACTATGACTCTCTTAAGGTAGCCAAATGCCTCGTCACTCTGCGAAATTTATTTGAAAACTCGAGGATATCATCGTTGGAGTTACTCAGACGACGTTATGGTGGACATGCTGTACCATTTCGCTTCTGCAGGGCTGGCCGCAGTACGAATTAAAGATAGGAAAGATTCAAAGAAGGGGGAGCAGCCGGCAGGAGTAACGATGACTCTCTTAAGGTAGCCAAATGCCTCGTCACTCTGCGAAATTTATTTGAAAACTCGTGGATATCGTCATTTTAGTAACTCAGACAACGTTAAGGTGCTCATGTTGCAGCATTTCGCTTCTGCTTGGACATTCCGCAGTACGAATTAAAGAGAGGAAAGATTCAAAGGAAGGGGAGCTTCTGGCTACAGTAACTATGACTCTCTTAAGGTAGCCAACGCCTCGTCATCCGGCGAAGTACATTTGCTAACTCGAGAAACTCGTAGTGGGAATAACTGTGACGACGTTAAGGTGGACATACAGTGGCATATCGGTTCTGTAGGACTGGCCATAGCAAGAATGATAAAGGCCTAAAGATATGGGAGCAGCCGGCAGGAGTAACTATGAATCTTAAGGTTGTCAAATGCCTCGTCACTCTGCGAAATTTATTTGAAATCTCGAGGATATCGTTGTTGGAGTAACTCAGACAACGATAAGGTGGACATGCTGTACCATTTCGCTTCTGCAGGGCTGGCCGCAGTACGAATTAAAGAGAGGAAAGATTCAAAGAAGGGGGAGCAGCGGGCAGCAGTAACTATGACTCTCTTAAGGTAGCCAAATGCCTCGTCACTCTGCGAAATTTATTTGAAAATTCGTGGATATCGTCGTTTTAGTAACTCAGACAACGTTAAGGTGGACATGTTCCAGCATTTCGCTTCTGCTTTGACATTCCGCAGTACGAAATAAGGAGTGGAGGATTCAAAGGACGGGGAGCATCTGGCAGCAGTAACTATGACTCTCTTAATTTAGCCAAATGCCTCGTCATCCGGCGAAGTACATTTGCTAACTCGAGAAACTCGTAGTGGGAGTAACTGTGACGACGTTAAGGTGGACATACAGTGGCATATCGGTTCTGTAGGACTGGCCATAGCAAGAATGATAAAGGCCTAAAGAAATGGGAGCAGCCGGCAGGAGTAACTATGACTCTCTTAAGGTAGTCAAATGCCTCGTCACTCTGCGAAATTTATTTGAAATCTCGAGGATATCGTTGTTGGAGTAACTCAGACAACGATAAGGTGGACATGCTGTACCATTTCGCTTCTGCAGGGCTGGCCGCAGTACGAATTAAAGAGAGGAAAGATTCAAAGAAGGGGGAGCAGCGGGCAGCAGTAACTATGACTCTCTTAAGGTAGCCAAATGCCTCGTCACTCTGCGAAATTTATTTGAAAATTCGTGGATATCGTCGTTTTAGTAACTCAGACAACGTTAAGGTGGACATGTTCCAGCATTTCGCTTCTGCTTTGACATTCCGCAGTACGAAATAAGGAGTGGAGGATTCAAAGGACGGGGAGCATCTGGCAGCAGTAACTATGACTCTCTTAATTTAGCCAAATGCCTCGTCATCCGGCGAAGTACATTTGCTAACTCGAGAAACTCGTAGTGGGAGTAACTGTGACGACGTTAAGGTGGACATACAGTGGCATATCGGTTCTGTAGGACTGGCCATAGCAAGAATGATAAAGGCCTAAAGAAATGGGAGCAGCCGGCAGGAGTAACTATGACTCTCTTAAGGTAGTCAAATGCCTCGTCACTCTGCGAAATTTATTGAAATCTCGAGGATATCGTTGTTGGAGTAACTCAGACAACGATAAGGTGGACATGCTGTACCATTTCGCTTCTGCAGGGCTGGCCGCAGTACGAATTAAAGAGAGGAAAGATTCAAAGAAGGGGGAGCAGCGGGCAGCAGTAACTATGACTCTCTTAAGGTAGCCAAATGCCTCGTCACTCTGCGAAATTTATTTGAAAACTCGAGGATATCATCGTTGGAGTTACTCAGACGACGTTATGGTGGACATGCTGTACCATTTCGCTTCTGCAAGGCTGGCCGCAGTACGAATTAAAGATAGGAAAGATTCAAAGAAGGGGGAGCAGCCGGCAGGAGTAACGATGACTCTCTTAAGGTAGCCAAATGCCTCGTCACTCTGCGAAATTTATTTGAAAACTCGTGGATATCGTCATTTTAGTAACTCAGACAACGTTAAGGTGCTCATGTTGCAGCATTTCGCTTCTGCTGGGACATTCCGCAGTACGAATTAAAGAGAGGAAAGATTCAAAGGAAGGGGAGCTTCTGGCTGCAGTAACTATGACTCTCTTAAGGTAGCCAACGCCTCGTCATCCGGCGAAGTACATTTGCTAACTCGAGAAACTCGTAGTGGGAATAACTGTGACGACGTTAAGGTGGACATACAGTGGCATATCGGTTCTGTAGGACTGGCCATAGCAAGAATGATAAAGGCCTAAAGATATGGGAGCAGCCGGCAGGAGTAACTATGAATCTTAAGGTTGTCAAATGCCTCGTCACTCGGCGAAATTTATTTGAAATCTCGAGGATATCGTTGTTGGAGTAACTCAGACAACGATAAGGTGGACATGCTGTACCATTTCGCTTCTGCAGGGCTGGCCGCAGTACGAATTAAAGAGAGGAAAGATTCAAAGAAGGGGGAGCAGCGGGCAGCAGTAACTATGACTCTCTTAAGGTAGCAAAATGCCTCGTCACTCTGCGAAATTTATTTGAAAATTCGTGGATATCGTCGTTTTAGTAACTCAGACAACGTTAAGGTGGACATGTTCCAGCATTTCGCTTCTGCTTTGACATTCCGCAGTACGAAATAAGGAGTGGAGGATTCAAAGGACGGGGAGCATCTGGCAGCAGTAACTATGACTCTCTTAATTTAGCCAAATGCCTCGTCATCCGGCGAAGTACATTTGCTAACTCGAGAAACTCGTAGTGGGAGTAACTGTGACGACGTTAAGGTGGACATACAGTGGCATATCGGTTCTGTAGGACTGGCCATAGCAAGAATGATAAAGGCCTAAAGAAATTGGAGCAGCCGGCAGGAGTAACTATGACTCTCTTAAGGTAGTCAAATGCCTCGTCACTCTGCGAAATTTATTGAAATCTCGAGGATATCGTTGTTGGAGTAACTCAGACAACGATAAGGTGGACATGCTGTACCATTTCGCTTCTGCAGGGCTGGCCGCAGTACGAATTAAAGAGAGGAAAGATTCAAAGAAGGGGGAGCAGCGGGCAGCAGTAACTATGACTCTCTTAAGGTAGCAAAATGCCTCGTCACTCTGCGAAATTTATTTGAAAACTCGAGGATATCATCGTTGGAGTTACTCAGACGACGTTATGGTGGACATGCTGTACCATTTCGCTTCTGCAGGGCTGGCCGCAGTACGAATTAAAGATAGGAAAGATTCAAAGAAGGGGGAGCAGCCGGCAGGAGTAACGATGACTCTCTTAAGGTAGCCAAATGCCTCGTCACTCTGCGAAATTTATTTGAAAACTCGTGGATATCGTCATTTTAGTAACTCAGACAACGTTAAGGTGCTCATGTTGCAGCATTTCGCTTCTGCTTGGACATTCCGCAGTACGAATTAAAGAGAGGAAAGATTCAAAGGAAGGGGAGCTTCTGGCTACAGTAACTATGACTCTCTTAAGGTAGCCAACGCCTCGTCATCCGGCGAAGTACATTTGCTAACTCGAGAAACTCGTAGTGGGAATAACTGTGACGACGTTAAGGTGGACATACAGTGGCATATCGGTTCTGTAGGACTGGCCATAGCAAGAATGATAAAGGCCTAAAGATATGGGAGCAGCCTGCAGGAGTAACTATGAATCTTAAGGTAGTCAAATGCCTCGTCACTCTGCGAAATTTATTTGAAATCTCGAGGATATCGTTGTTGGAGTAACTCAGACAACGATAAGGTGGACATGCTGTACCATTTCGCTTCTGCAGGGCTGGCCGCAGTACGAATTAAAGAGAGGAAAGATTCAAAGAAGGGGGAGCAGCGGGCAGCTGTAACTATGACTCTCTTAAGGTAGCCAAATGCCTCGTCACTCTGCGAAATTTATCTGAAAATTCGTGGATATCGTCGTTTTAGTAACTCAGACAACGTTAAGGTGGACATGTTCCAGCATTTCGCTTCTGCTTTGACATTCCGCAGTACGAAATACGGAGTGGAGGATTCAAAGGACGGGGAGCATCTGGCAGCAGTAACTATGACTCTCTTAATTTAGCCAAATGCCTCGTCATCCGGCGAGGTACATTTGCTAACTCGAGAAACTCGTAGTGGGAGTAACTGTGACGACGTTAAGGTGGACATACAGTGGCATATCGGTTCTGTAGGACTGGCCATAACAAGAATGATAAAGGCCTAAAGAAATGGGAGCAGCCGGCAGGAGTAACTATGACTCTCTTAAGGTAGTCAAATGCCTCGTCACTCTGCGAAATTTATTTGAAATCTCGAGGATATCGTTGTTGGAGTAACTCAGACAACGATAAGGTGGACATGCTGTACCATTTCGCTTCTGCAGGGCTGGCCGCAGTACGAATTAAAGAGAGGAAAGATTCAAAGAAGGGGGAGCAGCGGGCAGCAGTAACTATGACTCTCTTAAGGTAGCCAAATGCCTCGTCACTCTGCGAAATTTATTTGAAAATTCGTGGATATCGTCGTTTTAGTAACTCAGACAACGTTAAGGTGGACATGTTCCAGCATTTCGCTTCTGCTTTGACATTCCGCAGTACGAAATAAGGAGTGGAGGATTCAAAGGACGGGGAGCATCTGGCAGCAGTAACTATGACTCTCTTAATGTAGCCAAATGCCTCGTCATCCGGCGAAGTACATTTGCTAACTCGAGAAACTCGTAGTGGGAGTAACTGTGACGACGTTAAGGTGGACATACAGTGGCATATCGGTTCTGTAGGACTGGCCATAGCAAGAATGATAAAGGCCTAAAGAAATGGGAGCAGCCGGCAGGAGTAACTATGACTCTCTTAAGGTAGTCAAATGCCTCGTCACTCTGCGAAATTTATTGAAATCTCGAGGATATCGTTGTTGGAGTAACTCAGACAACGATAAGGTGGACATGCTGTACCATTTCGCTTCTGCAGGGCTGGCCGCAGTACGAATTAAAGAGAGGAAAGATTCAAAGAAGGGGGAGCAGCGGGCAGCAGTAACTTTGACTCTCTTAAGGTAGCCAAATGCCTCGTCACTCTGCGAAATTTATTTGAAAACTCGAGGATATCATCGTTGGAGTTACTCAGACGACGTTATGGTGGACATGCTGTACCATTTCGCTTCTGCAAGGCTGGCCGCAGTACGAATTAAAGATAGGAAAGATTCAAAGAAGGGGGAGCAGCCGGCAGGAGTAACGATGACTCTCTTAAGGTAGCCAAATGCCTCGTCACTCTGCGAAATTTATTTGAAAACTCGTGGATATCGTCATTTTAGTAACTCAGACAACGTTAAGGTGCTCATGTTGCAGCATTTCGCTTCTGCTGGGACATTCCGCAGTACGAATTAAAGAGAGGAAAGATTCAAAGGAAGGGGAGCTTCTGGCTGCAGTAACTATGACTCTCTTAAGGTAGCCAACGCCTCGTCATCCGGCGAAGTACATTTGCTAACTCGAGAAACTCGTAGTGGGAATAACTGTGACGACGTTAAGGTGGACATACAGTGGCATATCGGTTCTGTAGGACTGGCCATAGCAAGAATGATAAAGGCCTAAAGATATGGGAGCAGCCGGCAGGAGTAACTATGAATCTTAAGGTTGTCAAATGCCTCGTCACTCTGCGAAATTTATTTGAAATCTCGAGGATATCGTTGTTGGAGTAACTCAGACAACGATAAGGTGGACATGCTGTACCATTTCGCTTCTGCAGGGCTGGCCGCAGTACGAATTAAAGAGAGGAAAGATTCAAAGAAGGGGGAGCAGCGGGCAGCAGTAACTATGACTCTCTTAAGGTAGCCAAATGCCTCGTCACTCTGCGAAATTTATTTGAAAATTCGTGGATATCGTCGTTTTAGTAACTCAGACAACGTTAAGGTGGACATGTTCCAGCATTTCGCTTCTGCTTTGACATTCCGCAGTACGAAATAAGGAGTGGAGGATTCAAAGGACGGGGAGCATCTGGCAGCAGTAACTATGACTCTCTTAATTTAGCCAAATGCCTCGTCATCCGGCGAAGTACATTTGCTAACTCGAGAAACTCGTAGTGGGAGTAACTGTGACGACGTTAAGGTGGACATACAGTGGCATATCGGTTCTGTAGGACTGGCCATAGCAAGAATGATAAAGGCCTAAAGAAATGGGAGCAGCCGGCAGGAGTAACTATGACTCTCTTAAGGTAGTCAAATGCCTCGTCACTCTGCGAAATTTATTTGAAATCTCGAGGATATCGTTGTTGGAGTAACTCAGACAACGATAAGGTGGACATGCTGTACCATTTCGCTTCTGCAGGGCTGGCCGCAGTACGAATTAAAGAGAGGAAAGATTCAAAGAAGGGGGAGCAGCGGGCAGCAGTAACTATGACTCTCTTAAGGTAGCCAAATGCCTCGTCACTCTGCGAAATTTATTTGAAAATTCGTGGATATCGTCGTTTTAGTAACTCAGACAACGTTAAGGTGGACATGTTCCAGCATTTCGCTTCTGCTTTGACATTCCGCAGTACGAAATAAGGAGTGGAGGATTCAAAGGACGGGGAGCATCTAGCAGCAGTAACTATGACTCTCTTAATTTAGCCAAATGCCTCGTCATCCGGCGAAGTACATTTGCTAACTCGAGAAACTCGTAGTGGGAGTAACTGTGACGACGTTAAGGTGGACATACAGTGGCATATCGGTTCTGTAGGACTGGCCATAGCAAGAATGATAAAGGCCTAAAGAAATTGGAGCAGCCGGCAGGAGTAACTATGACTCTCTTAAGGTAGTCAAATGCCTCGTCACTCTGCGAAATTTATTGAAATCTCGAGGATATCGTTGTTGGAGTAACTCAGACAACGATAAGGTGGACATGCTGTACCATTTCGCTTCTGCAGGGCTGGCCGCAGTACGAATTAAAGAGAGGAAAGATTCAAAGAAGGGGGAGCAGCGGGCAGCAGTAACTATGACTCTCTTAAGGTAGCCAAATGCCTCGTCACTCTGCGAAATTTATTTGAAAACTCGAGGATATCATCGTTGGAGTTACTCAGACGACGTTATGGTGGACATGCTGTACCATTTCGCTTCTGCAGGGCTGGCCGCAGTACGAATTAAAGATAGGAAAGATTCAAAGAAGAGGGAGCAGCCGGCAGGAGTAACGATGACTCTCTTAAGGTAGCCAAATGCCTCGTCACTCTGCGAAATTTATTTGAAAACTCGTGGATATCGTCATTTTAGTAACTCAGACAACGTTAAGGTGCTCATGTTGCAGCATTTCGCTTCTGCTTGGACATTCCGCAGTACGAATTAAAGAGAGGAAAGATTCAAAGGAAGGGGAGCTTCTGGCTACAGTAACTATGACTCTCTTAAGGTAGCCAACGCCTCGTCATCCGGCGAAGTACATTTGCTAACTCGAGAAACTCGTAGTGGGAATAACTGTGACGACGTTAAGGTGGACATACAGTGGCATATCGGTTCTGTAGGACTGGCCATAGCAAGAATGATAAAGGCCTAAAGATATGGGAGCAGCCTGCAGGAGTAACTATGAATCTTAAGGTAGTCAAATGCCTCGTCACTCTGCGAAATTTATTTGAAATCTCGAGGATATCGTTGTTGGAGTAACTCAGACAACGATAAGGTGGACATGCTGTACCATTTCGCTTCTGCAGGGCTGGCCGCAGTACGAATTAAAGAGAGGAAAGATTCAAAGAAGGGGGAGCAGCGGGCAGCAGTAACTATGACTCTCTTAAGGTAGCCAAATGCCTCGTCACTCTGCGAAATTTATTTGAAAATTCGTGGATATCGTCGTTTTAGTAACTCAGACAACGTTAAGGTGGACATGTTCCAGCATTTCGCTTCTGCTTTGACATTCCGCAGTACGAAATAAGGAGTGGAGGATTCAAAGGACGGGGAGCATCTGGCAGCAGTAACTATGACTCTCTTAATTTAGCCAAATGCCTCGTCATCCGGCGAAGTACATTTGCTAACTCGAGAAACTCGTAGTGGGAGTAACTGTGACGACGTTAAGGTGGACATACAGTGGCATATCGGTTCTGTAGGACTGGCCATAGCAAGAATGATAAAGGCCTAAAGAAATGGGAGCAGCCGGCAGGAGTAACTATGACTCTCTTAAGGTAGTCAAATGCCTCGTCACTCTGCGAAATTTATTTGAAATCTCGAGGATATCGTTGTTGGAGTAACTCAGACAACGATAAGGTGGACATGCTGTACCATTTCGCTTCTGCAGGGCTGGCCGCAGTACGAATTAAAGAGAGGAAAGATTCAAAGAAGGGGGAGCAGCGGGCAGCAGTAACTATGAGTCTCTTAAGGTAGCCAAATGCCTCGTCACTCTGCGAAATTTATTTGAAAATTCGTGGATATCGTCGTTTTAGTAACTCAGACAACGTTAAGGTGGACAAGTTCCAGCATTTCGCTTCTGCTTTGACATTCCGCAGTACGAAATAAGGAGTGGAGGATTCAAAGGACGGGGAGCATCTGGCAGCAGTAACTATGACTCTCTTAATTTAGCCAAATGCCTCGTCATCCGGCGAAGTACATTTGCTAACTCGAGAAACTCGTAGTGGGAGTAACTGTGACGACGTTAAGGTGGACATACAGTGGCATATCGGTTCTGTAGGACTGGCCATAGCAAGAATGATAAAGGCCTAAAGAAATGGGAGCAGCCGGCAGGAGTAACTATGACTCTCTTAAGGTAGTCAAATGCCTCGTCACTCTGCGAAATTTATTGAAATCTCGAGGATATCGTTGTTGGAGTAACTCAGACAACGATAAGGTGGACATGCTGTACCATTTCGCTTCTGCAGGGCTGGCCGCAGTACGAATTAAAGAGAGGAAAGATTCAAAGAAGGGGGAGCAGCGGGCAGCAGTAACTATGACTCTCTTAAGGTAGCCAAATGCCTCGTCACTCTGCGAAATTTATTTGAAAACTCGAGGATATCATCGTTGGAGTTACTCAGACGACGTTATGGTGGACATGCTGTACCATTTCGCTTCTGCAGGGCTGGCCGCAGTACGAATTAAAGATAGGAAAGATTCAAAGAAGGGGGAGCAGCCGGCAGGAGTAACGATGACTCTCTTAAGGTAGCCAAATGCCTCGTCACTCTGCGAAATTTATTTGAAAACTCGTGGATATCGTCATTTTAGAAACTCAGACAACGTTAAGGTGCTCATGTTGCAGCATTTCGCTTCTGCTTGGACATTCCGCAGTACGAATTAAAGAGAGGAAAGATTCAAAGGAAGGGGAGCTTCTGGCTACAGTAACTATGACTCTCTTAAGGTAGCCAACGCCTCGTCATCCGGCGAAGTACATTTGCTAACTCGAGAAACTCGTAGTGGGAATAACTGTGACGACGTTAAGGTGGACATACAGTGGCATATCGGTTCTGTAGGACTGGCCATAGCAAGAATGATAAAGGCCTAAAGATATGGGAGCAGCCGGCAGGAGTAACTATGAATCTTAAGGTAGTCAAATGCCTCGTCACTCTGCGAAATTTATTTGAAATCTCGAGGATATCGTTGTTGGAGTAACTCAGACAACGATAAGGTGGACATGCTGTACCATTTCGCTTCTGCAGGGCTGGCCGCAGTACGAATTAAAGAGAGGAAAGATTCAGAGAATGGGGAGCAGCGGGCAGCTGTAACTATGACTCTCTTAAGGTAGCCAAATGCCTCGTCACTCTGCGAAATTTATCTGAAAATTCGTGGATATCGTCGTTTTAGTAACTCAGACAACGTTAAGGTGGACATGTTCCAGCATTTCGCTTCTGCTTTGACATTCCGCAGTACGAAATAAGGAGTGGAGGATTCAAAGGACGGGGAGCATCTGGCAGCAGTAACTATGACTCTCTTAATTTAGCCAAATGCCTCGTCATCCGGCGAAGTACATTTGCTAACTCGAGAAACTCGTAGTGGGACTAACTGTGACGACATTAAGGTGGACATACAGTGGCATATCGGTTCTGTAGGACTGGCCATAGCAAGAATGATAAAGGCCTAAAGAAATGGGAGCAGCCGGCAGGAGTAACTATGACTCTCTTAAGGTAGTCAAATGCCTCGTCACTCTGCGAAATTTATTTGAAATCTCGAGGATATCGTTGTTGGAGTAACTCAGACAACGATAAGGTGGACATGCTGTACCATTTCGCTTCTGCAGGGCTGGCCGCAGTACGAATTAAAGAAAAGAAAGATTCAAAGAAGGGGGAGCAGCCGGCAGGAGTAACTATTACTCTCTTAAGGTAGTCAAATGCCTCGTCACTCTGCGTAATTTATTTGAAAACTCGAGGATATCGTCGTTGGAGTTACTCAGACGACGTTATGGTGGACATGCTGTACCATTTCGCTTCTGCAGGGCTGGCCGCAGTACGAATTAAAGATAGGAAAGATTCAAAGAAGGGGGAGCAGCGGGCAGGAGTAACTATGACTCTGTTAAGGTAGCCAAATGCCTCGTCACTCTGCGAAATTTATTTGAAAACTCGTGGATATCGTCATTTTAGTAACTAAGACAACGTTAAGGTGCTCATGTTGCAGCATTTCGCTTCTGCTTCGACATTCCGCAGTACGAATTAAAGAGAGGAAAGATTCAAAGGAAGGGGAGCTTCTGGCTGCAGTAACTATGACTCTCTTAAGGTAGCCAACGCCTCGTCATCCGGCGAAGTACATTTAATAACTCGAGAAACTCGTAGTGGGAATAACTGTGACGACGTTAAGGTGGACATACAGTGGCATATCGGTTCTGTAGGACTAGCCATAGCAAGAATGATAAAGGCCTAAAGATATGGGAGCAGCCGGCAGGAGTAACTATGAATCTTAAGGTAGTCAAATGCCTCGTCACTCTGCGAAATTTATTTGAAATCTCGAGGATATCGTTGTTGGAGTAACTCAGACAACGATAAGGTGGACGTGCTGTACCATTTCGCTTCTGCAGGGCTGGCCGCAGAACGAATTAAAGAGAGGAAAGATTCAAAGAAGGGGGAGCAGCGGGCAGCTGTAACTATGACTCTCTTAAGGTAGCCAAATGCCTCGTCACTCTGCGAAATTTATTTGAAAATTCGTGGATATCGTCGTTTTAGTAACTCAGACAACGTTAAGGTGGACATGTTCCAGCATTTCGCTTCTGCTTTGACATTCCGCAGTACAAAATAAGGAGTGGAGGATTCAAAGGACGGGGAGCATCTGGCAGCAGTAACTATGACTCTCTTAATTTAGCCAAATGCCTCGTCATCCGGCGAAGTACATTTGCTAACTCGAGAAACTCATAGTGGGAGTAACTGTGTCGACGTTAAGGTGGACATACAGTGGCATATCGGTACTGTAGGACTGGCCATAGCAAGAATGATAAAGGCATAAAGAAATAGGAGCAGCCAGCAGGAGTAACTATGACTCTCTTAAAGTAGCCAAATGCCTCGTCACTCTGCGAAATTTATTTAAAAACTCGAGGATATCGTCGTTGGAGTAACTCAGACTACATTAAGGTGGACATGCTGTACCATTTCGCTTCAGCAGGACAGGCCGCAATACGAATTAAAGAAAAGAAAGATTCAAAGAAGGGGGAGCAGCCGGCAGGAGTAACTATGACTCTCTTAAGGTAGTCAAATGCCTCGTCACTCTGCGAAATTTATTTGAAATCTCGAGGATATCGTTGTTGGAGTAACTCAGACAACGATAAGGTGGACATGCTGTACCATTTCGCTTCTGCAGGGCTGGCCGCAGTACGAATTAAAGAGAGGAAAGATTCAAAGAAGGGGGAGCAGCGGGCAGCAGTAACTATGACTCTCTTAAGGAAGCCAAATGCCTCGTCACTCTGCGAAATTTATTTGAAAATTCGTGGATATCGTCGTTTTAGTAACTCAGACAACGTTAAGGTGGACATGTTCCAGCATTTCGCTTCTGCTTTGACATTCCGCAGTACGAAATAAGGAGAGGAGGATTCAAAGGAAGGGGAGCATCTGGCAGCAGTAACTATGACTCTCTTAAGGTAGCAAATGCCTCGTCATCCGGCGAAGTACATTTGCTAACTCGAGAAACTCGTAGTGGGACTAACTGTGACGACATTAAGGTGGACATACAGTGGCATATCGGTTCTGTAGGACTGGCCATAGCAAGAATGATAAAGGCCTAAAGAAATGGGAGCAGCCGGCAGGAGTAACTATGACTCTCTTAAGGTAGTCAAATGCCTCGTCACTCTGCGAAATTTATTTGAAATCTCGAGGATATCGTTGTTGGAGTAACTCAGACAACGATAAGGTGGACATGCTGTACCATTTCGCTTCTGCAGGGCTGGCCGCAGTACGAATTAAAGAAAAGAAAGATTCAAAGAAGGGGGAGCAGCCGGCAGGAGTAACTATTACTCTCTTAAGGTAGTCAAATGCCTCGTCACTCTGCGTAATTTATTTGAAAACTCGAGGATATCGTCGTTGGAGTTACTCAGACGACGTTATGGTGGACATGCTGTACCATTTCGCTTCTGCAGGGCTGGCCGCAGTACGAATTAAAGATAGGAAAGATTCAAAGAAGGGGGAGCAGCGGGCAGGAGTAACTATGACTCTCTTAAGGTAGCCAAATGCCTCGTCACTCTGCGAAATTTATTTGAAAACTCGTGGATATCGTCATTTTAGTAACTCAGACAACGTTAAGGTGCTCATGTTGCAGCATTTCGCTTCTGCTTCGACATTCCGCAGTACGAATTAAAGAGAGGAAAGATTCAAGGAAGGGGAGCTTCTGGCTGCAGTAACTATGACTCTCTTAAGGTAGCCAACGCCTCGTCATCCGGCGAAGTACATTTGCTAACTCGAGAAACTCGTAGTGGGAATAACTGTGACGACGTTAAGGTGGACATACAGTGGCATATCGGTTCTGTAGGACTAGCCATAGCAAGAATGATAAAGGCCTAAAGATATGGGAGCAGCCGGCAGGAGTAACTATGAATCTTAAGGTAGTCAAATGCCTCGTCACTCTGCGAAATTTATTGAAATCTCGAGGATATCGTTGTTGGAGTAACTCAGACAACGATAAGGTGGACATGCTGTACCATTTCGCTTCTGCAGGGCTGGCCGCAGTACGAATTAAAGAAAAGAAAGATTCAAAGAAGGGGGAGCAGCCGGCAGGAGTAACTATTACTCTCTTAAGGTAGTCAAATGCCTCGTCACTCTGCGTAATTTATTTGAAAACTCGAGGATATCGTCGTTGGAGTTACTCAGACGACGTTATGGTGGACATGCTGTACCATTTCGCTTCTGCAGGGCTGGCCGCAGTACGAATTAAAGATAGGAAAGATTCAAAGAAGGGGGAGCAGCGGGCAGGAGTAACTATGACTCTGTTAAGGTAGCCAAATGCCTCGTCACTCTGCGAAATTTATTTGAAAACTCGTGGATATCGTCATTTTAGTAACTAAGACAACGTTAAGGTGCTCATGTTGCAGCATTTCGCTTCTGCTTCGACATTCCGCAGTACGAATTAAAGAGAGGAAAGATTCAAAGGAAGGGGAGCTTCTGGCTGCAGTAACTATGACTCTCTTAAGGTAGCCAACGCCTCGTCATCCGGCGAAGTACATTTAATAACTCGAGAAACTCGTAGTGGGAATAACTGTGACGACGTTAAGGTGGACATACAGTGGCATATCGGTTCTGTAGGACTAGCCATAGCAAGAATGATAAAGGCCTAAAGATATGGGAGCAGCCGGCAGGAGTAACTATGAATCTTAAGGTAGTCAAATGCCTCGTCACTCTGCGAAATTTATTTGAAATCTCGAGGATATCGTTGTTGGAGTAACTCAGACAACGATAAGGTGGACATGCTGTACCATTTCGCTTCTGCAGGGCTGGCCGCAGAACGAATTAAAGAGAGGAAAGATTCAAAGAAGGGGGAGCAGCGGGCAGCTGTAACTATGACTCTCTTAAGGTAGCCAAATGCCTCGTCACTCTGCGAAATTTATTTGAAAATTCGTGGATATCGTCGTTTTAGTAACTCAGACAACGTTAAGGTGGACATGTTCCAGCATTTCGCTTCTGCTTTGACATTCCGCAGTACAAAATAAGGAGTGGAGGATTCAAAGGACGGGGAGCATCTGGCAGCAGTAACTATGACTCTCTTAATTTAGCCAAATGCCTCGTCATCCGGCGAAGTACATTTGCTAACTCGAGAAACTCATAGTGGGAGTAACTGTGACGACGTTAAGGTGGACATACAGTGGCATATCGGTACTGTAGGACTGGCCATAGCAAGAATGATAAAGGCATAAAGAAATAGGAGCAGCCAGCAGGAGTAACTATGACTCTCTTAAAGTAGCCAAATGCCTCGTCACTCTGCGAAATTTATTTAAAAACTCGAGGATATCGTCGTTGGAGTAACTCAGACTACATTAAGGTGGACATGCTGTACCATTTCGCTTCAGCAGGACAGGCCGCAATACGAATTAAAGAAAAGAAAGATTCAAAGAAGGGGGAGCAGCCGGCAGGAGTAACTATGACTCTCTTAAGGTAGTCAAATGCCTCGTCACTCTGCGAAATTTATTTGAAATCTCGAGGATATCGTTGTTGGAGTAACTCAGACAACGATAAGGTGGACATGCTGTACCATTTCGCTTCTGCAGGGCTGGCCGCAGTACGAATTAAAGAGAGGAAAGATTCAAAGAAGGGGGAGCAGCGGGCAGCAGTAACTATGACTCTCTTAAGGAAGCCAAATGCCTCGTCACTCTGCGAAATTTATTTGAAAATTCGTGGATATCGTCGTTTTAGTAACTCAGACAACGTTAAGGTGGACATGTTCCAGCATTTCGCTTCTGCTTTGACATTCCGCAGTACGAAATAAGGAGAGGAGGATTCAAAGGAAGGGGAGCATCTGGCAGCAGTAACTATGACTCTCTTAAGGTAGCAAATGCCTCGTCATCCGGCGAAGTACATTTGCTAACTCGAGAAACTCGTAGTGGGACTAACTGTGACGACATTAAGGTGGACATACAGTGGCATATCGGTTCTGTAGGACTGGCCATAGCAAGAATGATAAAGGCCTAAAGAAATGGGAGCAGCCGGCAGGAATAACTATGACTCTCTTAAGGTAGTCAAATGCCTCGTCACTCTGCGAAATTTATTTGAAATCTCGAGGATATCGTTGTTGGAGTAACTCAGACAACGATAAGGTGGACATGCTGTACCATTTCGCTTCTGCAGGGCTGGCCGCAGTACGAATTAAAGAAAAGAAAGATTCAAAGAAGGGGGAGCAGCCGGCAGGAGTAACTATTACTCTCTTAAGGTAGTCAAATGCCTCGTCACTCTGCGTAATTTATTTGAAAACTCGAGGATATCGTCGTTGGAGTTACTCAGACGACGTTATGGTGGACATGCTGTACCATTTCGCTTCTGCAGGGCTGGCCGCAGTACGAATTAAAGATAGGAAAGATTCAAAGAAGGGGGAGCAGCGGGCAGGAGTAACTATGACTCTCTTAAGGTAGCCAAATGCCTCGTCACTCTGCGAAATTTATTTGAAAACTCGTGGATATCGTCATTTTAGTAACTCAGACAACGTTAAGGTGCTCATGTTGCAGCATTTCGCTTCTGCTTCGACATTCCGCAGTACGAATTAAAGAGAGGAAAGATTCAAGGAAGGGGAGCTTCTGGCTGCAGTAACTATGACTCTCTTAAGGTAGCCAACGCCTCGTCATCCGGCGAAGTACATTTGCTAACTCGAGAAACTCGTAGTGGGAATAACTGTGACGACGTTAAGGTGGACATACAGTGGCATATCGGTTCTGTAGGACTAGCCATAGCAAGAATGATAAAGGCCTAAAGATATGGGAGCAGCCGGCAGGAGTAACTATGAATCTTAAGGTAGTCAAATGCCTCGTCACTCTGCGAAATTTATTTGAAATCTCGAGGATATCGTTGTTGGAGTAACTCAGACAACGATAAGGTGGACATGCTGTACCATTTCGCTTCTGCAGGTCTGGCCGCAGTACGAATTAAAGAGAGGAAAGATTCAAAGAAGGGGGAGCAGCGGGCAGCTGTAACTATGACTCTCTTAAGGTAGCCAAATGCCTCGTCACTCTGCGAAATTTATCTGAAAATTCGTGGATATCGTCGTTTTAGTAACTCAGACAACGTTAAGGTGGACATGTTCCAGCATTTCGCTTCTGCTTTGACATTCCGCAGTACAAAATAAGGAGTGGAGGATTCAAAGGACGGGGAGCATCTGGCAGCAGTAACTATGACTCTCTTAATGTAGCCAAATGCCTCGTCATCCGGCGAAGTACATTTGCTAACTCGAGAAACTCGTAGTGGGAGTAACTGTGACGACGTTAAGGTGGACATACAGTGGCATATCGGTACTGTAGGACTGGACATAGCAAGAATGATAAAGGCATAAAGAAATAGGAGCAGCCAGCAGGAGTAACTATGACTCTCTTAAAGTAGCCAAATGCCTCGTCACTCTGCGAAATTTATTTAAAAACTCGAGGATATCGTCGTTGGAGTAACTCAGACTACATTAAGGTGGACATGCTGTACCATTTCGCTTCAGCAGGACTGGCCGCAATACGAATTAAAGAAAAGAAAGATTCAAAGAAGGGGGAGCAGCCGGCAGGAGTAACTATTACTCTCTTAAGGTAGTCAAATGCCTCGTCACTCTGCGTAATTTATTTGAAAACTCGAGGATATCGTCGTTGGAGTTACTCAGACGACGTTATGGTGGACATGCTGTACCATTTCGCTTCTGCAGGGCTGGCCGCAGTACGAATTAAAGATAGGAAAGATTCAAAGAAGGGGGAGCAGCGGGCAGGAGTAACTATGACTCTCTTAAGGTAGCCAAATGCCTCGTCACTCTGCGAAATTTATTTGAAAACTCGTGGATATCGTCATTTTAGTAACTCAGACAACGTTAAGGTGCTCATGTTGCAGCATTTCGCTTCTGCTTGGACATTCCGCAGTACGAATTAAAGAGAGGAAAGATTCAAAGGAAGGGGAGCTTCTGGCTGCAGTAACTATGACTCTCGTAAGGTAGCCAACGCCTCATCATCCGGCGAAGTACATTTGCTAACTCGAGAAACTCGTAGTGGGAATAACTGTGACGACGTTAAGGTGGACATACAGTGGCATATCGGTTCTGTAGGACTGGCCATAGCAAGAATGATAAAGGCCTAAAGATATGGGAGCAGCCGGCAGGAGTAACTATGAATCTTAAGGTAGTCAAATGCCTCGTCACTCTGCGAAAATTATTTGAAATCTCGAGCATATCGTTGTTGGAGTAACTCAGACAACGATAAGGTGGACATGCTGTACCATTTCGCTTCTGCAGGGCTGGCCGCAGTACGAATTAAAGAGAGGAAAGATTCAAAGAAGGGGGAGCAGCGGGCAGCTGTAACTATGACTCTCTTAAGGTAGCCAAATGCCTCGTCACTCTGCGAAATTTATCTGAAAATTCGTGGATATCGTCGTTTTAGTATCTCAGACAACGTTAAGGTGGACATGTTCCAGCATTTCGCTTCTGCTTTGACATTCCGCAGTACGAAATAAGGAGTGGAGGATTCAAAGGACGGGGAGCATCTGGCAGCAGTAACTATGACTCTCTTAATTTAGCCAAATGCCGCGTCATCCGGCGAAGTACATTTGCTAACTCGAGAAACTCGTAGTGGGAGTAACTGTGACGACGTTAAGGTGGACATACAGTGGCATATCGGTTCTGTAGGACTGGCCATAGCAAGAATGATAAAGGCCTAAAGATATGGGAGCAGCCGGCAGGAGTAACTATGAATCTTAAGGTAGTCAAATGCCTCGTCACTCTGCGAAATTTATTGAAATCTCGAGGATATCGTTGTTGGAGTAACTCAGACAACGATAAGGTGGACATGCTGTACCATTTCGCTTCTGCAGGGCTGGCCGCAGTACGAATTAAAGAGAGGAAAGATTCAAAGAAGGGGGAGCAGCGGGCAGCTGTAACTATGACTCTCTTAAGGTAGCCAAATGCCTCGTCACTCTGCGAAATTTATCTGAAAATTCGTGGATATCGTCGTTTTAGTAACTCAGACAACGTTAAGGTGGACATGTTCCAGCATTTCGCTTCTGCTTTGACATTCCGCAGTACGAAATAAGGAGTGGAGGATTCAAAGGACGGGGAGCATCTGGCAGCAGTAACTATGACTCTCTTAATTTAGCCAAATGCCTCGTCATCCGGCGAAGTACATTTGCTAACTCGAGAAACTCGTAGTGGGAGTAACTGTGACGACGTTAAGGTGGACATACAGTAGCATATCGGTTCTGTAGGACTGGCCATAGCAAGAATGATAAAGGCCTAAAGAAATGGGAGCAGCCGGCAGGAGTAACTATGACTCTCTTAAGGTAGTCAAATGCCTCGTCACTCTGCGAAATTTTTTTGAAATCTCGAGGATATCGTTGTTGGAGTAACTCAGACAACGATAAGGTGGACATGCTGTACCATTTCGCTTCTGCAGGGCTGGCCGCAGTACGAATTAAAGAGAGGAAAGATTCAAAGAAGGGGGAGCAGCGGGCAGGAGTAACTATGACTCTCTTAAGGTAGCCAAATGCCTCGTCACTCTGCGAAATTTATTTGAAAACTCGTGGATATCGTCATTTTAGTAACTCAGACAACGTTAAGGTGCTCATGTTGCAGCATTTCGCTTCTGCTTCGACATTCCGCAGTACGAATTAAAGAGAGGAAAGATTCAAAGGAAGGGGAGCTTCTGGCTGCAGTAACTATGACTCTCTTAATTTAGCCAAATGCCTCGTCATCCGGCGAAGTACATTTGCTAACTCGAGACACTCGTATTGGGAGTAACTGTGACGACGTTAAGGTGGACATACAGTGGCATATCGGTACTGTAGGACTGGCCATAGCAAGAATGATAAAGGCATAAAGAAATAGGAGCAGCCAGCAGGAGTAACTATGACTCTCTTAAAGTAGCCAAATGCCTCGTCACTCTGCGAAATTTATTTAAAAACTCGAGGATATCGTCGTTGGAGTAACTCAGACTACATTAAGGTGGACATGCTGTACCATTTCGCTTCAGCAGGACTGGCCGCAATACGAATTAAAGAAAAGAAAGATTCAAAGAAGGGGGAGCAGCCGGCAGGAGTAACTATTACTCTCTTAAGGTAGTCAAATGCCTCGTCACTCTGCGTAATTTATTTGAAAACTCGAGGATATCGTCGTTGGAGTTACTCAGACGACGTTATGGTGGACATGCTGTACCATTTCGCTTCTGCAGGGCTGGCCGCAGTACGAATTAAAGATAGGAAAGATTCAAAGAAGGGGGAGCAGCGGGCAGGAGTAACTATGACTCTCTTAAGGTAGCCAAATGCCTCGTCACTCTGCGAAATTTATTTGAAAACTCGTGGATATCGTCATTTTAGTAACTCAGACAACGTTAAGGTGCTCATGTTGCAGCATTTCGCTTCTGCTTGGACATTCCGCAGTACGAATTAAAGAGAGGAAAGATTCAAAGGAAGGGGAGCTTCTGGCTGCAGTAACTATGACTCTCTTAAGGTAGCCAACGCCTCGTCATCCGGCGAAGTACATTTGCTAACTCGAGAAACTCGTAGTGGGAATAACTGTGACGACGTTAAGGTGGACATACAGTGGCATATCGGTTCTGTAGGACTCGCCATAGCAAGAATGATAAAGGCCTAAAGATATGGGAGCAGCCGGCAGGAGTAACTATGAATCTTAAGGTAGTCAAATGCCTCGTCACTCTGCGAAATTTATTTGAAATCTCGAGGATATCGTTGTTGGAGTAACTCAGACAACGATAAGGTGGACATGCTGTACCATTTCGCTTCTGCAGGGCTGGCCGCAGTACGAATTAAAGAGAGGAAAGATTCAAAGAAGGGGGAGCAGCGGGCAGTAGTAACTATGACTCTCTTAAGGTAGCCAAATGCCTCGTCACTCTGCGAAATTTATCTGAAAATTCGTGGATATCGTCGTTTTAGTAACTCAGACAACGTTAAGGTGGACATGTTCCAGCATTTCGCTTCTGCTTTGACATTCCGCAGTACGAAATAAGGAGTGGAGGATTCAAAGGACGGGGAGCATCTGGCAGCAGTAACTATGACTCTCTTAATTTAGCCAAATGCCTCGTCATCCGGCGAAGTACATTTGCTAACTCGAGAAACTCGTAGTGGGAGTAACTGTGACGACGTTAAGGTGGACATACAGTGGCATATCGGTTCTGTAGGACTGGCCATAGCAAGAATGATAAAGGCCTAAAGAAATGGGAGCAGCCGGCAGGAGTAACTATGACTCTCTTAAGGTAGTCAAATGCCTCGTCACTCTGCGAAATTTATTTGAAATCTCGAGGATATCGTTGTTGGAGTAACTCAGACAACGATAAGGTGGACATGCTGTACCATTTCGCTTCTGCAGGGCTGGCCGCAGTACGAATTAAAGAGAGGAAAGATTCAAAGAAGGGGGAGCAGCGGGCAGCTGTAACTATGACTCTCTTAAGGTAGCCAAATGCCTCGTCACTCTGCGAAATTTATCTGAAAATTCGTGGATATCGTCGTTTTAGTAACTCAGACAACGTTAAGGTGGACATGTTCCAGCATTTCGCTTCTGCTTTGACATTCCGCAGTACAAAATAAGGAGTGGAGGATTCAAAGGACGGGGAGCATCTGGCAGCAGTAACTATGACTCTCTTAATTTAGCCAAATGCCTCGTCATCCGGCGAAGTACATTTGCTAACTCGAGAAACTCGTAGTGGGAGTAACTGTGACGACGTTAAGGTGGACATACAGTGGCATATCGGTACTGTAGGACTGGCCATAGCAAGAATGATAAAGGCATAAAGAAATAGGAGCAGCCAGCAGGAGTAACTATGACTCTCTTAAAGTAGCCAAATGCCTCGTCACTCTGCGAAATTTATTTAAAAACTCGAGGATATCGTCGTTGGAGTAACTCAGACTACATTAAGGTGGACATGCTGTACCATTTCGCTTCAGCAGGACTGGCCGCAATACGAATTAAAGAAAAGAAAGATTCAAAGAAGGGGGAGCAGCCGGCAGGAGTAACTATTACTCTCTTAAGGTAGTCAAATGCCTCGTCACTCTGCGTAATTTATTTGAAAACTCGAGGATATCGTCGTTGGAGTTACTCAGACGACGTTATGGTGGACATGCTGTACCATTTCGCTTCTGCAGGGCTGGCCGCAGTACGAATTAAAGATAGGAAAGATTCAAAGAAGGGGGAGCAGCGGGCAGGAGTAACTATGACTCTCTTAAGGTAGCCAAATGCCTCGTCACTCTGCGAAATTTATTTGAAAACTCGTGGATATCGACATTTTAGTAACTCAGACAACGTTAAGGTGCTCATGTTGCAGCATTTCGCTTCTGCTTGGACATTCCGCAGTACGAATTAAAGAGAGGAAAGATTCAAAGGAAGGGGAACTTCTGGCTGCAGTAACTATGACTCTCTTAAGGTAGCCAACGCCTCGTCATCCGCCGAAGTACATTTGCTAACTCGAGAAACTCGTAGTGGGAATAACTGTGACGACGTTAAGGTGGACATACAGTGGCATATCGGTTCTGTAGGACTGGCCATAGCAAGAATGATAAAGGCCTAAAGATATGGGAGCAGCCGGCAGGAGTAACTATGAATCTTAAGGTAGTCAAATGCCTCGTCACTCTGCGAAATTTATTTGAAATCTCGAGGATATCGTTGTTGGAGTAACTCAGACAACGATAAGGTGGACATGCTGTACCATTTCGCTTCTGCAGGGCTGGCCGCAGTACGAATTAAAGAGAGGAAAGATTCAAAGAAGGGGGAGCAGCGGGCAGCTGTAACTATGACTCTCTTAAGGTAGCCAAATGCCTCGTCACTCTGCGAAATTTATCTGAAAATTCGTGGATATCGTCGTTTTAGTATCTCAGACAACGTTAAGGTGTACATGTTCCAGCATTTCGCTTCTGCTTTGACATTCCGCAGTACGAAATAAGTAGTGGAGGATTCAAAGGACGGGCAGCATCTGGCAGCAGTAACTATGACTCTCTTAATTTAGCCAAATGCCTCGTCATCCGGCGAAGTACATTTGCTAACTCGAGAAACTCGTAGTGGGAGTAACTGTGACGACGTTAAGGTGGACATACAGTGGCATATCGGTTCTGTAGGACTGGCCATAGCAAGAATGATAAAGGCCTAAAGAAATGGGAGCAGCCGGCAGGAGTAACTATGACTCTCTTAAGGTAGTCAAATGCCTCGTCACTCTGCGAAATTTATTTGAAATCTCGAGGATATCGTTGTTGGAGTAACTCAGACAACGATAAGGTGGACATGCTGTACCATTTCGCTTCTGCAGGGCTGGCCGCAGTACGAATTAAAGAGAGGAAGATTCAAAGAAGGGGGAGCAGCGGGCAGCTGTAACTATGACTCTCTTAAGGTAGCCAAATGCCTCGTCACTCTGCGAAATTTATCTGAAAATTCGTGGATATCGTCGTTTTAGTAACTCAGACAACGTTAAGGTGGACATGTTCCAGCATTTCGCTTCTGCTTTGACATTCCGCAGTACAAAATAAGGAGTGGAGGATTCAAAGGACGGGGAGCATCTGGCAGCAGTAACTATGACTCTCTTAATTTAGCCAAATGCCTCGTCATCCGGCGAAGTACATTTGCTAACTCGAGAAACTCGTAGTGGGAGTAACTGTGACGACGTTAAGGTGGACATACAGTGGCATATCGGTACTGTAGGACTGGCCATAGCAAGAATGATAAAGGCATAAAGAAATAGGAGCAGCCAGCAGGAGTAACTATGACTCTCTTAAAGTAGCCAAATGCCTCGTCACTCTGCGAAATTTATTTAAAAACTCGAGGATATCGTCGTTGGAGTAACTCAGACTACATTAAGGTGGACATGCTGTACCATTTCGCTTCAGCAGGACTGGCCGCAATACGAATTAAAGAAAAGAAAGATTCAAAGAAGGGGGAGCAGCCGGCAGGAGTAACTATTACTCTCTTAAGGTAGTCAAATGCCTCGTCACTCTGCGTAATTTATTTGAAAACTCGAGGATATCGTCGTTGGAGTTACTCAGACGACGTTATGGTGGACATGCTGTACCATTTCGCTTCTGCAGGGCTGGCCGCAGTACGAATTAAAGATAGGAAAGATTCAAAGAAGGGGGAGCAGCGGGCAGGAGTAACTATGACTCTCTTAAGGTAGCCAAATGCCTCGTCACTCTGCGAAATTTATTTGAAAACTCGTGGATATCGTCATTTTAGTAACTCAGACAACGTTAAGGTGCTCATGTTGCAGCATTTCGCTTCTGCTTGGACATTCCGCAGTACGAATTAAAGAGAGGAAAGATTCAAAGGAAGGGGAACTTCTGGCTGCAGTAACTATGACTCTCTTAAGGTAGCCAACGCCTCGTCATCCGCCGAAGTACATTTGCTAACTCGAGAAACTCGTAGTGGGAATAACTGTGACGACGTTAAGGTGGACATACAGTGGCATATCGGTTCTGTAGGACTGGCCATAGCAAGAATGATAAAGGCCTAAAGATATGGGAGCAGCCGGCAGGAGTAACTATGAATCTTAAGGTAGTCAAATGCCTCGTCACTCTGCGAAATTTATTTGAAATCTCGAGGATATCGTAGTTGGAGTAACTCAGACAACGATAAGGTGGACATGCTGTACCATTTCGCTTCTGCAGGGCTGGCCGCAGTACGAATTAAAGAGAGGAAAGATTCAAAGAAGGGGGAGCAGCGGGCAGATGTAACTATGACTCTCTTAAGGTAGCCAAATGCCTCGTCACTCTGCGAAATTTATCTGAAAATTCGTGGATATCGTCGTTTTAGTATCTCAGACAACGTTAAGGTGGACATGTTCCAGCATTTCGCTTCTGCTTTGACATTCCGCAGTACGAAATAAGGAGTGGAGGATTCAAAGGACGGGGAGCATCTGGCAGCAGTAACTATGACTCTCTTAATTTAGCCAAATGCCTCGTCATCCGGCGAAGTACATTTGCTAACTCGAGAAACTCGTAGTGGGAGTAACTGTGACGACGTTAAGGTGGACATACAGTGGCATATCGGTTCTGTAGGACTGGCCATAGCAAGAATGATAAAGGCCTAAAGAAATGGGAGCAGCCGGCAGGAGTAACTATGAGTCTCTTAAGGTAGTCAAATGCCTCGTCACTCTGCGAAATTTATTTGAAATCTCGAGGATATCGTTGTTGGAGTAACTCAGACAACGATAAGGTGGACATGCTGTACCATTTCGCTTCTGCAGGGCTGGCCGCAGTACGAATTAAAGAGAGGAAAGATTCAAAGAAGGGGGAGCAGCGGGCAGCTGTAACTATGACTCTCTTAAGGTAGCCAAATGCCTCGTCACTCTGCGAAATTTATCTGAAAATTCGTGGATATCGTCGTTTTAGTAACTCAGACAACGTTAAGGTGGACATGTTCCAGCATTTCGCTTCTGCTTTGACATTCCGCAGTACAAAATAAGGAGTGGAGGATTCAAAGGACGGGGAGCATCTGGCAGCAGTAACTATGACTCTCTTAATTTAGCCAAATGCCTCGTCATCCGGCGAAGTACATTTGCTAACTTGAGAAACTCGTAGTGGGAGTAACTGTGACGACGTTAAGGTGGACATACAGTGGCATATCGGTACTGTAGGACTGGCCATAGCAAGAATGATAAAGGCATAAAGAAATAGGAGCAGCCAGCAGGAGTAACTATGACTCTCTTAAAGTAGCCAAATGCCTCGTCACTCTGCGAAATTTATTTAAAAACTAGAGGATATCGTCGTTGGAGTAACTCAGACTACATTAAGGTGGACATGCTGTACCATTTCGCTTCAGCAGGACTGGCCGCAATACGAATTAAAGAAAAGAAAGATTCAAAGAAGGGGGAGCAGCCGGCAGGAGTAACTATTACTCTCTTAAGGTAGTCAAATGCCTCGTCACTCTGCGTAATTTATTTGAAAACTCGAGGATATCGTCGTTGGAGTTACTCAGACGACGTTATGGTGGACATGCTGTACCATTTCGCTTCTGCAGGGCTGGCCGCAGTACGAATTAAAGATAGGAAAGATTCAAAGAAGGGGGAGCAGCGGGCAGGAGTAACTATGACTCTCTTAAGGTAGCCAAATGCCTCGTCACTCTGCGAAATTTATTTGAAAACTCGTGGATATCGTCATTTTAGTAACTCAGACAACGTTAAGGTGCTCATGTTGCAGCATTTCGCTTCTGCTTGGACATTCCGCAGTACGAATTAAAGAGAGGAAAGATTCAAAGGAAGGGGAGCTTCTGGCTGCAGTAACTATGACTCTCTTAAGGTAGCCAACGCCTCGTCATCCGGCGAAGTACATTTGCTAACTCGAGAAACTCGTAGTGGGAATAACTGTGACGACGTTAAGGTGGACATACAGTGGCATATCGGTTCTGTAGGACTGGCCATAGCAAGAATGATAAAGGCCTAAAGATATGGGAGCAGCCGGCAGGAGTAACTATGAATCTTAAGGTAGTCAAATGCCTCGTCACTCTGCGAAATTTATTTGAAATCTCGAGGATATCGTTGTTGGAGTAACTCAGACAACGATAAGGTGGACATGCTGTACCATTTCGCTTCTGCAGGGCTGGCCGCAGTACGAATTAAAGAGAGGAAAGATTCAAAGAAGGGGGAGCAGCGGGCAGTAGTAACTATGACTCTCTTAAGGTAGCCAAATGCCTCGTCACTCTGCGAAATTTATCTGAAAATTCGTGGATATCGTCGTTTTAGTAACTCAGACAACGTTAAGGTGGACATGTTCCAGCATTTCGCTTCTGCTTTGACATTCCGCAGTACGAAATAAGGAGTGGAGGATTCAAAGGACGGGGAGCATCTGGCAGCAGTAACTATGACTCTCTTAATTTAGCCAAATGCCTCGTCATCCGGCGAAGTACATTTGCTAACTCGAGAAACTCGTAGTGGGAGTAACTGTGACGACGTTAAGGTGGACATACAGTGGCATATCGGTTCTGTAGGACTGGCCATAGCAAGAATGATAAAGGCCTAAAGAAATGGGAGCAGCCGGCAGGAGTAACTATGACTCTCTTAAGGTAGTCAAATGCCTCGTCACTCTGCGAAATTTATTTGAAATCTCGAGGATATCGTTGTTGGAGTAACTCAGACAACGATAAGGTGGACATGCTGTACCATTTCGCTTCTGCAGGGCTGGCCGCAGTACGAATTAAAGAGAGGAAAGATTCAAAGAAGGGGGAGCAGCGGGCAGCTGTAACTATGACTCTCTTAAGGTAGCCAAATGCCTCGTCACTCTGCGAAATTTATCTGAAAATTCGTGGATATCGTCGTTTTAGTAACTCAGACAACGTTAAGGTGGACATGTTCCAGCATTTCGCTTCTGCTTTGACATTCCGCAGTACAAAATAAGGAGTGGAGGATTCAAAGGACGGGGAGCATCTGGCAGCAGTAACTATGACTCTCTTAATTTAGCCAAATGCCTCGTCATCCGGCGAAGTACATTTGCTAACTCGAGAAACTCGTAGTGGGAGTAACTGTGACGACGTTAAGGTGGACATACAGTGGCATATCGGTACTGTAGGACTGGCCATAGCAAGAATGATAAAGGCATAAAGAAATAGGAGCAGCCAGCAGGAGTAACTATGACTCTCTTAAAGTAGCCAAATGCCTCGTCACTCTGCGAAATTTATTTAAAAACTCGAGGATATCGTCGTTGGAGTAACTCAGACTACATTAAGGTGGACATGCTGTACCATTTCGCTTCAGCAGGACTGGCCGCAATACGAATTAAAGAAAAGAAAGATTCAAAGAAGGGGGAGCAGCCGGCAGGAGTAACTATTACTCTCTTAAGGTAGTCAAATGCCTCGTCACTCTGCGTAATTTATTTGAAAACTCGAGGATATCGTCGTTGGAGTTACTCAGACGACGTTATGGTGGACATGCTGTACCATTTCGCTTCTGCAGGGCTGGCCGCAGTACGAATTAAAGATAGGAAAGATTCAAAGAAGGGGGAGCAGCGGGCAGGAGTAACTATGACTCTCTTAAGGTAGCCAAATGCCTCGTCACTCTGCGAAATTTATTTGAAAACTCGTGGATATCGACATTTTAGTAACTCAGACAACGTTAAGGTGCTCATGTTGCAGCATTTCGCTTCTGCTTGGACATTCCGCAGTACGAATTAAAGAGAGGAAAGATTCAAAGGAAGGGGAACTTCTGGCTGCAGTAACTATGACTCTCTTAAGGTAGCCAACGCCTCGTCATCCGCCGAAGTACATTTGCTAACTCGAGAAACTCGTAGTGGGAATAACTGTGACGACGTTAAGGTGGACATACAGTGGCATATCGGTTCTGTAGGACTGGCCATAGCAAGAATGATAAAGGCCTAAAGATATGGGAGCAGCCGGCAGGAGTAACTATGAATCTTAAGGTAGTCAAATGCCTCGTCACTCTGCGAAATTTATTTGAAATCTCGAGGATATCGTTGTTGGAGTAACTCAGACAACGATAAGGTGGACATGCTGTACCATTTCGCTTCTGCAGGGCTGGCCGCAGTACGAATTAAAGAGAGGAAAGATTCAAAGAAGGGGGAGCAGCGGGCAGCTGTAACTATGACTCTCTTAAGGTAGCCAAATGCCTCGTCACTCTGCGAAATTTATCTGAAAATTCGTGGATATCGTCGTTTTAGTATCTCAGACAACGTTAAGGTGGACATGTTCCAGCATTTCGCTTCTGCTTTGACATTCCGCAGTACGAAATAAGGAGTGGAGGATTCAAAGGACGGGGAGCATCTGGCAGCAGTAACTATGACTCTCTTAATTTAGCCAAATGCCTCGTCATCCGGCGAAGTACATTTGCTAACTCGAGAAACTCGTAGTGGGAGTAACTGTGACGACGTTAAGGTGGACATACAGTGGCATATCGGTTCTGTAGGACTGGCCATAGCAAGAATGATAAAGGCCTAAAGAAATGGGAGCAGCCGGCAGGAGTAACTATGACTCTCTTAAGGTAGTCAAATGCCTCGTCACTCTGCGAAATTTATTTGAAATCTCGAGGATATCGTTGTTGGAGTAACTCAGACAACGATAAGGTGGACATGCTGTACCATTTCGCTTCTGCAGGGCTGGCCGCAGTACGAATTAAAGAGAGGAAGATTCAAAGAAGGGGGAGCAGCGGGCAGCTGTAACTATGACTCTCTTAAGGTAGCCAAATGCCTCGTCACTCTGCGAAATTTATCTGAAAATTCGTGGATATCGTCGTTTTAGTAACTCAGACAACGTTAAGGTGGACATGTTCCAGCATTTCGCTTCTGCTTTGACATTCCGCAGTACAAAATAAGGAGTGGAGGATTCAAAGGACGGGGAGCATCTGGCAGCAGTAACTATGACTCTCTTAATTTAGCCAAATGCCTCGTCATCCGGCGAAGTACATTTGCTAACTCGAGAAACTCGTAGTGGGAGTAACTGTGACGACGTTAAGGTGGACATACAGTGGCATATCGGTACTGTAGGACTGGCCATAGCAAGAATGATAAAGGCATAAAGAAATAGGAGCAGCCAGCAGGAGTAACTATGACTCTCTTAAAGTAGCCAAATGCCTCGTCACTCTGCGAAATTTATTTAAAAACTCGAGGATATCGTCGTTGGAGTAACTCAGACTACATTAAGGTGGACATGCTGTACCATTTCGCTTCAGCAGGACTGGCCGCAATACGAATTAAAGAAAAGAAAGATTCAAAGAAGGGGGAGCAGCCGGCAGGAGTAACTATTACTCTCTTAAGGTAGTCAAATGCCTCGTCACTCTGCGTAATTTATTTGAAAACTCGAGGATATCGTCGTTGGAGTTACTCAGACGACGTTATGGTGGACATGCTGTACCATTTCGCTTCTGCAGGGCTGGCCGCAGTACGAATTAAAGATAGGAAAGATTCAAAGAAGGGGGAGCAGCGGGCAGGAGTAACTATGACTCTCTTAAGGTAGCCAAATGCCTCGTCACTCTGCGAAATTTATTTGAAAACTCGTGGATATCGTCATTTTAGTAACTCAGACAACGTTAAGGTGCTCATGTTGCAGCATTTCGCTTCTGCTTGGACATTCCGCAGTACGAATTAAAGAGAGGAAAGATTCAAAGGAAGGGGAACTTCTGGCTGCAGTAACTATGACTCTCTTAAGGTAGCCAACGCCTCGTCATCCGCCGAAGTACATTTGCTAACTCGAGAAACTCGTAGTGGGAATAACTGTGACGACGTTAAGGTGGACATACAGTGGCATATCGGTTCTGTAGGACTGGCCATAGCAAGAATGATAAAGGCCTAAAGATATGGGAGCAGCCGGCAGGAGTAACTATGAATCTTAAGGTAGTCAAATGCCTCGTCACTCTGCGAAATTTATTTGAAATCTCGAGGATATCGTTGTTGGAGTAACTCAGACAACGATAAGGTGGACATGCTGTACCATTTCGCTTCTGCAGGGCTGGCCGCAGTACGAATTAAAGAGAGGAAAGATTCAAAGAAGGGGGAGCAGCGGGCAGATGTAACTATGACTCTCTTAAGGTAGCCAAATGCCTCGTCACTCTGCGAAATTTATCTGAAAATTCGTGGATATCGTCGTTTTAGTATCTCAGACAACGTTAAGGTGGACATGTTCCAGCATTTCGCTTCTGCTTTGACATTCCGCAGTACGAAATAAGGAGTGGAGGATTCAAAGGACGGGGAGCATCTGGCAGCAGTAACTATGACTCTCTTAATTTAGCCAAATGCCTCGTCATCCGGCGAAGTACATTTGCTAACTCGAGAAACTCGTAGTGGGAGTAACTGTGACGACGTTAAGGTGGACATACAGTGGCATATCGGTTCTGTAGGACTGGCCATAGCAAGAATGATAAAGGCCTAAAGAAATGGGAGCAGCCGGCAGGAGTAACTATGAGTCTCTTAAGGTAGTCAAATGCCTCGTCACTCTGCGAAATTTATTTGAAATCTCGAGGATATCGTTGTTGGAGTAACTCAGACAACGATAAGGTGGACATGCTGTACCATTTCGCTTCTGCAGGGCTGGCCGCAGTACGAATTAAAGAGAGGAAAGATTCAAAGAAGGGGGAGCAGCGGGCAGCTGTAACTATGACTCTCTTAAGGTAGCCAAATGCCTCGTCACTCTGCGAAATTTATCTGAAAATTCGTGGATATCGTCGTTTTAGTAACTCAGACAACGTTAAGGTGGACATGTTCCAGCATTTCGCTTCTGCTTTGACATTCCGCAGTACAAAATAAGGAGTGGAGGATTCAAAGGACGGGGAGCATCTGGCAGCAGTAACTATGACTCTCTTAATTTAGCCAAATGCCTCGTCATCCGGCGAAGTACATTTGCTAACTTGAGAAACTCGTAGTGGGAGTAACTGTGACGACGTTAAGGTGGACATACAGTGGCATATCGGTACTGTAGGACTGGCCATAGCAAGAATGATAAAGGCATAAAGAAATAGGAGCAGCCAGCAGGAGTAACTATGACTCTCTTAAAGTAGCCAAATGCCTCGTCACTCTGCGAAATTTATTTAAAAACTAGAGGATATCGTCGTTGGAGTAACTCAGACTACATTAAGGTGGACATGCTGTACCATTTCGCTTCAGCAGGACTGGCCGCAATACGAATTAAAGAAAAGAAAGATTCAAAGAAGGGGGAGCAGCCGGCAGGAGTAACTATTACTCTCTTAAGGTAGTCAAATGCCTCGTCACTCTGCGTAATTTATTTGAAAACTCGAGGATATCGTCGTTGGAGTTACTCAGACGACGTTATGGTGGACATGCTGTACCATTTCGCTTCTGCAGGGCTGGCCGCAGTACGAATTAAAGATAGGAAAGATTCAAAGAAGGGGGAGCAGCGGGCAGGAGTAACTATGACTCTCTTAAGGTAGCCAAATGCCTCGTCACTCTGCGAAATTTATTTGAAAACTCGTGGATATCGTCATTTTAGTAACTCAGACAACGTTAAGGTGCTCATGTTGCAGCATTTCGCTTCTGCTTGGACATTCCGCAGTACGAATTAAAGAGAGGAAAGATTCAAAGGAAGGGGAGCTTCTGGCTGCAGTAACTATGACTCTCTTAAGGTAGCCAACGCCTCGTCATCCGGCGAAGTACATTTGCTAACTCGAGAAACTCGTAGTGGGAATAACTGTGACGACGTTAAGGTGGACATACAGTGGCATATCGGTTCTGTAGGACTGGCCATAGCAAGAATGATAAAGGCCTAAAGATATGGGAGCAGCCGGCAGGAGTAACTATGAATCTTAAGGTAGTCAAATGCCTCGTCACTCTGCGAAATTTATTTGAAATCTCGAGGATATCGTTGTTGGAGTAACTCAGACAACGATAAGGTGGACATGCTGTACCATTTCGCTTCTGCAGGGCTGGCCGCAGTACGAATTAAAGAGAGGAAAGATTCAAAGAAGGGGGAGCAGCGGGCAGCTGTAACTATGACTCTCTTAAGGTAGCCAAATGCCTCGTCACTCTGCGAAATTTATCTGAAAATTCGTGGATATCGTCGTTTTAGTAACTCAGACAACGTTAAGGTGTACATGTTCCAGCATTTCGCTTCTGCTTTGACATTCTGCAGTACAAAATAAGGAGTGGAGGATTCAAAGGACGGGGAGCATCTGGCAGCAGTAACTATGACTCTCTTAATTTAGCCAAATGCCTCGTCATCCGGCGAAGTACATTTGCTAACTCGAGAAACTCGTAGTGGGAGTAACTGTGACGACGTTAAGGTGGACATACAGTGGCATATCGGTACTGTAGGACTGGCCATAGCAAGAATGATAAAGGCATAAAGAAATAGGAGCAGCCAGCAGGAGTAACTATGACTCTCTTAAAGTAGCCAAATGCCTCGTCACTCTGCGAAATTTATTTAAAAACTCGAGGATATCGTCGTTGGAGTAACTCAGACTACATTAAGGTGGACATGCTGTACCATTTCGCTTCAGCAGGACTGGCCGCAATACGAATTAAAGAAAAGAAAGATTCAAAGAAGGGGGAGCAGCCGGCAGGAGTAACTATTACTCTCTTAAGGTAGTCAAATGCCTCGTCACTCTGCGTAATTTATTTGAAAACTCGAGGATATCGTCGTTGGAGTTACTCAGACGACGTTATGGTGGACATGCTGTACCATTTCGCTTCTGCAGGGCTGGCCGCAGTACGAATTAAAGATAGGAAAGATTCAAAGAAGGGGGAGCAGCGGGCAGGAGTAACTATGACTCTCTTAAGGTAGCCAAATGCCTCGCACTCTGCGAAATTTATTTGAAAACTCGTGGATATCGTCATTTTAGTAACTCAGACAACGTTAAGGTGCTCATGTTGCAGCATTTCGCTTCTGCTTGGACATTCCGCAATACGAATTAAAGAGAGGAAAGATTCAAAGGAAGGGGAACTTCTGGCTGCAGTAACTATGACTCTCTTAAGGTAGCCAACGCCTCGTCATCCGCCGAAGTACATTTGCTAACTCGAGAAACTCGTAGTGGGAATAACTGTGACGACGTTAAGGTGGACATACAGTGGAATATCGGTTCTGTAGGACTGGCCATAGCAAGAATGATAAAGGCCTAAAGATATGGGAGCAGCCGGCAGGAGTAACTATGAATCTTAAGGTAGTCAAATGCCTCGTCACTCTGCGAAATTTATTTGAAATCTCGAGGATATCGTTGTTGGAGTAACTCAGACAACGATAAGGTGGACATGCTGTACCATTTCGCTTCTGCAGGGCTGGCCGCAGTACGAATTAAAGAGAGGAAAGATTCAAAGAAGGGGGAGCAGCGGGCAGCTGTAACTATGACTCTCTTAAGGTAGCCAAATGCCTCGTCACTCTGCGAAATTTATCTGAAAATTCGTGGATATCGTCGTTTTAGTATCTCAGACAACGTTAAGGTGGACATGTTCCAGCATTTCGCTTCTGCTTTGACATTCCGCAGTACGAAATAAGGAGTGGAGGATTCAAAGGACGGGGAGCATCTGGCAGCAGTAACTATGACTCTCTTAATTTAGCCAAATGCCTCGTCATCCGGCGAAGTACATTTGCTAACTCGAGAAACTCGTAGTGGGAATAACTGTGACGACGTTTAGGTGGACATACAGTGGCATATCGGTTCTGTAGGACTGGCCATAGCAAGAATGATATAGGCCTAAAGAAATGGGAGCAGCCGGCAGGAGTAACTATGACTCTCTTAAGGTAGTCAAATGCCTCGTCACTCTGCGAAATTTATTTGAAATCTCGAGGATATCGTTGTTGGAGTAACTCAGACAACGATAAGGTGGACATGCTGTACCATTTCGCTTCTGCAGGGCTGGCCGCAGTACGAATTAAAGAGAGGAAAGATTCAAAGAAGGGGGAGCAGCGGGCAGCTGTAACTATGACTCTCTTAAGGTAGCCAAATGCCTCGTCACTCTGCGAAATTTATCTGAAAATTCGTGGATATCGTCGTTTTAGTAACTCAGACAACGTTAAGGTGGACATGTTCCAGCATTTCGCTTCTGCTTTGACATTCCGCAGTACGAAATAAGGAGAGGAGGATTCAAAGGACGGGGAGCATCTGGCAGCAGTAACTATGACTCTCTTAATTTAGCCAAATGCCTCGTCATCCGGCGAAGTACATTTGCTAACTCGAGAAACTCGTAGTGGGAGTAACTGTGACGACGTTAAGGTGGACATACAGTGGCATATCGGTACTGTAGGACTGGCCGTAGCAAGAATGATAAAGGCATAAAGAAATAGGAGCAGCCAGCAGGAGTAACTATGACTCTCTTAAAGTAGCCAAATGCCTCGTCACTCTGCGAAATTTATTTAAAAACTCGAGGATATCGTCGTTGGAGTAACTCAGACTACATTAAGGTGGACATGCTGTACCATTTCGCTTCAGCAGGACTGGCCGCAATACGAATTAAAGAAAAGAAAGATTCAAAGAAGGGGGAGCAGCCGGCAGGAGTAACTATTACTCTCTTAAGGTAGTCAAATGCCTCGTCACTCTGCGTAATTTATTTGAAAACTCGAGGATATCGTCGTTGGAGTTACTCAGACGACGTTATGGTGGACATGCTGTACCATTTCGCTTCTGCAGGGCTGGCCGCAGTACGAATTAAAGATAGGAAAGATTCAAAGAAGGGGGAGCAGCGGGCAGGAGTAACTATAACTCTCTTAAGGTAGCCAAATGCCTCGTCACTCTGCGAAATTTATTTGAAAACTCGTGGATATCGTCATTTTAGTAACTCAGACAACGTTAAGGTGCTCATGTTGCAGCATTTCGCTTCTGCTTGGACATTCCGCAATACGAATTAAAGAGAGGAAAGATTCAAAGGAAGGGGAACTTCTGGCTGCAGTAACTATGACTCTCTTAAGGTAGCCAACGCCTCGTCATCCGGCGAAGTACATTTGCTAACTCGAGAAACTCGTAGTGGGAATAACTGTGACGACGTTAAGGTGGACATACAGTGGCATATCGGTTCTGTAGGACTGGCCATAGCAAGAATGATAAAGGCCTAAAGATATGGGAGCAGCCGGCAGGAGTAACTATGAATCTTAAGGTAGTCAAATGCCTCGTCACTCTGCGAAATTTATTTGAAATCTCGAGGATATCGTTGTTGGAGTAACTCAGACAACGATAAGGTGGACATGCTGTACCATTTCGCTTCTGCAGGGCTGGCCGCAGTACGAATTAAAGAGAGGAAAGATTCAAAGAAGGGGGAGCAGCGGGCAGCTGTAACTATGACTCTCTTAAGGTAGCCAAATGCCTCGTCACTCTGCGAAATTTATCTGAAAATTCGTGGATATCGTCGTTTTAGTAACTCAGACAACGTTAAGGTGGACATGTTCCAGCATTTCGCTTCTGCTTTGACATTCCGCAGTACGAAATAAGGAGAGGAGGATTCAAAGGACGGGGAGCATCTGGCAGCAGTAACTATGACTCTCTTAATTTAGCCAAATGCCTCGTCATCCGGCGAAGTACATTTGCTAACTCGAGAAACTCGTAGTGGGAGTAACTGTGACGACGTTAAGGTGGACATACAGTGGCATATCGGTTCTGTAGGACTGGCCATAGCAAGAATGATAAAGGCCTAAAGAAATGGGAGCAGCCGGCAGGAGTAACTATGACTCTCTTAAGGTAGTCAAATGCCTCGTCACTCTGCGAAATTTATTTGAAATCTCGAGGATATCGTTGTTGGAGTAACTCAGACAACGATAAGGTGGACATGCTGTACCATTTCACTTCTGCAGGGCTGGCCGCAGTACGAATTAAAGAGAGGAAAGATTCAAAGAAGGGGGAGCAGGGGCAGCAGTAACTATGACTCTCTTAAGGTAGCCAAATGCCTCGTCACTCTGCGAAATTTATTTAAAAACTCGAGGATATCATCGTTGGAGTTACTCAGACGACGTTATGGTGGACATGCTGTACCATTTCGCTTCTGCAGGGCTGGCCGCAGTACGAATTAAAGATAGGAAAGATTCAAAGAAGGGGGAGCAGCCGGCAGGAGTAACGATGACTCTCTTAAGGTAGCCAAATGCCTCGTCACTCTGCGAAATTTATTTGAAAACTCGTGGATATCGTCATTTTAGTAACTCAGACAACGTTAAGGTGCTCATGTTGCAGCATTTCGCTTCTGCTTGGACATTCCGCAGTACGAATTAAAGAGAGGAAAGATTCAAAGGAAGGGGAGCTTCTGGCTGCAGTAACTATGACTCTCTTAAGGTAGCCAACGCCTCGTCATCCGGCGAAGTACATTTGCTAACTCGAGAAACTCGTAGTGGGAATAACTGTGACGACGTTAAGGTGGACATACAGTGGCATATCGGTTCTGTAGGACTGGCCATAGCAAGAATGATAAAGGCCTAATGATATGGGAGCAGCCGGCAGGAGTAACTATGAATCTTAAGGTAGTCAAATGCCTCGTCACTCTGCGAAATTTATTTGAAATCTCGAGGATATCGTTGTTGGAGTAACTCAGACAACGATAAGGTGGACATGCTGTACCATTTCGCTTCTGCAGGGCTGGCCGCAGTACGAATTAAAGAGAGGAAAGATTCAAAGAAGGGGGAGCAGCGGGCAGCAGTAACTATGACTCTCTTAAGGTAGCCAAATGCCTCGTCACTCTGCGAAATTTATTTGAAAATTCGTGGATATCGTCGTTTTAGTAACTCAGACAACGTTAAGGTGGACATGTTGCAGCATTTCGCTTCTGCTTTGACATTCCGCAGTACGAAATAAGGAGTGTAGGATTCAAAGGACGGGGAGCATCTGGCAGCAGTAACTATGACTCTCTTAATTTAGCCAAATGCCTAGTCATCCGGCGAAGTACATTTGCTAACTCGAGAAACTCGTAGTGGGAGTAACTGTGACGATGTTAAGGTGGACATACAGTGGCATATCGGTTCTGTAGGACTGGCCATAGCAAGAATGATAAAGGCCTAAAGAAATGGGAGCAGCCGGCAGGAGTAACTATGACTCTCTTAAGGTAGTCAAATGCCTCGTCACTCTGCGAAATTTATTTGAAATCTCGAGGATATCGTTGTTGGAGTAACTCAGACAACGATAAGGTGGACATGCTGTACCATTTCGCTTCTGCAGGGCTGGCCGCAGTACGAATTAAAGAGAGGAAAGATTCAAAGAAGGGGGAGCAGCGGGCAGCAGTAACTATGACTCTCTTAAGGAAGTCAAATGCCTCGTCACTCTGCGAAATTTATTTGAAAATTCGTGGATATCGTCGTTTTAGTAACTCAGACAACGTTAAGGTGGACATGTTCCAGCATTTCGCTTCTGCTTTGACATTCCGCAGTACGAAATAAGGAGAGGAGGATTCAAAGGACGGGGAGCATCTGGCAGCAGTAACTATGACTCTCTTAATTTAGCCAAATGCCTCGTCATCCGGCGAAGTACATTTGCTAACTCGAGAAACTCGTAGTGGGAGTAACTGTGACGACGTTAAGGTGGACATACAGTGGCATATCGGTTCTGTAGGACTGGCCATAGCAAGAATGATAAAGGCCTAAAGAAATGGGAGCAGCCGGCAGGAGTAACTATGACTCTCTTAAGGTAGTCAAATGCCTCGTCACTCTGCGAAATTTATTTGAAATCTCGAGGATATCGTTGTTGGAGTAACTCAGACAACGATAAGGTGGACATGCTGTACCATTTCGCTTCTGCAGGGCTGGCCGCAGTACGAATTAAAGAGAGGAAAGATTCAAAGAAGGGGGAGCAGCGGGCAGCAGTAACTATGACTCTCTTAAGGTAGCCAAATGCCTCGTCACTCTGCGAAATTTATTTGAAAACTCGAGGATATCATCGTTGGAGTTACTCAGACGACGTTATGGTGGACATGCTGTACCATTTCGCTTCTGCAGGGCTGGCCGCAGTACGAATTAAAGATAGGAAAGATTCAAAGAAGGGGGAGCAGCCGGCAGGAGTAACGATGACTCTCTTAAGGTAGCCAAATGCCTCGTCACTCTGCGAAATTTATTTGAAAACTCGTGGATATCGTCATTTTAGTAACTCAGACAACGTTAAGGTGCTCATGTTGCAGCATTTCGCTTCTGCTTGGACATTCCGCAGTACGAATTAAAGAGAGGAAAGATTCAAAGGAAGGGGAGCTTCTGGCTGCAGTAACTATGACTCTCTTAAGGTAGCCAACGCCTCGTCATCCGGCGAAGTACATTTGCTAACTCGAGAAACTCGTAGTGGGAATAACTGTGACGACGTTAAGGTGGACATACAGTGGCATATCGGTTCTGTAGGACAGGCCATAGCAAGAATGATAAAGGCCTAAAGATATGGGAGCAGCCGGCAGGAGTAACTATGAATCTTAAGGTAGTCAAATGCCTCGTCACTCTGCGAAATTTATTTGAAATCTCGAGGATATCGTTGTTGGAGTAACTCAGACAACGATAAGGTGGACATGCTGTACCATTTCGCTTCTGCAGGGCTGGCCGCAGTACGAATTAAAGAGAGGAAAGATTCAAAGAAGGGGGAGCAGCGGGCAGCTGTAACTATGACTCTCTTAAGGTAGCCAAATGCCTCGTCACTCTGCGAAATTTATTTGAAATTTCGTGGATATCGTCGTTTTAGTAACTCAGACAACGTTAAGGTGGACATGTTGCAGCATTTCGCTTCTGCTTTGACATTCCGCAGTACGAAATAAGGAGTGGAGGATTCAAAGGACGGGGAGCATCTGGCAGCAGTAACTATGACTCTCTTAATTTAGCCAAATGCCTCGTCATCCGGCGAAGTACATTTGCTAACTCGAGAAACTCGTAGTGGGAGTAACTGTGACGACGTTAAGGTGGACATACAGTGGCATATCGGTTCTGTAGGACTGGCCATAGCAAGAATGATAAAGGCCTAAAGAAATGGGAGCAGCCGGCAGGAGTAACTATGACTCTCTTAAGGTAGTCAAATGCCTCGTCACTCTGCGAAATTTATTTGAAATCTCGAGGATATCGTTGTTGGAGTAACTCAGACAACGATAAGGTGGACATGCTGTACCATTTCGCTTCTGCAGGGCTGGCCGCAGTACGAATTAAAGAGAGGAAAGATTCAAAGAAGGGGGAGCAGCGGGCAGCAGTAACTATGACTCTCTTAAGGTAGCCAAATGCCTCGTCACTCTGCGAAATTTATTTGAAAACTCGAGGATATCATCGTTGGAGTTACTCAGACGACGTTATGGTGGACATGCTGTACCATTTCGCTTCTGCAGGGCTGGCCGCAGTACGAATTAAAGATAGGAAAGATTCAAAGAAGGGGGAGCAGCGGGCAGGAGTAACTATGACTCTCTTAAGGTAGCCAAATGCCTCGTCACTCTGCGAAATTTATTTGAAAACTCGTGGATATCGAAATTTTAGTAACTCAGACAACGTTAAGGTGCTCATGTTGCAGCATTTCGCTTCTGCTTGGACATTCCGCAGTACGAATTAAAGAGAGGAAAGATTCAAAGGAAGGGGAGCTTCTGGCTGCAGTAACTATGACTCTCTTAAGGTAGCCAACGCCTCGTCATCCAGCGAAGTACATTTGCTAACTCGAGAAACTCGTAGTGGGAATAACTGTGACGACGTTAAGGTGGACATACAGTGGCATATCGGTACTGTAGGACTGGCCAAAGCAAGAATGATAAAGGCATAAAGAAATAGGAGCAGCCAGCAGGAGTAACTATGACTCTCTTAAAGTAGCCAAATGCCTCGTCACTCTGCGAAATTTATTTAAAAACTCGAGGATATCGTCGTTGGAGTAACTCAGACTACATTAAGGTGGACATGCTGTACCATTTCGCTTCAGCAGGACTGGCCGCAATACGAATTAAAGAAAAGAAAGATTCAAAGAAGGGGGAGCAGCCGGCAGGAGTAACTATTACTCTCTTAAGGTAGTCAAATGCCTCGTCACTCTGCGAAATTTATTTGAAAACTCGAGGATATCGTCGTTGGAGTTACTCAGACGACGTTATGGTGGACATGCTGTACCATTTCGCTTCTGCAGGGCTGGCCGCAGTACGAATTAAAGATAGGAAAGATTCAAAGAAGGGGGAGCAGCGGGCAGGAGTAACTATGACTCTCTTAAGGTAGCCAAATGCCTCGTCACTCTGCGAAATTTATTTGAAAACTCGTGGATATCGTCATTTTAGTAACTCAGACAACGTTAAGGTGCTCATGTTGCAGCATTTCGCTTCTGCTTGGACATTCCGCAGTACGAATTAAAGAGAGGAAAGATTCAAAGGAAGGGGAGCTTCTGGCTGCAGTAACTATGACTCTCTTAAGGTAGCCAACGCCTCGTCATCCGGCGAAGTACATTTGCTAACTCGAGAAACTCGTAGTGGGAATAACTGTGACGACGTTAAGGTGGACATACAGTGGCATATCGGTTCTGTAGGACTGGCCATAGCAAGAATGATAAAGGCCTAAAGATATGGGAGCAGCCGGCAGGAGTAACTATGAATCTTAAGGTAGTCAAATGCCTCGTCACTCTGCGAAAATTATTTGAAATCTCGAGGATATCGTTGTTGGAGTAACTCAGACAACGATAAGGTGGACATGCTGTACCATTTCGCTTCTGCAGTGCTGGCCGCAGTACGAATTAAAGAGAGGAAAGATTCAAAGAAGGGGGAGCAGCGGGCAGCTGTAACTATGACTCTCTTAAGGTAGCCAAATGCCTCGTCACTCTGCCAAATTTATCTGAAAATTCGTGGATATCGTCGTTTTAGTATCTCAGACAACGTTAAGGTGGACATGTTCCAGCATTTCGCTTCTGCTTTGACATTCCGCAGTACGAAATAAGGAGTGGAGGATTCAAAGGACGGGGAGCATCTGGCAGCAGTAACTATGACTCTCTTAATTTAGCCAAATGCCTCGTCATCCGGCGAAGTACATTTGCTAACTCGAGAAACTCGTAGTGGGAGTAACTGTGACGACGTTAAGGTGGACATACAGTGGCATATCGGTTCTGTAGGACTGGCCATAGCAAGAATGATAAAGGCCTAAAGAAATGGGAGCAGCCGGCAGGAGTAACTATGACTCTCTTAAGGTAGTCAAATGCCTCGTCACTCTGCGAAATTTATTTGAAATCTCGAGGATATCGTTGTTGGAGTAACTCAGACAACGATAAGGTGGACATGCTGTACCATTTCGCTTCTGCAGGGCTGGCCGCAGTACGAATTAAAGAGAGGAAAGATTCAAAGAAGGGGGAGCAGCGGGCAGCAGCAACTATGACTCTCTTAAGGAAGCCAAATGCCTCGTCACTCTGCGAAATTTATTTTAAAATTCGTGGATATCGTCGTTTTAGTAACTCAGACAACGTTAAGGTGGACATGTTCCAGTATTTCGCTTCTGCTTTGACATTCCGCAGTACGAAATAAGGAGAGGAGGATTCAAAGGACGGGGAGCATCTGGCAGCAGTAACTATGACTCTCTTAATTTAGCCAAATGCCTCGCCATCCGGCGAAGTACATTTGCTAACTCGAGAAACTCGTAGTGGGAGTAACTGTGACGACGTTAAGGTGGACATACAGTGGCATATCGGTTCTGTAGGACTGGCCATAGCAAGAATGATAAAGGCCTAAAGATATGGGAGCAGCCGGCAGGAGTAACTATGAATCTTAAGGTAGTCAAATGCCTCGTCACTCTGCGAAATTTATTTGAAATCTCGAGGATATCGTTGTTGGAGTAACTCAGACAACGATAAGGTGGACATGCTGTACCATTTCGCTTCTGCAGGGCTGGCCGCAGTACGAATTAAAGAGAGGAAAGATTCAAAGAAGGGGGAGCAGCGGGCAGCTGTAACTATGACTCTCTTAAGGTAGCCAAATGCCTCGTCACTCTGCGAAATTTATCGGAAAATTCGTGGATATCGTCGTTTTAGTATCTCAGACAACGTTAAGGTGGACATGTTCCAGCATTTCGCTTCTGCTTTGACATTCCGCAGTACGAAATAAGGAGTGGAGGATTCAAAGGACGGGGAGCATCTGGCAGCAGTAACTATGACTCTCTTAATTTAGCCAAATGCCTCGTCATCCGGCGAAGTACATTTGCTAACTCGAGAAACTCGTAGTGGGAGTAACTGTGACGACGTTAAGGTGGACATACAGTGGCATATCGGTTCTGTAGGACTGGCCATAGCAAGAATGATAAAGGCCTAAAGAAATGGGAGCAGCCGGCAGGAGTAACTATGACTCTCTTAAGGTAGTCAAATGCCTCGTCACTCTGCGAAATTTATTTGAAATCTCGAGGATATCGTTGTTGGAGTAACTCAGACAACGATAAGGTGGACATGCTGTACCATTTCGCTTCTGCAGGGCTGGCCGCAGTACGAATTAAAGAGAGGAAAGATTCAAAGAAGGGGGAGCAGCGGGCAGCAGTAACTATGTCTCTCTTAAGGTAGCCAAATGCCTCGTCACTCTGCGAAATTTATTTGAAAACTCGAGGATATCATCGTTGGAGTTACTCAGACGACGTTATGGTGGACATGCTGTACCATTTCGCTTCTGCAGGGCTGGCCGCAGTACGAATTAAAGATAGGAAAGATTCAAAGAAGGGGGAGCAGCGGGCAGGAGTAACTATGACTCTCTTAAGGTAGCCAAATGCCTCGTCACTCTGCGAAATTTATTTGAAAACTCGTGGATATCGTCATTTTAGTAACTCAGACAACGTTAAGGTGCTCATGTTGCAGCATTTCGCTTCTGCTTGGACATTCCGCAGTACGAATTAAAGAGAGGAAAGATTCAAAGGAAGGGGAGCTTCTGGCTGCAGTAACTATGACTCTCTTAAGGTAGCCAACGCCTCGTCATCCAGCGAAGTACATTTGCTAACTCGAGAAACTCGTAGTGGGAATAACTGTGACGACGTTAAGGTGGACATACAGTGGCATATCGGTACTGTAGGACTGGCCAAAGCAAGAATGATAAAGGCATAAAGAAATAGGAGCAGCCAGCAGGAGTAACTATGACTCTCTTAAAGTAGCCAAATGCCTCGTCACTCTGCGAAATTTATTTAAAAACTCGAGGATATCGTCGTTGGAGTAACTCAGACTACATTAAGGTGGACATGCTGTACCATTTCGCTTCAGCAGGACTGGCCGCAATACGAATTAAAGAAAAGAAAGATTCAAAGAAGGGGGAGCAGCCGGCAGGAGTAACTATTACTCTCTTAAGGTAGTCAAATGCCTCGTCACTCTGCGAAATTTATTTGAAAACTCGAGGATATCGTCGTTGGAGTTACTCAGACGACGTTATGGTGGACATGCTGTACCATTTCGCTTCTGCAGGGCTGGCCGCAGTACGAATTAAAGATAGGAAAGATTCAAAGAAGGGGGAGCAGCGGGCAGGAGTAACTATGACTCTCTTAAGGTAGCCAAATGCCTCGTCACTCTGCGAAATTTATTTGAAAACTCGTGGATATCGTCATTTTAGTAACTCAGACAACGTTAAGGTGCTCATGTTGCAGCATTTCGCTTCTGCTTGGACATTCCGCAGTACGAATTAAAGAGAGGAAAGATTCAAAGGAAGGGGAGCTTCTGGCTGCAGTAACTATGACTCTCTTAAGGTAGCCAACGCCTCGTCATCCGGCGAAGTACATTTGCTAACTCGAGAAACTCGTAGTGGGAATAACTGTGACGACGTTAAGGTGGACATACAGTGGCATATCGGTTCTGTAGGACTGGCCATAGCAAGAATGATAAAGGCCTAAAGATATGGGAGCAGCCGGCAGGAGTAACTATGAATCTTAAGGTAGTCAAATGCCTCGTCACTCTGCGAAAATTATTTGAAATCTCGAGGATATCGTTGTTGGAGTAACTCAGACAACGATAAGGTGGACATGCTGTACCATTTCGCTTCTGCAGTGCTGGCCGCAGTACGAATTAAAGAGAGGAAAGATTCAAAGAAGGGGGAGGAGCGGGCAGCTGTAACTATGACTCTCTTAAGGTAGCCAAATGCCTCGTCACTCTGCCAAATTTATCTGAAAATTCGTGGATATCGTCGTTTTAGTATCTCAGACAACGTTAAGGTGGACATGTTCCAGCATTTCGCTTCTGCTTTGACATTCCGCAGTACGAAATAAGGAGTGGAGGATTCAAAGGACGGGAAGCATGTGGCAGCAGTAACTATGACTCTCTTAATTTAGCCAAATGCCTCGTCATCCGGCGAAGTACATTTGCTAACTCGAGAAACTCGTAGTGGGAGTAACTGTGACGACGTTAAGGTGGACATACAGTGGCATATCGGTTCTGTAGGACTGGCCATAGCAAGAATGATAAAGGCCTAAAGAAATGGGAGCAGCCGGCAGGAGTAACTATGACTCTCTTAAGGTAGTCAAATGCCTCGTCACTCTGCGAAATTTATTTGAAATCTCGAGGATATCGTTGTTGGAGTAACTCAGACAACGATAAGGTGGACATGCTGTACCATTTCGCTTCTGCAGGGCTGGCCGCAGTACGAATTAAAGAGAGGAAAGATTCAAAGAAGGGGGAGCAGCGGGCAGCAGCAACTATGACTCTCTTAAGGAAGCCAAATGCCTCGTCACTCTGCGAAATTTATTTTAAAATTCGTGGATATCGTCGTTTTAGTAACTCAGACAACGTTAAGGTGGACATGTTCCAGCATTTCGCTTCTGCTTTGACATTCCGCAGTACGAAATAAGGAGAGGAGGATTCAAAGGACGGGGAGCATCTGGCAGCAGTAACTATGACTCTCTTAATTTAGCCAAATGCCTCGCCATCCGGCGAAGTACATTTGCTAACTCGAGAAACTCGTAGTGGGAGTAACTGTGACGACGTTAAGGTGGACATACAGTGGCATATCGGTTCTGTAGGACTGGCCATAGCAAGAATGATAAAGGCCTAAAGATATGGGAGCAGCCGGCAGGAGTAATTATGATTCTTAAGGTAGTCAAATGCCTCGTCACTCTGCGAAATTTATTTGAAATCTCGAGGATATCGTTGTTGGAGTAACTCAGACAACGATAAGGTGGACATGCTGTACCATTTCGCTTCTGCAGGGCTGGCCGCAGTACGAATTAAAGAGAGGAAAGATTCAAAGAAGGGGGAGCAGCGGGCAGCTGTAACTATGACTCTCTTAAGGTAGCCAAATGCCTCGTCACTCTGCGAAATTTATCGGAAAATTCGTGGATATCGTCGTTTTAGTATCTCAGACAACGTTAAGGTGGACATGTTCCAGCATTTCGCTTCTGCTTTGACATTCCGCAGTACGAAATAAGGAGTGGAGGATTCAAAGGACGGGGAGCATCTGGCAGCAGTAACTATGACTCTCTTAATTTAGCCAAATGCCTCGTCATCCGGCGAAGTACATTTGCTAACTCGAGAAACTCGTAGTGGGAGTAACTGTGACGACGTTAAGGTGGACATACAGTGGCATATCGGTTCTGTAGGACTGGCCATAGCAAGAATGATAAAGGCCTAAAGAAATGGGAGCAGCCGGCAGGAGTAACTATGACTCTCTTAAGGTAGTCAAATGCCTCGTCACTCTGCGAAATTTATTTGAAATCTCGAGGATATCGTTGTTGGAGTAACTCAGACAACGATAAGGTGGACATGCTGTACCATTTCGCTTCTGCAGGGCTGGCCGCAGTACGAATTAAAGAGAGGAAAGATTCAAAGAAGGGGGAGCAGCGGGCAGCAGTAACTATGACTCTCTTAAGGTAGCCAAATGCCTCGTCACTCTGCGAAATTTATTTGAAAACTCGAGGATATCATCGTTGGAGTTACTCAGACGACGTTATGGTGGACATGCTGTACCATTTCGCTTCTGCAGGGCTGGCCGCAGTACGAATTAAAGATAGGAAAGATTCAAAGAAGGGGGAGCAGCCGGCAGGAGTAACGATGACTCTCTTAAGGTAGCCAAATGCCTCGTCACTCTGCGAAATTTATTTGAAAACTCGTGGATATCGTCATTTTAGTAACTCAGACAACGTTAAGGTGCTCATGTTGCAGCATTTCGCTTCTGCTTGGACATTCCGCAGTACGAATTAAAGAGAGGAAAGATTCAAAGGAAGGGGAGCTTCTGGCAGCAGTAACTATGACTCTCTTAAGGTAGCCAACGCCTCGTCATCCGGCGAAGTACATTTGCTAACTCGAGAAACTCGTAGTGGGAATAACTGTGACGACGTGAAGGTGGACATACAGTTGCATATCGGTTCTGTAGGACTGGCCATAGCAAGAATGATAAAGGCCTAAAGATATGGGAGCAGCCGGCAGGAGTAACTATGAATCTTAAGGTAGTCAAATGCCTCGTCACTCTGCGAAATTTATTTGAAATCTCGAGGATATCGTTGTTGGAGTAACTCAGACAACGATAAGGTGGACATGCTGTACCATTTCGCTTCTGCAGGGCTGGCCGCAGTACGAATTAAAGAGAGGAAAGATTCAAAGAAGGGGGAGCAGCGGGCAGCAGTAACTATGACTCTCTTAAGGTAGCCAAATGCCTCGTCACTCTGCGAAATTTATTTGAAAATTCGTGGATATCGTCGTTTTAGTAACTCAGACAACGTTAAGGTGGACATGTTCCAGCATTTCGCTTCTGCTTTGACATTCCGCAGTACGAAATAAGGAGTGGAGGATTCAAAGGACGGGGAGCATCTGGCAGCAGTAACTATGACTCTCTTAATTTAGCCAAATGCCTCGTCATCCGGCGAAGTACATTTGCTAACTCGAGAAACTCGTAGTGGGAGTAACTGTGACGACGTTAAGGTGGACATACAGTGGCATATCGGTTCTGTAGGACTGGCCATAGCAAGAATGATAAAGGCCTAAAGAAATGGGAGCAGCCGGCAGGAGTAACTATGACTCTCTTAAGGTAGTCAAATGCCTCGTCACTCTGCGAAATTTATTTGAAATCTCGAGGATATCGTTGTTGGAGTAACTCAGACAACGATAAGGTGGACATGCTGTACCATTTCGCTTCTGCAGGGCTGGCCGCAGTACGAATTAAAGAGAGGAAAGATTCAATGAAGGGGGAGCAGCGGGCAGCAGTAACTATGACTCTCTTAAGGTAGCCAAATGCCTCGTCACTCTGCGAAATTTATTTGAAAACTCGAGGATATCATCGTTGGAGTTACTCAGACGACGTTATGGTGGACATGCTGTACCATTTCGCTTCCGCAGGGCTGGCCGCAGTACGAATTAAAGATAGGAAAGATTCAAAGAAGGGGGAGCAGCGGGCAGGAGTAACTATGACTCTCTTAAGGTAGCCAAATGCCTCGTCACTCTGCGAAATTTATTTGAAAACTCGTGGATATCGTCATTTTAGTAACTCAGACAACGTTAAGGTGCTCATGTTGCAGCATTTCGCTTCTGCTTGGACATTCCGCAGTACGAATTAAAGAGAGGAAAGATTCAAAGGAAGGGGAGCTTCTGGCTGCAGTAACTATGACTCTCTTAAGGTAGCCAACGCCTCGTCATCCGGCGAAGTACATTTGCTAACTCGAGAAACTCGTAGTGGGAATAACTGTGACGACGTTAAGGTGGACATACAGTGGCATATCGGTTCTGTAGGACTGGCCATAGCAAGAATGATAAAGGCCTAAAGATATGGGAGCAGCCGGCAGGAGTAACTATGAATCTTAAGGTAGTCAAATGCCTCGTCACTCTGCGAAAATTATTTGAAATCTCGAGGATATCGTTGTTGGAGTAACTCAGACAACGATAAGGTGGACATGCTGTACCATTTCACTTCTGCAGTGCTGGCCGCAGTACGAATTAAAGAGAGGAAAGATTCAAAGAAGGGGGAGAAGCGGGCAGCTGTAACTATGACTCTCTTAAGGTATCCAAATGCCTCGTCACTCTGCCAAATTTATCTGAAAATTCGTGGATATCGTCGTTTTAGTATCTCAGACAACGTTATGGTGGACATGTTCCAGCATTTCGCTTCTGCTTTGACATTCCGCAGTACGAAATAAGGAGTGGAGGATTCAAAGGACGGGGAGCATCTGGCAGCAGTAACTATGACTCTCTTAATTTAGCCAAATGCCTCGTCATCCGGCGAAGTACATTTGCTAACTCGAGAAACTCGTAGTGGGAGTAACTGTGACGACGTTAAGGTGGACATACAGTGGCATATCGGTTCTGTAGGACTGGCCATACCAAGAATGATAAAGGCCTAAAGAAATGGGAGCAGCCGGCAGGAGTAACTATGACTCTCTTAAGGTAGTCAAATGCCTCGTCACTCTGCGAAATTTATTTGAAATCTCGAGGATATCGTTGTTGGAGTAACTGAGACAGCGATAAGGTGGACATGCTGTACCATTTCGCTTCTGCAGGGCTGGCCGCAGTATGAATTAAAGAGAGGAAAGATTCAAAGAAGGGGGAGCAGCGGGCAGCAGTAACTATGACTCTCTTAAGGAAGCCAAATGCCTCGTCACTCTGCGAAATTTATTTTAAAATTCGTGGATATCGTCGTTTTAGTAACTCAGACAACGTTAAGGTGGACATGTTCCAGCATTTCGCTTCTGCTTTGACATTCCGCAGTACGAAATAAGGAGAGGAGGATTCAAAGGACGGGGAGCATCTGGCAGCAGTAACTATGACTCTCTTAATTTAGCCAAATTCCTCGCCATCCGGCGAAGTACATTTGCTAACTCGAGAAACTCGTAGTGGGAGTAACTGTGACGACGTTAAGGTAGACATACAGTGGCATATCGGTTCTGTAGGACTGGCCATAGCAAGAATGATAAAGGCCTAAAGATATGGGAGCAGCCGGCAGGAGTAACTATGAATCTTAAGGTAGTCAAATGCCTCGTCACTCTGCGAAATTTATTTGAAATCTCGAGGATATCGTTGTTGGAGTAACTCAGACAACGATAAGGTGGACATGCTGTACCATTTCGCTTCTGCAGGGCTGGCCGCAGTACGAATTAAAGAGAGGAAAGATTCAAAGAAGGGGGAGCAGCGGGCAGCTGTAACTATGACTCTCTTAAGGTAGCCAAATGCCTCGTCACTCTGCGAAATTTATCGGAAAATTCGTGGATATCGTCGTTTTAGTATCTCAGACAACGTTAAGGTGGACATGTTCCAGCATTTCGCTTCTGCTTTGACATTCCGCAGTACGAAATAAGGAGTGGAGGATTCAAAGGACGGGGAGCATCTGGCAGCAGTAACTATGACTCTCTTAATTTAGCCAAATGCCTCGTCATCCGGCGAAGTACATTTGCTAACTCGAGAAACTCGTAGTGGGAGTAACTGTGACGACGTTAAGGTGGACATACAGTGGCATATCGGTTGTGTAGGACTGGCCATAGCAAGAATGATAAAGGCCTAAAGAAATGGGAGCAGCCGGCAGGAGTAACTATGACTCTCTTAAGGTAGTCAAATGCCTCGTCACTCTGCGAAATTTATTTGAAATCTCGAGGATATCGTTGTTGGAGTAACTCAGACAACGATAAGGTGGACATGCTGTACCATTTCGCTTCTGCAGGGCTGGCCGCAGTACGAATTAAAGAGAGGAAAGATTCAAAGAAGGGGGAGCAGCGGGCAGCAGTAACTATGACTCTCTTAAGGAAGCCAAATGCCTCGTCACTCTGCGAAATTTATTTGAAAATTCGTGGATATCGTCGTTTTAGTAACTCAGACAACGTTAAGGTGGACATGTTCCAGCATTTCGCTTCTGCTTTGACATTCCGCAGTACGAAATAAGGAGAGGAGGATTCAAAGGACGGGGAGCATCTGGCAGCAGTAACTATGACTCTCTTAATTTAGCCAAATGCCTCGTCATCCGGCGAAGTACATTTGCTAACTCGAGAAACTCGTAGTGGGAGTAACTGTGACGACGTTAAGGTGGACATACAGTGGCATATCGGTTCTGTAGGACTGGCCATAGCAAGAATGATAAAGGCCTAAAGAAATGGGAGCAGCCGGCAGGAGTAACTATGACTCTCTTAAGGTAGTCAAATGCCTCGTCACTCTGTGAAATTTATTTGAAATCTCGAGGATATCGTTGTTGGAGTAACTCAGACAACGATAAGGTGGACATGCTGTACCATTTCGCTTCTGCAGGGCTGGCCGCAGTACGAATTAAAGAGAGGAAAGATTCAAAGAAGGGGGAGCAGCGGGCAGCAGTAACTATGACTCTCTTAAGGTAGCCAAATGCCTCGTCACTCTGTGAAATTTATTTGAAATCTCGAGGATATCGTTGTTGGAGTAACTCAGACAACGATAAGGTGGACATGCTGTACCATTTCGCTTCTGCAGGGCTGGCCGCAGTACGAATTAAAGAGAGGAAAGATTCAAAGAAGGGGGAGCAGCGGGCAGGAGTAACTATGACTCTCTTAAGGTAGCCAAATGCCTCGTCACTCTGCGAAATTTATTTGAAAACTCGTGGATATCGTCATTTTAGTAACTCAGACAACGTTAAGGTGCTCATGTTGCAGCATTTCGCTTCTGCTTGGACATTCCGCAGTACGAATTAAAGAGAGGAAAGATTCAAAGGAAGGGGAGCTTCTGGCTGCAGTAACTATGACTCTCTTAAGGCAGCCAACGCCTCGTCATCCGGCGAAGTACATTTGCTAACTCGAGAAACTCGTAGTGGGAATAATTGTGACGACGTTAAGGTGGACATACAGTGGCATATCGGTTCTGTAGGACTGGCCATAGCAAGAATGATAAAGGCCTAATGATATGGGAGCAGCCGGCAGGAGTAACTATGAATCTTAAGGTAGTCAAATGCCTCGTCACTCTGCGAAATTTATTTGAAATCTCGAGGATATCGTTGTTGGAGTAACTCAGACAACGATAAGGTGGACATGCTGTACCATTTCGCTTCTGCAGGGCTGGCCGCAGTACGAATTAAAGAGAGGAAAGATTCAAAGAAGGGGGAGCAGCGGGCAGCAGTAACTATGACTCTCTTAAGGTAGCCAAATGCCTCGTCACTCTGCGAAATTTATTTGAAAATTCGTGGATATCGTCGTTTTAGTAACTCAGACAACGTTAAGGTGGACATGTTCCAGCATTTCGCTTCTGCTTTGACATTCCGCAGTACGAAATAAGGAGTGGAGGATTCAAAGGACGGGGAGCATCTGGCAGCAGTAACTATGACTCTCTTAATTTAGCCAAATGCCTCGTCATCCGGCGAAGTACATTTGCTAACTCGAGAAACTGGTAGTGGGAGTAACTGTGACGACGTTAAGGTGGACATACAGTGGCATATCGGTTCTGTAGGACTGGCCATAGCAAGAATGATAAAGGCCTAAAGAAATGGGAGCAGCCGGCAGGAGTAACTATGACTCTCTTAAGGTAGTCAAATGCCTCGTCACTCTGCGAAATTTATTTGAAATCTCGAGGATATCGTTGTTGGAGTAACTCAGACAACGATAAGGTGGACATGCTGTACCATTTCGCTTCTGCAGGGCTGGCCGCAGTACGAATTAAAGAGAGGAAAGATTCAAAGAAGGGGGAGCAGCGGGCAGCAGTAACTATGACTCTCTTAAGGTAGCCAAATGCCTCGTCACTCTGCGAAATTTATTTGAAAATTCGTGGATATCGTCGTTTTAGTAACTCAGACAACGTTAAGGTGGACATGTTCCAGCATTTCGCTTCTGCTTTGACATTCCGCAGTACGAAATAAGGAGTGGAGGATTCAAAGGACGGGGAGCATCTGGCAGCAGTAACTATGACTCTCTTAATTTAGCCAAATGCCTCGTCATCCGGCGAAGTACATTTGCTAACTCGAGAAACTCGTAGTGGGAGTAACTGTGACGACGTTAAGGTGGACATACAGTGGCATATCGGTTCTGTAGGACTGGCCATAGCAAGAATGATAAAGGCCCAAAGAAATGGGAGCAGCCGGCAGGAGTAACTATGACTCTCTTAAGGTAGTCAAATGCCTCGTCACTCTGTGAAATTTATTTGAAATCTCGAGGATATCGTTGTTGGAGTAACTCAGACAACGATAAGGTGGACATGCTGTACCATTTCGCTTCTGCAGGGCTGGCCGCAGTACGAATTAAAGAGAGGAAAGATTCAAAGAAGGGGGAGCAGCGGGCAGCAGTAACTATGACTCTCTTAAGGTAGCCAAATGCCTCGTCACTCTGCGAAATTTATTTGAAAACTCGAGGATATCATCGTTGGAGTTACTCAGACGACGTTATGGTGGACATGCTGTACCATTTCGCTTCTGCAGGGCTGGCCGCAGTACGAATTAAAGATAGGAAAGATTCAAAGAAGGGGGAGCAGCGGGCAGCAGTAACGATGACTCTCTTAAGGTAGCCAAATGCCTCGTCACTCTGCGAAATTTATTTGAAAACTCGTGGATATCGTCATTTTAGTAACTCAGACAACGTTAAGGTGCTCATGTTGCAGCATTTCGCTTCTGCTTGGACATTCCGCAGTACGAATTAAAGAGAGGAAAGATTCAAAGGAAGGGGAGCTTCTGGCTGCAGTAACTATGACTCTCTTAAGGCAGCCAACGCCTCGTCATCCGGCGAAGTACATTTGCTAACTCGAGAAACTCGTAGTGGGAATAATTGTGACGACGTTAAGGTGGACATACAGTGGCATATCGGTTCTGTAGGACTGGCCATAGCAAGAATGATAAAGGCCTAAAGATATGGGAGCAGCCGGCAGGAGTAACTATGAATCTTAAGGTAGTCAAATGCCTCGTCACTCTGCGAAATTTATTTGAAATCTCGAGGATATCGTTGTTGGAGTAACTCAGACAACGATAAGGTGGACATGCTGTACCATTTCGCTTCTGCAGGGCTGGCCGCAGTACGAATTAAAGAGAGGAAAGATTCAAAGAAGGGGGAGCAGCGGGCGGCAGTAACTATGACTCTCTTAAGGTAGCCAAATGCCTCGTCACTCTGCGAAATTTATTTGAAAATTCGTGGATATCGTCGTTTTAGTAACTCAGACAACGTTAAGGTGGACATGTTCCAGCATTTCGCTTCTGCTTTGACATTCCGCAGTACGAAATAAGGAGTGGAGGATTCAAAGGACGGGGAGCATCTGGCAGCAGTAACTATGACTCTCTTAATTTAGCCAAATGCCTCGTCATCCGGCGAAGTACATTTGCTAACTCGAGAAACTGGTAGTGGGAGTAACTGTGACGACGTTAAGGTGGACATACAGTGGCATATCGGTTCTGTAGGACTGGCCATAGCAAGAATGATAAAGGCCTAAAGAAATGGGAGCAGCCGGCAGGAGTAACTATGACTCTCTTAAGGTAGTCAAATGCCTCGTCACTCTGCGAAATTTATTTGAAATCTCGAGGATATCGTTGTTGGAGTAACTCAGACAACGATAAGGTGGACATGCTGTACCATTTCGCTTCTGCAGGGCTGGCCGCAGTACGAATTAAAGAGAGGAAAGATTCAAAGAAGGGGGAGCAGCGGGCAGCAGTAACTATGACTCTCTTAAGGTAGCCAAATGCCTCGTCACTCTGCGAAATTTATTTGAAAATTCGTGGATATCGTCGTTTTAGTAACTCAGACAACGTTAAGGTGGACATGTTCCAGCATTTCGCTTCTGCTTTGACATTCCGCAGTACGAAATAAGGAGTGGAGGATTCAAAGGACGGGGAGCATCTGGCAGCAGTAACTATGACTCTCTTAATTTAGCCAAATGCCTCGTCATCCGGCGAAGTACATTTGCTAACTCGAGAAACTCGTAGTGGGAGTAACTGTGACGACGTTAAGGTGGACATACAGTGGCATATCGGTTCTGTAGGACTGGCCATAGCAAGAATGATAAAGGCCTAAAGAAATGGGAGCAGCCGGCAGGAGTAACTATGACTCTCTTAAGGTAGTCAAATGCCTCGTCACTCTGCGAAATTTATTTGAAATCTCGAGGATATCGTTGTTGGAGTAACTCAGACAACGATAAGGTGGACATGCTGTACCATTTCGCTTCTGCAGGGCTGGCCGCAGTACGAATTAAAGAGAGGAAAGATTCAAAGAAGGGGGAGCAGCGGGCAGCAGTAACTATGACTCTCTTAAGGTAGCCAAATGCCTCGTCACTCTGCGAAATTTATTTGAAAACTCGAGGATATCATCGTTGGAGTTACTCAGACGACGTTATGGTGGACATGCTGTACCATTTCGCTTCTGCAGGGCTGGCCGCAGTACGACTTAAAGATAGGAAAGATTCAAAGAAGGGGGAGCAGCCGGCAGGAGTAACGATGACTCTCTTAAGGTAGCCAAATGCCTCGTCACTCTGCGAAATTTATTTGGAAACTCGTGGATATCGTCATTTTAGTAACTCAGACAACGTTAAGGTGCTCATGTTGCAGCATTTCGCTTCTGCTTGGACATTCCGCAGTACGAATTAAAGAGAGGAAAGATTCAAAGGAAGGGGAGCTTCTGGCTGCAGTAACTATGACTCTCTTAAGGTAGCCAACGCCTCGTCATCCGGCGAAGTACATTTGCTAACTCGAGAAACTCGTAGTGGGAATAACTGTGACGACGTTAAGGTGGACATACAGTGGCATATCGGTTCTGTAGGACTGGCCATAGCAAGAATGATAAAGGCCTAAAGATATGGGAGCAGCCGGCAGGAGTAACTATGAATCTTAAGGTAGTCAAATGCCTCGTCACTCTGCGAAATTGATTTGAAATCTCGAGGATATCGTTGTTGGAGTAACTCAGACAACGATAAGGTGGACATGCTGTACCATTTCGCTTCTGCAGGGCTGGCCGCAGTACGAATTAAAGAGAGGAAAGATTCAAAGAAGGGGGAGCAGCGGGCAGCTGTAACTATGACTCTCTTAAGGTAGCCAAATGCCTCGTCACTCGGCGAAATTTATCTGAAAATTCGTGGATATCGTCGTTTTAGTAACTCAGACAACGTTAAGGTGGACATGTTCCAGCATTTCGCTTCTGCTTTGACATTCCGCAGTACGAAATAAGGAGTGGAGGATTCAAAGGACGGGGAGCATCTGGCAGCAGTAACTATGACTCTCTTAATTTAGCCAAATGCCTCGTCATCCGGCGAAGTACATTTGCTAACTCGAGAAACTCGTAGTGGGAGTAACTGTGACGACGTTAAGGTGGACATACAGTGGCATATCGGTTCTGTAGGACTGGCCATAGCAAGAATGATAAAGGCCTAAAGAAATGGGAGCAGCCGGCAGGAGTAACTATGACTCTCTTAAGGTAGTCAAATGCCTCGTCACTCTGCGAAATTTATTTGAAATCTCGAGGATATCGTTGTTGGAGTAACTCAGACAACGATAAGGTGGACATGCTGTACCATTTCGCTTCTGCAGGGCTGGCCGCAGTACGAATTAAAGAGAGAAAAGATTCAAAGAAGGGGGAGCAGCGGGCAGCAGTAACTATGACTCTCTTAAGGAAGCCAAATGCCTCGTCACTCTGCGAAATTTATTTGAAAATTCGTGGATATCGTCGTTTTAGTAACTCAGACAACGTTAAGGTGGACATGTTCCAGCATTTCGCTTCTGCTTTGACATTCCGCAGTACGAAATAAGGAGAGGAGGATTCAAAGGAAGGGGAGCATCTGGCAGCAGTAACTATGACTCTCTTAAGGTAGCAAATGCCTCGTCATCCGGCGAAGTACATTTGCTAACTCGAGAAACTCGTAGTGGGACTAACTGTGACGACATTAAGGTGGACATACAGTGGCATATCGGTTCTGTAGGACTGGCCATAGCAAGAATGATAAAGGCCTAAAGAAATGGGAGCAGCCGGCAGGAGTAACTATGACTCTCTTAAGGTAGTCAAATGCCTCGTCACTCTGCGAAATTTATTTGAAATCTCGAGGATATCGTTGTTGGAGTAACTCAGACAACGATAAGGTGGACATGCTGTACCATTTCGCTTCTGCAGGGCTGGCCGCAGTACGAATTAAAGAAAAGAAAGATTCAAGGAAGGGGGAGCAGCCGGCAGGAGTAACTATTACTCTCTTAAGGTAGTCAAATGCCTCGTCACTCTGCGTAATTTATTTGAGAACTCGAGGATATCGTCGTTGGAGTTACTCAGACGACGTTATGGTGGACATGCTGTACCATTTCGCTTCTGCAGGGCTGGCCGCAGTACGAATTAAAGATAGGAAAGATTCAAAGAAGGGGGAGCAGCGGGCAGGAGTAACTATGACTCTCTTAAGGTAGCCAAATGCCTCGTCACTCTGCAAAATTTATTTGAAAACTCGTGGATATCGTCATTTTAGTAACTCAGACAACGTTAAGGTGCTCATGTTGCAGCATTTCGCTTCTGCTTGGACATTCCGCAGTACGAATTAAAGAGAGGAAAGATTCAAAGGAAGGGGAGCTTCTGGCTGCAGTAACTATGACTCTCTTAAGGTAGCCAACGCCTCGTCATCCGGCGAAGTACATTTGCTAACTCGAGAAACTCGTAGTGGGAATAACTGTGACGACGTTAAGGTGGACATACAGTGGCATATCGGTTCTGTAGGACTGGCCATAGCAAGAATGATAAAGGCCTAAAGATATGGGAGCAGCCGGCAGGAGTAACTATGAATCTTAAGGTAGTCAAATGCCTCGTCACTCTGCGAAATTTATTTGAAATCTCGAGGATATCGTTGTTGGAGTAACTCAGACAACGATAAGGTGGACATGCTGTACCATTTCGCTTCTGCAGTACGAATTAAAGAGAGGAAAGATTCAAAGAAGGGGGAGCAGCGGGCAGCTGTAACTATGACTCTCTTAAGGTAGCCAAATGCCTCGTCACTCTGCGAAATTTATCTGAAAATTCGTGGATATCGTCGTTTTAGTAACTCAGACAACGTTAAGGTGGACATGTTCCAGCATTTCGCTTCTGCTTTGACATTCCGCAGTACAAAATAAGGAGTGGAGGATTCAAAGGACGGGGAGCATCTGGCAGCAGTAACTATGACTCTCTTAATTTAGCCAAATGCCTCGTCATCCGGCGAAGTACATTTGCTAACTCGAGAAACTCGTAGTGGGAGTAACTGTGACGACGTTAAGGTGGACATACAGTGGCATATCGGTACTGTAGGACTGGCCATAGCAAGAATGATAAAGGCATAAAGAAATAGGAGCAGCCAGCAGGAGTAACTATGACTCTCTTAAGGTAGCCAAATGCCTCGTCACTCTGCGAAATTTATTTAAAAACTCGAGGATATCGTCGTTGGAGTAACTCAGACTACATTAAGGTGGACATGCTGTACCATTTCGCTTCTGCAGGACTGGCCGCAATACGAATTAAAGAAAAGAAAGATTCAAAGAAGGGGGAGCAGCCGGCAGGAGTAACTATTACTCTCTTAAGGTAGTCAAATGCCTCGTCACTCTGCGTAATTTATTTGAGAACTCGAGGATATCGTCGTTGGAGTTACTCAGACGACGTTATGGTGGACATGCTGTACCATTTCGCTTCTGCAGGGCTGGCCGCAGTACGAATTAAAGATAGGAAAGATTCAAAGAAGGGGGAGCAGCGGGCAGGAGTAACTATGACTCTCTTAAGGTAGCCAAATGCCTCGTCACTCTGCAAAATTTATTTGAAAACTCGTGGATATCGTCATTTTAGTAACTCAGACAACGTTAAGGTGCTCATGTTGCAGCATTTCGCTTCTGCTTGGACATTCCGCAGTACGAATTAAAGAGAGGAAAGATTCAAAGGAAGGGGAGCTTCTGGCTGCAGTAACTATGACTCTCTTAAGGTAGCCAACGCCTCGTCATCCGGCGAAGTACATTTGCTAACTCGAGAAACTCGTAGTGGGAATAACTGTGACGACGTTAAGGTGGACATACAGTGGCATATCGGTTCTGTAGGACTGGCCATAGCAAGAATGATAAAGGCCTAAAGATATGGGAGCAGCCGGCAGGAGTAACTATGAATCTTAAGGTAGTCAAATGCCTCGTCACTCTGCGAAATTTATTTGAAATCTCGAGGATATCGTTGTTGGAGTAACTCAGACAACGATAAGGTGGACATGCTGTACCATTTCGCTTCTGCAGGGCTGGCCGCAGTACGAATTAAAGAGAGGAAAGATTCAAAGAAGGGGGAGCAGCGGGCAGCTGTAACTATGACTCTCTTAAGGTAGCCAAATGCCTCGTCACTCTGCGAAATTTATCTGAAAATTCGTGGATATCGTCGTTTTAGTAACTCAGACAACGTTAAGGTGGACATGTTCCAGCATTTCGCTTCTGCTTTGACATTCCGCAGTACGAAATAAGGAGTGGAGGATTCAAAGGACGGGGAGCATCTGGCAGCAGTAACTATGACTCTCTTAATTTAGCCAAATGCCTCGTCATCCGGCGAAGTACATTTGCTAACTCGAGAATCTAGTAGTGGGAGTAACTGTGACGACGTTAAGGTGGACATACAGTGGCATATCGGTTCTGTAGGACTGGCCATAGCAAGAATGATAAAGGCCTAAAGAAATGGGAGCAGCCGGCAGGAGTAACTATGACTCTCTCAAGGTAGTCAAATGCCTCGTCACTCTGCGAAATTTATTTGAAATCTCGAGGATATCGTTGTTGGAGTAACTCAGACAACGATAAGGTGGACATGCTGTACCATTTCGCTTCTGCAGGGCTGGCCGCAGTACGAATTAAAGAGAGAAAAGATTCAAAGAAGGGGGAGCAGCGGGCAGCAGTAACTATGACTCTCTTAAGGAAGCCAAATGCCTCGTCACTCTGCGAAATTTATTTGAAAATTCGTGGATATCGTCGTTTTAGTAACTCAGACAACGTTAAGGTGGACATGTTCCAGCATTTCGCTTCTGCTTTGACATTCCGCAGTACGAAATAAGGAGAGGAGGATTCAAAGGAAGGGGAGCATCTGGCAGCAGTAACTATGACTCTCTTAAGGTAGCAAATGCCTCGTCATCCGGCGAAGTACATTTGCTAACTCGAGAAACTCGTAGTTTGACTAACTGTGACGACATTAAGGTGGACATACAGTGGCTTATCGGTTCTGTAGGACTGGCCATAGCAAGAATGATAAAGGCCTAAAGAAATGGGAGCAGCCGGCAGGAGTAACTATGACTCTCTTAAGGTAGTCAAATGCCTCGTCACTCTGCGAAATTTATTTGAAATCTCGAGGATATCGTTGTTGGAGTAACTCAGACAACGATAAGGTGGACATGCTGTACCATTTCGCTTCTGCAGGGCTGGCCGCAGTACGAATTAAAGAAAAGAAAGATTCAAAGAAGGGGGAGCAGCCGGCAGGAGTAACTATTACTCTCTTAAGGTAGTCAAATGCCTCGTCACTCTGCGTAATTTATTTGAAAACTCGAGGATATCGTCGTTGGAGTTACTCAGACGACGTTATGGTGGACATGCTGTACCATTTCGCTTCTGCAGGGCTGGCCGCAGTACGAATTAAAGATAGGAAAGATTCAAAGAAGGGGGAGCAGCGGGCAGGAGTAACTATGACTCTCTTAAGGTAGCCAAATGCCTCGTCACTCTGCGAAATTTATTTGAAAACTCGTGGATATCGTCATTTTAGTAACTCAGACAACGTTAAGGTGCTCATGTTGCAGCATTTCGCTTCTGCTTCGACATACCGCAGTACGAATTAAAGAGAGGAAAGATTCAAAGGAAGGGGAGCTTCTGGCTGCAGTAACTATGACTCTCTTAAGGTAGCCAACGCCTCGTCATCCGGCGAAGTACATTTGCTAACTCGAGAAACTCGTAGTGGGAGTAACTGTGACGACGTTAAGGTGGACATACAGTGGCATATCGGTTCTGTAGGACTGGCCATAGCAAGAAAGATAAAGACCTAAAGATATGGGAGCAGCCGGCAGGAGTAACTATGAATCTTAAGGTAGTCAAATGCCTCGTCACTCTGCGAAATTTATTTGAAATCTCGAGGATATCGTTGTTGGAGTAACTCAGACAACGATAAGGTGGACATGCTGTACCATTTCGCTTCTGCAGGGCTGGCCGCAGTACGAATTAAAGAGAGGAAAGATTCAAAGAAGGGGGAGCAGCGGGCAGCTGTAACTATGACTCTCTTAAGGTAGCCAAATGCCTCGTCACTCTGCGAAATTTATCTGAAAATTCGTGGATATCGTCGTTTTAGTAACTCAGACAACGTTAAGGTGGACATGTTCCAGCATTTCGCTTCTGCTTTGACATTCCGCAGTACAAAATAAGGAGTGGAGGATTCAAAGGACGGGGAGCATCTGGCAGCAGTAACTATGACTCTCTTAATTTAGCCAAATGCCTCGTCATCCGGCGAAGTACATTTGCTAACTCGAGAAACTCGTAGTGGGAGTAACTGTGACGACGTCAAGGTGGACATACAGTGGCATATCGGTACTGTAGGACTGGCCATAGCAAGAATGATAAAGGCATAAAGAAATAGGAGCAGCCAGCAGGAGTAACTATGACTCTCTTAAGGTAGCCAAATGCCTCGTCACTCTGCGAAATTTATTTAAAAACTCGAGGATATCGTCGTTGGAGTAACTCAGACTACATTAAGGTGGACATGCTGTACCATTTCGCTTCTGCAGGACTGGCCGCAATACGAATTAAAGAAAAGAAAGATTCAAAGAAGGGGGAGCAGCCGGCAGGAGTAACTATTACTCTCTTAAGGTAGTCAAATGCCTCGTCACTCTGCGTAATTTATTTGAAAACTCGAGGATATCGTCGTTGGAGTTACTCAGACGACGTTATGGTGGACATGCTGTACCATTTCGCTTCTGCAGGGCTGGCCGCAGTACGAATTAAAGATAGGAAAGATTCAAAGAAGGGGGAGCAGCGGGCAGGAGTAACTATGACTCACTTAAGGTAGCCAAATGCCTCGTCACTCTGCGAAATTTATTTGAAAACTCGTGGATATCGTCATTTTAGTAACTCAGACAACGTTAAGGTGCTCATGTTGCAGCATTTCGCTTCTGCTTGGACATTCCGCAGTACGAATTAAAGAGAGGAAAGATTCAAAGGAAGGGGAGCTTCTGGCTGCAGTAACTATGACTCTCTTAAGGTAGCCAACGCCTCGTCATCCGGCGAAGTACATTTGCTAACTCGAGAAACTCGTAGTGGGAGTAACTGTGACGACGTTAAGGTGGACATACAGTGGCATATCGGTTCTGTAGGACTGGCCATAGCAAGAATGATAAAGGCCTAAAGAAATGGGAGCAGCCGGCAGGAGTAACTATGACTCTCTTAAGGTAGTCAAATGCCTCGTCACTCTGCGAAATTTATTTGAAATCTCGAGGATATCGTTGTTGGAGTAACTCAGACAACGATAAGGTGTACATGCTGTACCATTTCGCTTCTGCAGGGCTGGCCGCAGTACGAATTAAAGATAGGAAAGATTCAAAGAAGGGGGAGCAGCGGGCAGGAGTAACTATGACTCTCTTAAGGTAGCCAAATGCCTCGTCACTCTGCGAAATTTATTTGAAAACTCGTGGATATCGTCATTTTAGTAACTCAGACAACGTTAAGGTGCTCATGTTGCAGCATTTCGCTTCTGCTTGGACATTCCGCAGTACGAATTAAAGAGAGGAAAGATTCAAAGGAAGGGGAGCTTCTGGCTGCAGTAACTACGACTCTCTTAAGGTAGCCAACGCCTCGTCATCCGGCGAAGTACATTTGCTAACTCGAGAAACTCGTAGTGGGACTAACTGTGACGACATTAAGGTGGACATAGAGTGGCATATCGGTTCTGTAGGACTGGCCATAGCAAGAATGATAAAGGCATAAAGAAATAGGAGCAGCCAGCAGGAGTAACTATGACTCTCTTAAGGTAGCCAAATGCCTCGTCACTCTGCGAAATTTATTTAAAAACTCGAGGATATCGTCGTTGGAGTAACTCAGACTACATTAAGGTGGACATGCTGTACCATTTCGCTTCTGCAGGACTGGCCGCAATACGAATTAAAGAAAAGAAAGATTCAAAGAAGGGGGAGCAGCCGGCAGGAGTAACTATGAATCTTAAGGTAGTCAAATGCCTCGTCACTCTGCGAAATTTATTTGAAATCTCGAGGATATCGTTGTTGGAGTGACTCAGACAACGATAAGGTGGACATGCTGTACCATTTCGCTTCTGCAGGGCTGGCCGCAGTACGAATTAAAGAGAGGAAAGATTCAAAGAAGGGGGAGCAGCGGGCAGCTGTAACTATGACTCTCTTAAGGTAGCCAAATGCCTCGTCACTCTGCGAAATTTATTTGAAAATTCGTGGATATCGTCGTTTTCGTAACTCAGACAACGTTAAGGTCGACATGTTCCAGCATTTCGCTTCTGCTTTGACATTCCGCAGTACGAAATAAGGAGTGGAGGATTCAAAGGAAGGGGAGCATCTGGCAGCAGTAACTATGACTCTCTTAATTTAGCCAAATGCCTCGTCATCCGGCGAAGTACATTTGCTAACTCGAGAAACTCGTAGTGGGAGTAACTGTGACGACGTCAAGGTGGACATACAGTGGCATATCGGTACTGTAGGACTGGCCATAGCAAGAATGATAAAGGCATAAAGAAATAGGAGCAGCCAGCAGGAGTAACTATGACTCTCTTAAGGTAGCCAAATGCCTCGTCACTCTGCGAAATTTATTTAAAAACTCGAGGATATCGTCGTTGGAGTAACTCAGACTACATTAAGGTGGACATGCTGTACCATTTCGCTTCTGCAGGACTGGCCGCAATACGAATTAAAGAAAAGAAAGATTCAAAGAAGGGGGAGCAGCCGGCAGGAGTAACTATTACTCTCTTAAGGTAGTCAAATGCCTCGTCACTCTGCGTAATTTATTTGAAAACTCGAGGATATCGTCGTTGGAGTTACTCAGACGACGTTATGGTGGACATGCTGTACCATTTCGCTTCTGCAGGGCTGGCCGCAGTACGAATTAAAGATAGGAAAGATTCAAAGAAGGGGGAGCAGCGGGCAGGAGTAACTATGACTCACTTAAGGTAGCCAAATGCCTCGTCACTCTGCGAAATTTATTTGAAAACTCGTGGATATCGTCATTTTAGTAACTCAGACAACGTTAAGGTGCTCATGTTGCAGCATTTCGCTTCTGCTTGGACATTCCGCAGTACGAATTAAAGAGAGGAAAGATTCAAAGGAAGGGGAGCTTCTGGCTGCAGTAACTACGACTCTCTTAAGGTAGCCAACGCCTCGTCATCCGGCGAAGTACATTTGCTAACTCGAGAAACTCGTAGTGGGACTAACTGTGACGACATTAAGGTGGACATAGAGTGGCATATCGGTTCTGTAGGACTGGCCATAGCAAGAATGATAAAGGCATAAAGAAATAGGAGCAGCCAGCAGGAGTAACTATGACTCTCTTAAGGTAGCCAAATGCCTCGTCACTCTGCGAAATTTATTTAAAAACTCGAGGATATCGTCGTTGGAGTAACTCAGACTACATTAAGGTGGACATGCTGTACCATTTCGCTTCTGCAGGACTGGCCGCAATACGAATTAAAGAAAAGAAAGATTCAAAGAAGGGGGAGCAGCCGGCAGGAGTAACTATGAATCTTAAGGTAGTCAAATGCCTCGTCACTCTGCGAAATTTATTTGAAATCTCGAGGATATCGTTGTTGGAGTAACTCAGACAACGATAAGGTGGACATGCTGTACCATTTCGCTTCTGCAGGGCTGGCCGCAGTACGAATTAAAGAGAGGAAAGATTCAAAGAAGGGGGAGCAGCGGGCAGCTGTAACTATGACTCTCTTAAGGTAGCCAAATGCCTCGTCACTCTGCGAAATTTATTTGAAAATTCGTGGATATCGTCGTTTTCGTAACTCAGACAACGTTAAGGTCGACATGTTCCAGCATTTCGCTTCTGCTTTGACATTCCGCAGTACGAAATAAGGAGTGGAGGATTCAAAGGAAGGGGAGCATCTGGCAGCAGTAACTATGACTCTCTTAATTTAGCCAAATGCCTCGTCATCCGGCGAAGTACATTTGCTAACTCGAGAAACTCGTAGTGGGAGTAACTGTGACGACGTCAAGGTGGACATACAGTGGCATATCGGTACTGTAGGACTGGCCATAGCAAGAATGATAAAGGCATAAAGAAATAGGAGCAGCCAGCAGGAGTAACTATGACTCTCTTAAGGTAGCCAAATGCCTCGTCACTCTGCGAAATTTATTTAAAAACTCGAGGATATCGTCGTTGGAGTAACTCAGACTACATTAAGGTGGACATGCTGTACCATTTCGCTTCTGCAGGACTGGCCGCAATACGAATTAAAGAAAAGAAAGATTCAAAGAAGGGGGAGCAGCCGGCAGGAGTAACTATTACTCTCTTAAGGTAGTCAAATGCCTCGTCACTCTGCGTAATTTATTTGAAAACTCGAGGATATCGTCGTTGGAGTTACTCAGACGACGTTATGGTGGACATGCTGTACCATTTCGCTTCTGCAGGGCTGGCCGCAGTACGAATTAAAGATAGGAAAGATTCAAAGAAGGGGGAGCAGCGGGCAGGAGTAACTATGACTCACTTAAGGTAGCCAAATGCCTCGTCACTCTGCGAAATTTATTTGAAAACTCGTGGATATCGTCATTTTAGTAACTCAGACAACGTTAAGGTGCTCATGTTGCAGCATTTCGCTTCTGCTTGGACATTCCGCAGTACGAATTAAAGAGAGGAAAGATTCAAAGGAAGGGGAGCTTCTGGCTGCAGTAACTATGACTCTCTTAAGGTAGCCAACGCCTCGTCATCCGGCGAAGTACATTTGCTAACTCGAGAAACTCGTAGTGGGAATAACTGTGACGACGTTAAGGTGGACATACAGTGGCATATCGGTTCTGTAGGACTGGCCATAGCAAGAATGATAAAGGCCTAAAGATATGGGAGCAGCCGGCAGGAGTAACTATGAATCTTAAGGTAGTCAAATGCCTCGTCACTCTGCGAAATTTATTTGAAATCTCGAGGATATCGTTGTTGGAGTAACTCAGACAACGATAAGGTGGACATGCTGTACCATTTCGCTTCTGCAGGGCTGGCCGCAGTACGAATTAAAGAGAGGAAAGATTCAAAGAAGGGGGAGCAGCGGGCAGCTGTAACTATGACTCTCTTAAGGTAGCCAAATGCCTCGTCACTCTGCGAAATTTATCTGAAAATTCGTGGAAATCGTCGTTTTAGTAACTCAGACAACGTTAAGGTGGACATGTTCCAGCATTTCGCTTCTGCTTTGACATTCCGCAGTACGAAATAAGGAGTGGAGGATTCAAAGGACGGGGAGCATCTGGCAGCAGTAACTATGACTCTCTTAATTTAGCCAAATGCCTCGTCATCCGGCGAAGTACATTTGCTAACTCGAGAAACTCGTAGTGGGAGTAACTGTGACGACATTAAGGTGGACATAGAGTGGCATATCGGTTCTGTAGGACTGGCCATAGCAAGAATGATAAAGGCATAAAGAAATAGGAGCAGCCAGCAGGAGTAACTATGACTCTCTTAAGGTAGCCAAATGCCTCGTCACTCTGCGAAATTTATTTAAAAACTCGAGGATATCGTCGTTGGAGTAACTCAGACTACATTAAGGTGGACATGCTGTACCATTTCGCTTCTGCAGGACTGGCCGCAACACGAATTAAAGAAAAGAAAGATTCAAAGAAGGGGGAGCAGCCGGCAGGAGTAACTATGAATCTTAAGGTAGTCAAATGCCTCGTCACTCTGCGAAATTTATTTGAAATCTCGAGGATATCGTTGTTGGAGTAACTCAGACAACGATAAGGTGGACATGCTGTACCATTTCGCTTCTGCAGGGCTGGCCGCAGTACGAATTAAAGAGAGGAAAGATTCAAAGAAGGGGGAGCAGCGGGCAGCTGTAACTATGACTCTCTTAAGGTAGCCAAATGCCTCGTCACTCTGCGAAATTTATTTGAAAATTCGTGGATATCGTCGTTTTCGTAACTCAGACAACGTTAAGGTCGACATGTTCCAGCATTTCGCTTCTGCTTTGACATTCCGCAGTACGAAATAAGGAGTGGAGGATTCAAAGGAAGGGGAGCATCTGGCAGCAGTAACTATGACTCTCTTAATTTAGCCAAATGCCTCGTCATCCGGCGAAGTACATTTGCTAACTCGAGAAACTCGTAGTGGGAGTAACTGTGACGACGTCAAGGTGGACATACAGTGGCATATCGGTACTGTAGGACTGGCCATAGCAAGAATGATAAAGGCATAAAGAAATAGGAGCAGCCAGCAGGAGTAACTATGACTCTCTTAAGGTAGCCAAATGCCTCGTCACTCTGCGAAATTTATTTAAAAACTCGAGGATATCGTCGTTGGAGTAACTCAGACTACATTAAGGTGGACATGCTGTACCATTTCGCTTCTGCAGGACTGGCCGCAATACGAATTAAAGAAAAGAAAGATTCAAAGAAGGGGGAGCAGCCGGCAGGAGTAACTATTACTCTCTTAAGGTAGTCAAATGCCTCGTCACTCTGCGTAATTTATTTGAAAACTCGAGGATATCGTCGTTGGAGTTACTCAGACGACGTTATGGTGGACATGCTGTACCATTTCGCTTCTGCAGGGCTGGCCGCAGTACGAATTAAAGATAGGAAAGATTCAAAGAAGGGGGAGCAGCGGGCAGGAGTAACTATGACTCACTTAAGGTAGCCAAATGCCTCGTCACTCTGCGAAATTTATTTGAAAACTCGTGGATATCGTCATTTTAGTAACTCAGACAACGTTAAGGTGCTCATGTTGCAGCATTTCGCTTCTGCTTGGACATTCCGCAGTACGAATTAAAGAGAGGAAAGATTCAAAGGAAGGGGAGCTTCTGGCTGCAGTAACTATGACTCTCTTAAGGTAGCCAACGCCTCGTCATCCGGCGAAGTACATTTGCTAACTCGAGAAACTCGTAGTGGGAATAACTGTGACGACGTTAAGGTGGACATACAGTGGCATATCGGTTCTGTAGGACTGGCCATAGCAAGAATGATAAAGGCCTAAAGATATGGGAGCAGCCGGCAGGAGTAACTATGAATCTTAAGGTAGTCAAATGCCTCGTCACTCTGCGAAATTTATTTGAAATCTCGAGGATATCGTTGTTGGAGTAACTCAGACAACGATAAGGTGGACATGCTGTACCATTTCGCTTCTGCAGGGCTGGCCGCAGTACGAATTAAAGAGAGGAAAGATTCAAAGAAGGGGGAGCAGCGGGCAGCTGTAACTATGACTCTCTTAAGGTAGCCAAATGCCTCGTCACTCTGCGAAATTTATCTGAAAATTCGTGGAAATCGTCGTTTTAGTAACTCAGACAACGTTAAGGTGGACATGTTCCAGCATTTCGCTTCTGCTTTGACATTCCGCAGTACGAAATAAGGAGTGGAGGATTCAAAGGACGGGGAGCATCTGGCAGCAGTAACTATGACTCTCTTAATTTAGCCAAATGCCTCGTCATCCGGCGAAGTACATTTGCTAACTCGAGAAACTCGTAGTGGGAGTAACTGTGACGACGTTAAGGTGGACATACAGTGGCATATCGGTTCTGTAGGACTGGCCATAGCAAGAATGATAAAGGCCTAAAGAAATGGGAGCAGCCGGCAGGAGTAACTATGACTCTCTTAAGGTAGTCAAATGCCTCGTCACTCTGCGAAATTTATTTGAAATCTCGAGGATATCGTTGTTGGAGTAACTCAGACAACGATAAGGTGGACATGCTGTACCATTTCGCTTCTGCAGGGCTGGCCGCAGTACGAATTAAAGATAGGAAAGATTCAAAGAAGGGGGAGCAGCGGGCAGGAGTAACTATGACTCTCTTAAGGTAGCCAAATGCCTCGTCACTCTGCGAAATTTATTTGAAAACTCGTGGATATCGTCATTTTAGTAACTCAGACAACGTTAAGGTGCTCATGTTGCAGCATTTCGCTTCTGCTTGGACATTCCGCAGTACGAATTAAAGAGAGGAAAGATTCAAAGGAAGGGGAGCTTCTGGCTGCAGTAACTACGACTCTCTTAAGGTAGCCAACGCCTCGTCATCCGGCGAAGTACATTTGCTAACTCGAGAAACTCGTAGTGGGACTAACTGTGACGACATTAAGGTGGACATAGAGTGGCATATCGGTTCTGTAGGACTGGCCATAGCAAGAATGATAAAGGCATAAAGAAATAGGAGCAGCCAGCAGGAGTAACTATGACTCTCTTAAGGTAGCCAAATGCCTCGTCACTCTGCGAAATTTATTTAAAAACTCGAGGATATCGTCGTTGGAGTAACTCAGACTACATTAAGGTGGACATGCTGTACCATTTCGCTTCTGCAGGACTGGCCGCAATACGAATTAAAGAAAAGAAAGATTCAAAGAAGGGGGAGCAGCCGGCAGGAGTAACTATGAATCTTAAGGTAGTCAAATGCCTCGTCACTCTGCGAAATTTATTTGAAATCTCGAGGATATCGTTGTTGGAGTAACTCAGACAACGATAAGGTGGACATGCTGTACCATTTCGCTTCTGCAGGGCTGGCCGCAGTACGAATTAAAGAGAGGAAAGATTCAAAGAAGGGGGAGCAGCGGGCAGCTGTAACTATGACTCTCTTAAGGTAGCCAAATGCCTCGTCACTCTGCGAAATTTATTTGAAAATTCGTGGATATCGTCGTTTTCGTAACTCAGACAACGTTAAGGTCGACATGTTCCAGCATTTCGCTTCTGCTTTGACATTCCGCACTACGAAATAAGGAGTGGAGGATTCAAAGGAAGGGGAGCATCTGGCAGCAGTAACTATGACTCTCTTAAGGTAGCAAATGCCTCGTCATCCGGCGAAGTACATTTGCTAACTCGAGAAACTCGTAGTGGGACTAACTGTGACGACATTAAGGTGGACATACAGTGGCATATCGGTTCTGTAGGACTGGCCATAGCAAGAATGATAAAGGCATAAAGAAATAGGAGCAGCCAGCAGGAGTAACTATGACTCTCTTAAGGTAGCCAAATGCCTCGTCACTCTGCGAAATTTATTTAAAAACTCGAGGATATCGTCGTTGGAGTAACTCAGACTACATTAAGGTGGACATGCTGTACCATTTCGCTTCTGCAGGACTGGCCGCAATACGAATTAAAGAAAAGAAAGATTCAAAGAAGGGGGAGCAGCCGGCAGGAGTAACTATTACTCTCTTAAGGTAGTCAAATGCCTCGTCACTCTGCGTAATTTATTTGAAAACTCGAGGATATCGTCGTTGGAGTTACTCAGACGACGTTATGGTGGACATGCTGTACCATTTCGCTTCTGCAGGGCTGGCCGCAGTACGAATTAAAGATAGGAAAGATTCAAAGAAGGGGGAGCAGCGGGCAGGAGTAACTATGACTCTCTTAAGGTAGCCAAATGCCTCGTCACTCTGCGAAATTTATTTGAAAACTCGTGGATATCGTCATTTTAGTAACTCAGACAACGTTAAGGTGCTCATGTTGCAGCATTTCGCTTCTGCTTGGACATTCCGCAGTACGAATTAAAGAGAGGAAAGATTCAAAGGAAGGGGAGCTTCTGGCTGCAGTAACTATGACTCTCTTAAGGTAGCCAACGCCTCGTCATCCGGCGAAGTACATTTGCTAACTCGAGAAACTCGTAGTGGGAATAACTGTGACGACGTTAAGGTGGACATACAGTGGCATATCGGTTCTGTAGGACTGGCCATAGCAAGAATGATAAAGGCCTAAAGATATGGGAGCAGCCGGCAGGAGTAACTATGAATCTTAAGGTAGTCAAATGCCTCGTCACTCTGCGAAATTTATTTGAAATCTCGAGGATATCGTTGTTGGAGTAACTCAGACAACGATAAGGTGGACATGCTGTACCATTTCGCTTCTGCAGGGCTGGCCGCAGTACGAATTAAAGAGAGGAAAGATTCAAAGAAGGGGGAGCAGCGGGCAGCTGTAACTATGACTCTCTTAAGGTAGCCAAATGCCTCGTCACTCTGCGAAATTTATCTGAAAATTCGTGGATATCGTCGTTTTAGTAACTCAGACAACGTTAAGGTGGACATGTTCCAGCATTTCGCTTCTGCTTTGACATTCCGCAGTACGAAATAAGGAGTGGAGGATTCAAAGGAGGGGGAGCATCTGGCAGCAGTAACTATGACTCTCTTAATTTAGCCAAATGCCTCGTCATCCGGCGAAGTACATTTGCTAACTCGAGAAACTCGTAGTGGGAGTAACTGTGACGACGTTAAGGTGGACATACAGTGGCATATCGGTTCTGTAGGACTGGCCATAGCAAGAATGATAAAGGCCTAAAGAAATGGGAGCAGCCGGCAGGAGTAACTATGACTCTCTTAAGGTAGTCAAATGCCTCGTCACTCTGCGAAATTTATTTGAAATCTCGAGGATATCGTTGTTGGAGTAACACAGACAACGATAAGGTGTACATGCTGTACCATTTCGCTTCTGCAGGGCTGGCCGCAGTACGAATTAAAGATAGGAAAGATTCAAAGAAGGGGGAGCAGCGGGCAGGAGTAACTATGACTCTCTTAAGGTAGCCAAATGCCTCGTCACTCTGCGAAATTTATTTGAAAACTCGTGGATATCGTCATTTTAGTAACTCAGACAACGTTAAGGTGCTCATGTTGCAGATTTCGCTTCTGCTTGGACATTCCGCAGTACGAATTAAAGAGAGGAAAGATTCAAAGGAAGGGGAGCTTCTGGCTGCAGTAACTACGACTCTCTTAAGGTAGCCAACGCCTCGTCATCCGGCGAAGTACATTTGCTAACTCGAGAAACTCGTAGTGGGACTAACTGTGACGACATTAAGGTGGACATAGAGTGGCATATCGGTTCTGTAGGACTGGCCATAGCAAGAATGATAAAGGCATAAAGAAATAGGAGCAGCCAGCAGGAGTAACTATGACTCTCTTAAGGTAGCCAAATGCCTCGTCACTCTGCGAAATTTATTTAAAAACTCGAGGATATCGTCGTTGGAGTAACTCAGACTACATTAAGGTGGACATGCTGTACCATTTCGCTTCTGCAGGACTGGCCGCAATACGAATTAAAGAAAAGAAAGATTCAAAGAAGGGGGAGCAGCCGGCAGAAGTAACTATGAATCTTAAGGTAGTCAAATGCCTCGTCACTCTGCGAAATTTATTTGAAATCTCGAGGATATCGTTGTTGGAGTAACTCAGACAACGATAAGGTGGACATGCTGTACAATTTCGCTTCTGCAGGGCTGGCCGCAGTACGAATTAAAGAGAGGAAAGATTCAAAGAAGGGGGAGCAGCGGGCAGCTGTAACTATGACTCTCTTAAGGTAGCCAAATGCCTCGTCACTCTGCGAAATTTATTTGAAAATTCGTGGATATCGTCGTTTTCGTAACTCAGACAACGTTAAGGTGGACATGTTCCAGCATTTCGCTTCTGCTTTGACATTCCGCAGTACGAAATAAGGAGTGGAGGATTCAAAGGAAGGGGAGCATCTGGCAGCAGTAACTATGACTCTCTTAAGGTAGCAAATGCCTCGTCATCCGGCGAAGTACATTTGCTAACTCGAGAAACTCGTAGTGGGACTAACTGTGACGACATTAAGGTGGACATACAGTGGCATATCGGTACTGTAGGACTGGCCATAGCAAGAATGATAAAGGCATAAAGAAATAGGAGCAGCCAGCAGGAGTAACTATGACTCTCTTAAGGTAGCCAAATGCCTCGTCACTCTGCGAAATTTATTTAAAAACTCGAGGATATCGTCGTTGGAGTAACTCAGACTACATTAATGTGGACATGCTGTACCATTTCGCTTCTGCAGGACTGGCCGCGATACGAATTAAAGAAAAGAAAGATTCAAAGAAGGGGGAGCAGCCGGCAGGAGTAACTATTACTCTCTTAAGGTAGTCAAATGCCTCGTCACTCTGCGTAATGTATTTGAAAACTCGATGATATCGTCGTTGGAGTTACTCAGACGACGTTATGGTGGACATGCTGTACCATTTCGCTTCTGCAGGGCTGGCCGCAGTACGAATTAAAGATAGGAAAGATTCAAAGAAGGGGGAGCAGCGGGCAGGAGTAACTATGACTCACTTAAGGTAGCCAAATGCCTCGTCACTCTGCGAAATTTATTTGAAAACTCGTGGATATCGTCATTTTAGTAACTCAGACAACGTTAAGGTGCTCATGTTGCAGCATTTCGCTTCTGCTTGGACATTCCGCAGTACGAATTAAAGAGAGGAAAGATTCAAAGGAAGGGGAGCTTCTGGCTGCAGTAACTATGACTCTCTTAAGGTAGCCAACGCCTCGTCATCCGGCGAAGTACATTTGCTAACTCGAGAAACTCGTAGTGGGAATAACTGTGACGACGTTAAGGTGGACATACAGTGGCATATCGGTTCTGTAGGACTGGCCATAGCAAGAATGATAAAGGCCTAAAGATATGGGAGCAGCCGGCAGGAGTAACTATGAATCTTAAGGTAGTCAAATGCCTCGTCACTCTGCGAAATTTATTTGAAATCTCGAGGATATCGTTGTTGGAGTAACTCAGACAACGATAAGGTGGACATGCTGTACCATTTCGCTTCTGCAGGGCTGGCCGCAGTACGAATTAAAGAGAGGAAAGATTCAAAGAAGGGGGAGCAGCGGGCAGCTGTAACTATGACTCTCTTAAGGTTAGCCAAATGCCTCGTCACTCTGCGAAATTTATTTGAAAATTCGTGGATATCGTCGTTTTAGTAACTCAGACAACGTTAAGGTGGACATGTTCCAGCATTTCGCTTCTGCTTTGACATTCCGCAATACGAAATAAGGAGTGGAGGATTCAAAGGAAGGGGAGCATCTGGCAGCAGTAACTATGACTCTCTTAAGGTAGCAAATGCCTCGTCATCCGGCGAAGTACATTTACTAACTCGAGAAACTCGTAGTGGGACTAACTGTGACGACATTAAGGTGGACATACAGTGGCATATCGGTTCTGTAGGACTGGCCATAGCAAGAATGATAAAGGCATAAAGAAATAGGAGCAGCCAGCAGGAGTAACTATGACTCTCTTAAGGTAGCCAAATGCCTCGTCACTCTGCGAAATTTATTTAAAAACTCGAGGATATCGTCGTTGGAGTAACTCAGACTACATTAAGGTGGACATGCTGTACCATTTCGCTTCTGCAGGACTGGCCGCAATACGAATTAAAGAAAAGAAAGATTCAAAGAAGGGGGAGCAACCGGCAGGAGTAACTATTACTCTCTTAAGGTAGTCAAATGCCTCGTCACTCTGCGTAATTTATTTGAAAACTCGAGGATATCGTCGTTGGAGTTACTCAGACGACGTTATGGTGGACATGCTGTACCATTTCGCTTCTGCAGGGCTGGCCGCAGTACGAATTAAAGATAGGAAAGATTCAAAGAAGGGGGAGCAGCGGGCAGGAGTAACTATGACTCTCTTAAGGTAGCCAAATGCCTCGTCACTCTGCGAAATTTATTTGAAAACTCGTGGATATCGTCATTTTAGTAACTCAGACAACGTTAAGGTGCTCATGTTGCAGCATTTCGCTTCTGCTTGGACATTCCGCAGTACGAATTAAAGAGAGGAAAGATTCAAAGGAAGGGGAGCTTCTGGCTGCAGTAACTATGACTCTCTTAAGGTAGCCAACGCCTCGTCATCCGGCGAAGTACATTTGCTAACTCGAGAAACTCGTAGTGGGAATAACTGTGACGACGTTAAGGTGGACATACAGTGGCATATCGGTTCTGTAGGACTGGCCATATCAAGAATGATAAAGGCCTAAAGATATGGGAGCAGCCGGCAGGAGTAACTATGAATCTTAAGGTAGTCAAATGCCTCGTCACTCTGCGAAATTTATTTGAAATCTCGAGGATATCGTTGTTGGAGTAACTCAGACAACGATAAGGTGGACATGCTGTACCATTTCGCTTCTGCAGGGCTGGCCGCAGTACGAATTAAAGAGAGGAAAGATTCAAAGAAGGGGGAGCAGCGGGCAGCTGTAACTATGACTCTCTTAAGGTAGCCAAATGCCTCGTCACTCTGCGAAATTTATCTGAAAATTCGTGGATATCGTCGTTTTAGTAACTCAGACAACGTTAAGGTGGACATGTTCCAGCATTTCGCTTCTGCTTTGACATTCCGCAGTACGAAATAAGGAGTGGAGGATTCAAAGGACGGGGAGCATCTGGCAGCAGTAACTATGACTCTCTTAATTTAGCCAAATGCCTCGTCTTCCGGCGAAGTACATTTGCTAACTCGAGAAACTCGTAGTGGGAGTAACTGTGACGACGTTAAGGTGGACATACAGTGGCATATCGGTTCTGTAGGACTGGCCATAGCAAGAATGATAAAGGCATAAAGAAATAGGAGCAGCCAGCAGGAGTAACTATGACTCTCTTAAGGTAGCCAAATGCCTCGTCACTCTGCGAAATTTATTTAAAAACTCGAGGATATCGTCGTTGGAGTAACTCAGACTACATTAAGGTGGACATGCTGTACCATTTCGCTTCTGCAGGACTGGCCGCAATACGAATTAAAGAAAAGAAAGATTCAAAGAAGGGGGAGCAGCCGGCAGGAGTAACTATTACTCTCTTAAGGTAGTCAAATGCCTCGTCACTCTGCGTAATTTATTTGAAAACTCGAGGATATCGTCGTTGGAGTTACTCAGACGACGTTATGGTGGACATGCTGTACCATTTCGCTTCTGCAGGGCTGGCCGCAGTACGAATTAAAGATAGGAAAGATTCAAAGAAGGGGGAGCAGCGGGCAGGAGTAACTATGACTCACTTAAGGTAGCCAAATGCCTCGTCACTCTGCGAAATTTATTTGAAAACTCGTGGATATCGTCATTTTAGTAACTCAGACAACGTTAAGGTGCTCATGTTGCAGCATTTCGCTTCTGCTTGGACATTCCGCAGTACGAATTAAAGAGAGGAAAGATTCAAAGGAAGGGGAGCTTCTGGCTGCAGTAACTATGACTCTCTTAAGGTAGCCAACGCCTCGTCATCCGGCGAAGTACATTTGCTAACTCGAGAAACTCGTAGTGGGAATAACTGTGACGACGTTAAGGTGGACATACAGTGGCATATCGGTTCTGTAGGACTGGCCATAGCAAGAATGATAAAGGCCTAAAGATATGGGAGCAGCCGGCAGGAGTAACTATGAATCTTAAGGTAGTCAAATGCCTCGTCACTCTGCGAAATTTATTTGAAATCTCGAGGATATCGTTGTTGGAGTAACTCAGACAACGATAAGGTGGACATGCTGTACCATTTCGCTTCTGCAGGGCTGGCCGCAGTACGAATTAAAGAGAGGAAAGATTCAAAGAAGGGGGAGCAGCGGGCAGCTGTAACTATGACTCTCTTAAGGTTAGCCAAATGCCTCGTCACTCTGCGAAATTTATTTGAAAATTCGTGGATATCGTCGTTTTAGTAACTCAGACAACGTTAAGGTGGACATGTTCCAGCATTTCGCTTCTGCTTTGACATTCCGCAGTACGAAATAAGGAGTGGAGGATTCAAAGGAAGGGGAGCATCTGGCAGCAGTAACTATGACTCTCTTAAGGTAGCAAATGCCTCGTCATCCGGCGAAGTACATTTGCTAACTCGAGAAACTCGTAGTGGGACTAACTGTAACGACATTAAGGTGGACATACAGTGGCATATCGGTTCTGTAGGACTGGCCATAGCAAGAATGATAAAGGCATAAAGAAATAGGAGCAGCCAGCAGGAGTAACTATGACTCTCTTAAGGTAGCCAAATGCCTCGTCACTCTGCGAAATTTATTTAAAAACTCGAGGATATCGTCGTTGGAGTAACTCAGACTACATTAAGGTGGACATGCTGTACCATTTCGCTTCTGCAGGACTGGCCGCAATACGAATTAAAGAAAAGAAAGATTCAAAGAAGGGGGAGCAGCCGGCAGGAGTAACTATTACTCTCTTAAGGTAGTCAAATGCCTCGTCACTCTGCGTAATTTATTTGAAAACTCGAGGATATCGTCGTTGGAGTTACTCAGACGACGTTATGGTGGACATGCTGTACCATTTCGCTTCTGCAGGGCTGGCCGCAGTACGAATTAAAGATAGGAAAGATTCAAAGAAGGGGGAGCAGCGGGCAGGAGTAACTATGACTCTCTTAAGGTAGCCAAATGCCTCGTCACTCTGCGAAATTTATTTGAAAATTCGTGGATATCGTCATTTTGGTAACTCAGACAACGTTAAGGTGCTCATGTTGCAGCATTTCGCTTCTGCTTGGACATTCCGCAGTACGAATTAAAGAGAGGAAAGATTCAAAGGAAGGGGAGCTTCTGGCTGCAGTAACTATGACTCTCTTAAGGTAGCCAACGCCTCGTCATCCGGCGAAGTACATTTGCTAACTCGAGAAACTCGTAGTGGGAATAACTGTGACGACGTTAAGGTGGACATACAGTGGCATATCGGTTCTGTAGGACTGGCCATAGCAAGAATGATAAAGGCCTAAAGATATGGGAGCAGCCGGCAGGAGTAACTATGAATCTTAAGGTAGTCAAATGCCTCGTCACTCTGCGAAACTTATTTGAAATCTCGAGGATATCGTTGTTGGAGTAACTCAGACAACGATAAGGTGGACATGCTGTACCATTTCGCTTCTGCAGGGCTGGCCGCAGTACGAATTAAAGAGAGGAAAGATTCAAAGAAGGGGGAGCAGCGGGCAGCTGTAACTATGACTCTCTTAAGGTAGCCAAATGCCTCGTCACTCTGCGAAATTTATCTGAAAATTCGTGGATATCGTCGTTTTAGTAACTCAGACAACGTTAAGGTGGACATGTTCCAGCATTTCGCTTCTGCTTTGACATTCCGCAGTACGAAATAAGGAGTGGAGGATTCAAAGGACGGGGAGCATCTGGCAGCAGTAACTATGACTCTCTTAATTTAGCCAAATGCCTCGTCATCCGGCGAAGTACATTTGCTAACTCGAGAAACTCGTAGTGGGAGTAACTGTGACGACGTTAAGGTGGACATACAGTGGCATATCGGTTCTGTAGGACTGGCCATAGCAAGAATGATAAAGGCATAAAGAAATAGGAGCAGCCAGCAGGAGTAACTATGACTCTCTTAAGGTAGCCAAATGCCTCGTCACTCTGCGAAATTTATTTAAAAACTCGAGGATATCGTCGTTGGAGTAACTCAGACTACATTAAGGTGGACATGCTGTACCATTTCGCTTCTGCAGGACTGGCCGCAATACGAATTAAAGAAAAGAAAGATTCAAAGAAGGGGGAGCAGCCGGCAGGAGTAACTATTACTCCCTTAAGGTAGTCAAATGCCTCGTCACTCTGCGTAATTTATTTGAAAACTCGAGGATATCGTCGTTGGAGTTACTCAGACGACGTTATGGTGGACATGCTGTACCATTTCGCTTCTGCAGGGCTGGCCGCAGTACGAATTAAAGATAGGAAAGATTCAAAGAAGGGGGAGCAGCGGGCAGGAGTAACTATGACTCACTTAAGGTAGCCAAATGCCTCGTCACTCTGCGAAATTTATTTGAAAACTCGTGGATATCGTCATTTTAGTAACTCAGACAACGTTAAGGTGCTCATGTTGCAGCATTTCGCTTCTGCTTGGACATTCCGCAGTACGAATTAAAGAGAGGAAAGATTCAAAGGAAGGGGAGCTTCTGGCTGCAGTAACTATGACTCTCTTAAGGTAGCCAACGCCTCGTCATCCGGCGAAGTACATTTGCTAACTCGAGAAACTCGTAGTGGGAATAACTGTGACGACGTTAAGGTGGACATACAGTGGCATATCGGTTCTGTAGGACTGGCCATAGCAAGAATGATAAAGGCCTAAAGATATGGGAGCAGCCGGCAGGAGTAACTATGAATCTTAAGGTAGTCAAATGCCTCGTCACTCTGCGAAATTTATTTGAAATCTCGAGGATATCGTTGTTGGAGTAACTCAGACAACGATAAGGTGGACATGCTGTACCATTTCGCTTCTGCAGGGCTGGCCGCAGTACGAATTAAAGAGAGGAAAGATTCAAAGAAGGGGGAGCAGCGGGCAGCTGTAACTATGACTCTCTTAAGGTTAGCCAAATGCCTCGTCACTCTGCGAAATTTATTTGAAAATTCGTGGATATCGTCGTTTTAGTAACTCAGACAACGTTAAGGTGGACATGTTCCAGCATTTCGCTTCTGCTTTGACATTCCGCAGTACGAAATAAGGAGTGGAGGATTCAAAGGAAGGGGAGCATCTGGCAGCAGTAACTATGACTCTCTTAAGGTAGCAAATGCCTCGTCATCCGGCGAAGTACATTTGCTAACTCGAGAAACTCGTAGTGGGACTAACTGTAACGACATTAAGGTGGACATACAGTGGCATATCGGTTCTGTAGGACTGGCCATAGCAAGAATGATAAAGGCATAAAGAAATAGGAGCAGCCAGCAGGAGTAACTATGACTCTCTTAAGGTAGCCAAATGCCTCGTCACTCTGCGAAATTTATTTAAAAACTCGAGGATATCGTCGTTGGAGTAACTCAGACTACATTAAGGTGGACATGCTGTACCATTTCGCTTCTGCAGGACTGGCCGCAATACGAATTAAAGAAAAGAAAGATTCAAAGGAGGGGGAGCAGCCGGCAGGAGTAACTATTACTCTCTTAAGGTAGTCAAATGCCTCGTCACTCTGCGTAATTTATTTGAAAACTCGAGGATATCGTCGTTGGAGTTACTCAGACGACGTTATGGTGGACATGCTGTACCATTTCGCTTCTGCAGGGCTGGCCGCAGTACGAATTAAAGATAGGAAAGATTCAAAGAAGGGGGAGCAGCGGGCAGGAGTAACTATGACTCTCTTAAGGTAGCCAAATGCCTCGTCACTCTGCGAAATTTATTTGAAAATTCGTGGATATCGTCATTTTGGTAACTCAGACAACGTTAAGGTGCTCATGTTGCAGCATTTCGCTTCTGCTTGGACATTCCGCAGTACGAATTAAAGAGAGGAAAGATTCAAAGGAAGGGGAGCTTCTGGCTGCAGTAACTATGACTCTCTTAAGGTAGCCAACGCCTCGTCATCCGGCGAAGTACATTTGCTAACTCGAGAAACTCGTAGTGGGAATAACTGTGACGACGTTAAGGTGGACATACAGTGGCATATCGGTTCTGTAGGACTGGCCATAGCAAGAATGATAAAGGCCTAAAGATATGGGAGCAGCCGGCAGGAGTAACTATGAATCTTAAGGTAGTCAAATGCCTCGTCACTCTGCGAAACTTATTTGAAATCTCGAGGATATCGTTGTTGGAGTAACTCAGACAACGATAAGGTGGACATGCTGTACCATTTCGCTTCTGCAGGGCTGGCCGCAGTACGAATTAAAGAGAGGAAAGATTCAAAGAAGGGGGAGCAGCGGGCAGCTGTAACTATGACTCTCTTAAGGTAGCCAAATGCCTCGTCACTCTGCGAAATTTATCTGAAAATTCGTGGATATCGTCGTTTTAGTAACTCAGACAACGTTAAGGTGGACATGTTCCAGCATTTCGCTTCTGCTTTGACATTCCGCAGTACGAAATAAGGAGTGGAGGATTCAAAGGACGGGGAGCATCTGGCAGCAGTAACTATGACTCTCTTAATTTAGCCAAATGCCTCGTCATCCGGCGAAGTACATTTGCTAACTCGAGAAACTCGTAGTGGGAGTAACTGTGACGACGTTAAGGTGGACATACAGTGGCATATCGGTTCTGTAGGACTGGCCATAGCAAGAATGATAAAGGCATAAAGAAATAGGAGCAGCCAGCAGGAGTAACTATGACTCTCTTAAGGTAGCCAAATGCCTCGTCACTCTGCGAAATTTATTTAAAAACTCGAGGATATCGTCGTTGGAGTAACTCAGACTACATTAAGGTGGACATGCTGTACCATTTCGCTTCTGCAGGACTGGCCGCAATACGAATTAAAGAAAAGAAAGATTCAAAGAAGGGGGAGCAGCCGGCAGGAGTAACTATTACTCTCTTAAGGTAGTCAAATGCCTCGTCACTCTGCGTAATTAATTTGAAAACTCGAGGATATCGTCGTTGGAGTTACTCAGACGACGTTATGGTGGACATGCTGTACCATTTCGCTTCTGCAGGGCTGGCCGCAGTACGAATTAAAGATAGGAAAGATTCAAAGAAGGGGGAGCAGCGGGCAGGAGTACCTATGACTCTCTTAAGGTAGCCAAATGCCTCGTCACTCTGCGAAATTTATTTGAAAACTCGTGGATATCGTCATTTTAGTAACTCAGACAACGTTAAGGTGCTCATGTTGCAGCATTTCGCTTCTGCTTGGACATTCCGCAGTACGAATTAGAGAGAGGAAAGATTCAAAGGAAGGGGAGCTTCTGGCTGCAGTAACTATGACTCTCTTAAGGTAGCCAACGCCTCGTCATCCGGCGAAGTACATTTGCTAACTCGAGAAACTCGTAGTGGGAATAACTGTGACGACGTTAAGGTGGACATACAGTGGCATATCGGTTCTGTAGGACTGGCCATAGCAAGAATGATAAAGGCCTAAAGATATGGGAGCAGCCGGCAGGAGTAACTATGAATCTTAAGGTAGTCAAATGCCTCGTCACTCTGCGAAATTTATTTGAAATCTCGAGGATATCGTTGTTGGAGTAACTCAGACAACGATAAGGTGGACATGCTGTACCATTTCGCTTCTGCAGGGCTGGCCGCAGTACGAATTAAAGAGAGGAAAGATTCAAAGAAGGGGGAGCAGCGGGCAGCTGTAATTATGACTCTCTTAAGGTAGCCAAATGCCTCGTCACTCTGCGAAATTTATCTGAAAATTCGTGGATATCGTCGTTTTAGTAACTCAGACAACGTTAAGGTGGACATGTTCCAGCATTTCGCTTCTGCTTTGACATTCCGCAGTACGAAATAAGGAGTGGAGGATTCAAAGGACGGGGAGCATCTGGCAGCAGTAACTATGACTCTCTTAATTTAGCCAAATGCCTCGTCATCCGGCGAAGTACATTTGCTAACTCGAGAAACTCGTAGTGGGAGTAACTGTGACGACGTTAAGGTGGACATACAGTGGCATATCGGTTCTGTAGGACTGGCCATAGCAAGAATGATAAAGGCATAAAGAAATAGGAGCAGCCAGCAGGAGTAACTATGACTCTCTTAAGGTAGCCAAATGCCTCGTCACTCTGCGAAATTTATTTAAAAACTCGAGGATATCGTCGTTGGAGTAACTCAGACTACATTAAGGTGGACATGCTGTACCATTTCGCTTCTGCAGGACTGGCCGCAATACGAATTAAAGAAAAGAAAGATTCAAAGAAGGGGGAGCAGCCGGCAGGAGTAACTATTACTCTCTTAAGGTAGTCAAATGCCTCGTCACTCTGCGTAATTTATTTGAAAACTCGAGGATATCGTCGTTGGAGTTACTCAGACGACGTTATGGTGGACATGCTGTACCATTTCGCTTCTGCAGGGCTGGCCGCAGTACGAATTAAAGATAGGAAAGATTCAAAGAAGGGGGAGCAGCGGGCAGGAGTAACTATGACTCACTTAAGGTAGCCAAATGCCTCGTCACTCTGCGAAATTTATTTGAAAACTCGTGGATATCGTCATTTTAGTAACTCAGACAACGTTAAGGTGCTCATGTTGCAGCATTTCGCTTCTGCTTGGACATTCCGCAGTACGAATTAAAGAGAGGAAAGATTCAAAGGAAGGGGAGCTTCTGGCTGCAGTAACTATGACTCTCTTAAGATAGCCAACGCCTCGTCATCCGGCGAAGTACATTTGCTAACTCGAGAAACTCGTAGTGGGAATAACTGTGACGACGTTAAGGTGGACATACAGTGGCATATCGGTTCTGTAGGACTGGCCATAGCAAGAATGATAAAGGCCTAAAGATATGGGAGCAGCCGGCAGGAGTAACTATGAATCTTAAGGTAGTCAAATGCCTCGTCACTCTGCGAAATTTATTTGAAATCTCGAGGATATCGTTGTTGGAGTAACTCAGACAACGATAAGGTGGACATGCTGTACCATTTCGCTTCTGCAGGGCTGGCCGCAGTACGAATTAAAGAGAGGAAAGATTCAAAGAAGGGGGAGCAGCGGGCAGCTGTAACTATGACTCTCTTAAGGTTAGCCAAATGCCTCGTCACTCTGCGAAATTTATTTGAAAATTCGTGGATATCGTCGTTTTAGTAACTCAGACAACGTTAAGGTGGACATGTTCCAGCATTTCGCTTCTGCTTTGACATTCCGCAGTACGAAATAAGGAGTGGAGGATTCAAAGGAAGGGGAGCATCTGGCAGCAGTAACTATGACTCTCTTAAGGTAGCAAATGCCTCGTCATCCGGCGAAGTACATTTGCTAACTCGAGAAACTCGTAGTGGGACTAACTGTGACGACATTAAGGTGGACATACAGTGGCATATCGGTTCTGTAGGACTGGCCATAGCAAGAATGATAAAGGCATAAAGAAATAGGAGCAGCCAGCAGGAGTAACTATGACTCTCTTAAGGTAGCCAAATGCCTCGTCACTCTGCGAAATTTATTTAAAAACTCGAGGATATCGTCGTTGGAGTAACTCAGACTACATTAAGGTGGACATGCTGTACCATTTCGCTTCTGCAGGACTGGCCGCAATACGAATTAAAGAAAAGAAAGATTCAAAGAAGGGGGAGCAGCCGGCAGGAGTAACTATTACTCTCTTAAGGTAGTCAAATGCCTCGTCACTCTGCGTAATTTATTTGAAAACTCGAGGATATCGTCGTTGGAGTTACTCAGACGACGTTATGGTGGACATGCTGTACCATTTCGCTTCTGCAGGGCTGGCCGCAGTACGAATTAAAGATAGGAAAGATTCAAAGAAGGGGGAGCAGCGGGCAGGAGTAACTATGACTCTCTTAAGGTAGCCAAATGCCTCGTCACTCTGCGAAATTTATTTGAAAACTCGTGGATATCGTCATTTTAGTAACTCAGACAACGTTAAGGTGCTCATGTTGCAGCATTTCGCTTCTGCTTGGACATTCCGCAGTACGAATTAAAGAGAGGAAAGATTCAAAGGAAGGGGAGCTTCTGGCTGCAGTAACTATGACTCTCTTAAGGTAGCCAACGCCTCGTCATCCGGCGAAGTACATTTGCTAACTCGAGAAACTCGTAGTGGGAATAACTGTGACGACGTTAAGGTGGACATACAGTGGCATATCGGTTCTGTAGGACTGGCCATAGCAAGAATGATAAAGGCCTAAAGATATGGGAGCAGCCGGCAGGAGTAACTATGAATCTTAAGGTAGTCAAATGCCTCGTCACTCTGCGAAATTTATTTGAAATCTCGAGGATATCGTTGTTGGAGTAACTCAGACAACGATAAGGTGGACATGCTGTACCATTTCGCTTCTGCAGGGCTGGCCGCAGTACGAATTAAAGAGAGGAAAGATTCAAAGAAGGGGGAGCAGCGGGCAGCAGTAACTATGACTCTCTTAAGGTAGCCAAATGCCTCGTCACTCTGCGAAATTTATTTGAAAATTCGTGGATATCGTCGTTTTAGTAACTCAGACAACGTTAAGGTGGACATGTTCCAGCATTTCGCTTCTGCTTTGACATTCCGCAGTACGAAATAAGGAGTGGAGGATTCAAAGGACGGGGAGCATCTGGCAGCAGTAACTATGACTCTCTTAATTTAGCCAAATGCCTCGTCATCCGGCGAAGTACATTTGCTAACTCGAGAAACTCGTAGTGGGAGTAACTGTGACGACGTTAAGGTGGACATACAGTGGCATATCGGTTCTGTAGGACTGGCCATAGCAAGAATGATAAAGGCCTAAAGAAATGGGAGCAGCCGGCAGGAGTAACTATGACTCTCTTAAGGTAGCCAAATGCCTCGTCACTCTGCGAAATTTATTTAAAAACTCGAGGATATCGTCGTTGGAGTAACTCAGACTACATTAAGGTGGACATGCTGTACCATTTCGCTTCTGCAGGACTGGCCGCAATACGAATTAAAGAAAAGAAAGATTCAAAGAAGGGGGAGCAGCCGGCAGGAGTAACTATTACTCTCTTAAGGTAGTCAAATGCCTCGTCACTCTGCGTAATTTATTTGAAAACTCGAGGATATCGTCGTTGGAGTTACTCAGACGACGTTATGGTGGACATGCTGTACCATTTCGCTTCTGCAGGGCTGGCCGCAGTACGAATTAAAGATAGGAAAGATTCAAAGAAGGGGGAGCAGCGGGCAGGAGTAACTATGACTCACTTAAGGTAGCCAAATGCCTCGTCACTCTGCGAAATTTATTTGAAAACTCGTGGATATCGTCATTTTAGTAACTCAGACAACGTTAAGGTGCTCATGTTGCAGCATTTCGCTTCTGCTTGGACATTCCGCAGCACGAATTAAAGAGAGGAAAGATTCAAAGGAAGGGGAGCTTCTGGCTGCAGTAACTATGACTCTCTTAAGGTAGCCAACGCCTCGTCATCCGGCGAAGTACATTTGCTAACTCGAGAAACTCGTAGTGGGAATAACTGTGACGACGTTAAGGTGGACGTACAGTGGCATATCGGTTCTGTAGGACTGGCCATAGCAAGAATGATAAAGGCCTAAAGATATGGGAGCAGCCGGCAGGAGTATCTATGAATCTTAAGGTAGTCAAATGCCTCGTCACTCTGCGAAATTTATTTGAAATCTCGAGGATATCATTGTTGGAGTAACTCAGACAACGATAAGGTGGACATGCTGTACCATTTCGCTTCTGCAGGGCTGGCCGCAGTACGAATTAAAGAGAGGAAAGATTCAAAGAAGGGGGAGCAGCGGGCAGCTGTAACTATGACTCTCTTAAGGTTAGCCAAATGCCTCGTCACTCTGCGAAATTTATTTGAAAATTCATGGATATCGTCGTTTTAGTAACTCAGACAACGTTAAGGTGGACATGTTCCAGCATTTCGCTTCTGCTTTGACATTCCGCAGTACGAAATAAGGAGTGGAGGATTCAAAGGAAGGGGAGCATCTGGCAGCAGTAACTATGACTCTCTTAAGGTAGCAAATGACTCGTCATCCGGCGAAGTACATTTGCTAACTCGAGAAACTCGTAGTGGGACTAACTGTGACGACATTAAGGTGGACATACAGTGGCATATCGGTTCTGTAGGACTGGCCATAGCAAGAATGATAAAGGCATAAAGAAATAGGAGCAGCCAGCAGGAGTAACTATGACTCTCTTAAGGTAGCCAAATGCCTCGTCACTCTGCGAAATTTATTTAAAAACTCGAGGATATCGTCGTTGGAGTAACTCAGACTACATTAAGGTGGACATGCTGTACCATTTCGCTTCTGCAGGACTGGCCGCAATACGAATTAAAGAAAAGAAAGATTCAAAGAAGGGGGAGCAGCCGGCAGGAGTAACTATTACTCTCTTAAGGTAGTCAAATGCCTCGTCACTCTGCGTAATTTATTTGAAAACTCGAGGATATCGTCGTTGGAGTTACTCAGACGACGTTATGGTGGACATGCTGTACCATTTCGCTTCTGCAGGGCTGGCCGCAGTACGAATTAAAGATAGGAAAGATTCAAAGAAGGGGGAGCAGCGGGCAGGAGTAACTATGACTCACTTAAGGTAGCCAAATGCCTCGTCACTCTGCGAAATTTATTTGAAAACTCGTGGATATCGTCATTTTAGTAACTCAGACAACGTTAAGGTGCTCATGTTGCAGCATTTCGCTTCTGCTTGGACATTCCGCAGCACGAATTAAAGAGAGGAAAGATTCAAAGGAAGGGGAGCTTCTGGCTGCAGTAACTATGACTCTCTTAAGGTAGCCAACGCCTCGTCATCCGGCGAAGTACATTTGCTAACTCGAGAAACTCGTAGTGGGAATAACTGTGACGACGTTAAGGTGGACATACAGTGGCATATCGGTTCTGTAGGACTGGCCATAGCAAGAATGATAAAGGCCTAAAGATATGGGAGCAGCCGGCAGGAGTAACTATGAATCTTAAGGTAGTCAAATGCCTCGTCACTCTGCGAAATTTATTTGAAATCTCGAGGATATCGTTGTTGGAGTAACTCAGACAACGATAAGGTGGACATGCTGTACCATTTCGCTTCTGCACGGCTGGCCGCAGTACGAATTAAAGAGAGGAATGATTCAAAGAAGGGGGAGCAGCGGGCAGCTGTAACTATGACTCTCTTAAGGTAGCCAAATGCCTCGTCACTCTGCGAAATTTATTTGAAAATTCGTGGATATCGTCGTTTTCGTAACTCAGACAACGTTAAGGTGGACATGTTCCAGCATTTCGCTTCTGCTTTGACATTCCGCAGTACGAAATAAGGAGTGGAGGATTCAAAGGAAGGGGAGCATCTGGCAGCAGTAACTATGACTCTCTTAAGGTAGCAAATGCCTCGTCATCCGGCGAAGTACATTTGCTAACTCGAGAAACTCGTAGTGGGAGTAACTGTGACGACGTTAAGGTGGACATACAGTGGCATATCGGTTCTGTAGGACTGGCCATAGCAAGAATGATAAAGGCCTAAAGAAATGGGAGCAGCCGGCAGGAGTAACTATGACTCTCTTAAGGTAGTCAAATGCCTCGTCACTCTGCGAAATTTATTTGAAATCTCGAGGATATCGTTGTTGGAGTAACTCAGACAACGATAAGGTGGACATGCTGTACCATTTCGCTTCTGCAGGGCTGGCCGCAGTACGAATTAAAGAGAGGAAAGATTCAAAGAAGGGGGAGCAGCGGGCAGCAGTAACTATGACTCTCTTAAGGTAGCCAAATGCCTCGTCACTCTGCGAAATTTATTTGAAAATTCGTGGATATCGTCGTTTTCGTAACTCAGACAACGTTAAGGTGGACATGTTCCAGCATTTCGCTTCTGCTTTGACATTCCGCAGTACGAAATAAGGAGTGGAGGATTCAAAGGAAGGGGAGCATCTGGCAGCAGTAACTATGGCTCTCTTAAGGTAGCAAATGCCTCGTCATCCGGCGAAGTACATTTGCTAACTCGAGAAACTCGTAGTGGGACTAACTGTGACGACATTAAGGTGGACATACAGTGGCATATCGGTACTGTAGGACTGGCCATAGCAAGAATGATAAAGGCATAAAGAAATAGGAGCAGCCAGCAGGAGTAACTATGACTCTCTTAAGGTAGCCAAATGCCTCGTCACTCTGCGAAATTTATTTAAAAACTCGAGGATATCGTCGTTGGAGTAACTCAGACTACATTAATGTGGACATGCTGTACCATTTCGCTTCTGCAGGACTGGCCGCGATACGAATTAAAGAAAAGAAAGATTCAAAGAAGGGGGAGCAGCCGGCAGGAGTAACTATTACTCTCTTAAGGTAGTCAAATGCCTCGTCACTCTGCGTAATGTATTTGAAAACTCGAGGATATCGTCGTTGGAGTTACTCAGACGACGTTATGGTGGACATGCTGTACCATTTCGCTTCTGCAGGGCTGGCCGCAGTACGAATTAAAGATAGGAAAGATTCAAAGAAGGGGGAGCAGCGGGCAGGAGTAACTATGACTCACTTAAGGTAGCCAAATGCCTCGTCACTCTGCGAAATTTATTTGAAAACTCGTGGATATCGTCATTTTAGTAACTCAGACAACGTTAAGGTGCTCATGTTGCAGCATTTCGCTTCTGCTTGGACATTCCGCAGTACGAATTAAAGAGAGGAAAGATTCAAAGGAAGGGGAGCTTCTGGCTGCAGTAACTATGACTCTCTTAAGGTAGCCAACGCCTCGTCATCCGGCGAAGTACATTTGCTAACTCGAGAAACTCGTAGTGGGAATAACTGTGACGACGTTAAGGTGGACGTACAGTGGCATATCGGTTCTGTAGGACTGGCCATAGCAAGAATGATAAAGGCCTAAAGATATGGGAGCAGCCGGCAGGAGTATCTATGAATCTTAAGGTAGTCAAATGCCTCGTCACTCTGCGAAATTTATTTGAAATCTCGAGGATATCATTGTTGGAGTAACTCAGACAACGATAAGGTGGACATGCTGTACCATTTCGCTTCTGCAGGGCTGGCCGCAGTACGAATTAAAGAGAGGAAAGATTCAAAGAAGGGGGAGCAGCGGGCAGCTGTAACTATGACTCTCTTAAGGTTAGCCAAATGCCTCGTCACTCTGCGAAATTTATTTGAAAATTCATGGATATCGTCGTTTTAGTAACTCAGACAACGTTAAGGTGGACATGTTCCAGCATTTCGCTTCTGCTTTGACATTCCGCAGTACGAAATAAGGAGTGGAGGATTCAAAGGAAGGGGAGCATCTGGCAGCAGTAACTATGACTCTCTTAAGGTAGCAAATGACTCGTCATCCGGCGAAGTACATTTGCTAACTCGAGAAACTCGTAGTGGGACTAACTGTGACGACATTAAGGTGGACATACAGTGGCATATCGGTTCTGTAGGACTGGCCATAGCAAGAATGATAAAGGCATAAAGAAATAGGAGCAGCCAGCAGGAGTAACTATGACTCTCTTAAGGTAGCCAAATGCCTCGTCACTCTGCGAAATTTATTTAAAAACTCGAGGATATCGTCGTTGGAGTAACTCAGACTACATTAAGGTGGACATGCTGTACCATTTCGCTTCTGCAGGACTGGCCGCAATACGAATTAAAGAAAAGAAAGATTCAAAGAAGGGGGAGCAGCCGGCAGGAGTAACTATTACTCTCTTAAGGTAGTCAAATGCCTCGTCACTCTGCGTAATTTATTTGAAAACTCGAGGATATCGTCGTTGGAGTTACTCAGACGACGTTATGGTGGACATGCTGTACCATTTCGCTTCTGCAGGGCTGGCCGCAGTACGAATTAAAGATAGGAAAGATTCAAAGAAGGGGGAGCAGCGGGCAGGAGTAACTATGACTCACTTAAGGTAGCCAAATGCCTCGTCACTCTGCGAAATTTATTTGAAAACTCGTGGATATCGTCATTTTAGTAACTCAGACAACGTTAAGGTGCTCATGTTGCAGCATTTCGCTTCTGCTTGGACATTCCGCAGCACGAATTAAAGAGAGGAAAGATTCAAAGGAAGGGGAGCTTCTGGCTGCAGTAACTATGACTCTCTTAAGGTAGCCAACGCCTCGTCATCCGGCGAAGTACATTTGCTAACTCGAGAAACTCGTAGTGGGAATAACTGTGACGACGTTAAGGTGGACGTACAGTGGCATATCGGTTCTGTAGGACTGGCCATAGCAAGAATGATAAAGGCCTAAAGATATGGGAGCAGCCGGCAGGAGTATCTATGAATCTTAAGGTAGTCAAATGCCTCGTCACTCTGCGAAATTTATTTGAAATCTCGAGGATATCATTGTTGGAGTAACTCAGACAACGATAAGGTGGACATGCTGTACCATTTCGCTTCTGCAGGGCTGGCCGCAGTACGAATTAAAGAGAGGAAAGATTCAAAGAAGGGGGAGCAGCGGGCAGCTGTAACTATGACTCTCTTAAGGTTAGCCAAATGCCTCGTCACTCTGCGAAATTTATTTGAAAATTCATGGATATCGTCGTTTTAGTAACTCAGACAACGTTAAGGTGGACATGTTCCAGCATTTCGCTTCTGCTTTGACATTCCGCAGTACGAAATAAGGAGTGGAGGATTCAAAGGAAGGGGAGCATCTGGCAGCAGTAACTATGACTCTCTTAAGGTAGCAAATGACTCGTCATCCGGCGAAGTACATTTGCTAACTCGAGAAACTCGTAGTGGGACTAACTGTGACGACATTAAGGTGGACATACAGTGGCATATCGGTTCTGTAGGACTGGCCATAGCAAGAATGATAAAGGCATAAAGAAATAGGAGCAGCCAGCAGGAGTAACTATGACTCTCTTAAGGTAGCCAAATGCCTCGTCACTCTGCGAAATTTATTTAAAAACTCGAGGATATCGTCGTTGGAGTAACTCAGACTACATTAAGGTGGACATGCTGTACCATTTCGCTTCTGCAGGACTGGCCGCAATACGAATTAAAGAAAAGAAAGATTCAAAGAAGGGGGAGCAGCCGGCAGGAGTAACTATTACTCTCTTAAGGTAGTCAAATGCCTCGTCACTCTGCGTAATTTATTTGAAAACTCGAGGATATCGTCGTTGGAGTTACTCAGACGACGTTATGGTGGACATGCTGTACCATTTCGCTTCTGCAGGGCTGGCCGCAGTACGAATTAAAGATAGGAAAGATTCAAAGAAGGGGGAGCAGCGGGCAGGAGTAACTATGACTCACTTAAGGTAGCCAAATGCCTCGTCACTCTGCGAAATTTATTTGAAAACTCGTGGATATCGTCATTTTAGTAACTCAGACAACGTTAAGGTGCTCATGTTGCAGCATTTCGCTTCTGCTTGGACATTCCGCAGCACGAATTAAAGAGAGGAAAGATTCAAAGGAAGGGGAGCTTCTGGCTGCAGTAACTATGACTCTCTTAAGGTAGCCAACGCCTCGTCATCCGGCGAAGTACATTTGCTAACTCGAGAAACTCGTAGTGGGAATAACTGTGACGACGTTAAGGTGGACATACAGTGGCATATCGGTTCTGTAGGACTGGCCATAGCAAGAATGATAAAGGCCTAAAGATATGGGAGCAGCCGGCAGGAGTAACTATGAATCTTAAGGTAGTCAAATGCCTCGTCACTCTGCGAAATTTATTTGAAATCTCGAGGATATCGTTGTTGGAGTAACTCAGACAACGATAAGGTGGACATGCTGTACCATTTCGCTTCTGCACGGCTGGCCGCAGTACGAATTAAAGAGAGGAATGATTCAAAGAAGGGGGAGCAGCGGGCAGCTGTAACTATGACTCTCTTAAGGTAGCCAAATGCCTCGTCACTCTGCGAAATTTATTTGAAAATTCGTGGATATCGTCGTTTTCGTAACTCAGACAACGTTAAGGTGGACATGTTCCAGCATTTCGCTTCTGCTTTGACATTCTGCAGTACGAAATGAGGAGAGGAGGATTCAAAGGAAGGTGAGCATCTGGCAGCAGTAACTATGACTCTCTTAAGGTAGCAAATGCCTCGTCATCCGGCGAAGTACATTTGCTAACTCGAGAAACTCGTAGTGGGACTAACTGTGACGACATTAAGGTGGACATACAGTGGCATATCGGTTCTGTAGGACTGGCCATAGCAAGAATGATAAAGGCATAAAGAAATAGGAGCAGCCAGCAGGAGTAACTATGACTCTCTTAAGGTAGCCAAATGCCTCGTCACTCTGCGAAATTTATTTAAAAACTCGAGGATATCGTCGTTGGAGTAACTCAGACTACATTAAGGTGGACATGCTGTACCATTTCGCTTCTGCAGGACTGGCCGCAATACGAATTAAAGAAAAGAAAGATTCAAAGAAGGGGGAGCAGCCGGCAGGAGTAACTATTACTCTCTTAAGGTAGTCAAATGCCTCGTCACTCTGCGTAATTTATTTGAAAACTCGAGGACATCGTCGTTGGAGTTACTCAGACGACGTTATGGTGGACATGCTGTACCATTTCGCTTCTGCAGGGCTGGCCGCAGTACGAATTAAAGATAGGAAAGATTCAAAGAAGGGGGAGCAGCGGGCAGGAGTAACTATGACTCACTTAAGGTAGCCAAATGCCTCGTCACTCTGCGAAATTTATTTGAAAACTCGTGGATATCGTCATTTTAGTAACTCAGACAACGTTAAGGTGCTCATTTTGCAGCATTTCGCTTCTGCTTGGACATTCCGCAGTACGAATTAAAGAGAGGAAAGATTCAAAGGAAGGGGAGCTTCTGGCTGCAGTAACTATGACTCTCTTAAGGTAGCAACGCCTCGTCATCCGGCGAAGTACATTTGCTAACTCGAGAAACTCGTAGTGGGAATAACTGTGACGACGTTAAGGTGGACATACAGTGGCATATCGGTTCTGTAGGACTGGCCATAGCAAGAATGATAAAGGCCTAAAGATATGGGAGCAGCCGGCAGGAGTAACTATGAATCTTAAGGTAGTCAAATGCCTCGTCACTCTGCGAAATTTATTTGAAATCTCGAGGATATCGTTGTTGGAGTAACTCAGACAACGATAAGGTGGACATGCTGTACCATTTCGCTTCTGCAGGGCTGTCCGCAGTACGAATTAAAGAGAGGAAAGATTCAAAGAAGGGGGAGCAGCGGGCAGCTGTAACTATGACTCTCTTAAGGTAGCCAAATGCCTCGTCACTCTGCGAAATTTATTTGAAAATTCGTGGATATCGTCGTTTTAGTAACTCAGACAACGTTAAGGTGGACATGTTCCAGCATTTCGCTTCTGCTTTGACATTCCGCAGTACGAAATAAGGAGTGGAGGATTCAAAGGAAGGGGAGCATCTGGCAGCAGTAACTATGACTCTCTTAAGGTAGCAAATGCCTCGTCATCCGGCGAAGTACATTTGCTAACTCGAGAAACTCGTAGTGGGACTAACTGTGACGACATTAAGGTGGACATACAGTGGCATATCGGTTCTGTAGGACTGGCCATAGCAAGAATGATAAAGGCATAAAGAAATAGGAGCAGCCAGCAGGAGTAACTATGACTCTCTTAAGGTAGCCAAATGCCTCGTCACTCTGCGAAATTTATTTAAAAACTCGAGGATATCGTCGTTGGAGTAACTCAGACTACATTAAGGTGGACATGCTGTACCATTTCGCTTCTGCAGGACTGGCCGCAATACGAATTAAAGAAAAGAAAGATTCAAAGAAGGGGGAGCAGCCGGCAGGAGTAACTATGAATCTTAAGGTAGTCAAATGCCTCGTCACTCTGCGAAATTTATTTGAAATCTCGAGGATATCGTTGTTGGAGTAACTCAGACAACGATAAGGTGGACATGCTGTACCATTTCGCTTCTGCAGGGCTGGCCGCAGTACGAATTAAAGAGAGGAAAGATTCAAAGAAGGGGGAGCAGCGGGCAGCTGTAACTATGACTCTCTTAAGGTAGCCAAATGCCTCGTCACTCTGCGAAATTTATTTGAAAATTCGTGGATATCGTCGTTTTCGTAACTCAGACAACGTTAAGGTGGACATGTTCCAGCATTTCGCTTCTGCTTTGACATTCCGCAGTACGAAATAAGGAGTGGAGGATTCAAAGGAAGGGGAGCATCTGGCAGCAGTAACTATGACTCTCTTAAGGTAGCAAATGCCTCGTCATCCGGCGAAGTACATTTGCTAACTCGAGAAACTCGTAGTGGGACTAACTGTGACGACATTAAGGTGGACATACAGTGGCATATCGGTACTGTAGGACTGGCCATAGCAAGAATGATAAAGGCATAAAGAAATAGGAGCAGCCAGCAGGAGTAACTATGACTCTCTTAAGGTAGCCAAATGCCTCGTCACTCTGCGAAATTTATTTAAAAACTCGAGGATATCGTCGTTGGAGTAACTCAGACTACATTAATGTGGACATGCTGTACCATTTCGCTTCTGCAGGACTGGCCGCGATACGAATTAAAGAAAAGAAAGATTCAAAGAAGGGGGAGCAGCCGGCAGGAGTAACTATTACTCTCTTAAGGTAGTCAAATGCCTCGTCACTCTGCGTAATGTATTTGAAAACTCGAGGATATCGTCGTTGGAGTTACTCAGACGACGTTATGGTGGACATGCTGTACCATTTCGCTTCTGCAGGGCTGGCCGCAGTACGAATTAAAGATAGGAAAGATTCAAAGAAGGGGGAGCAGCGGGCAGGAGTAACTATGACTCACTTAAGGTAGCCAAATGCCTCGTCACTCTGCGAAATTTATTTGAAAACTCGTGGATATCGTCATTTTAGTAACTCAGACAACGTTAAGGTGCTCATGTTGCAGCATTTCGCTTCTGCTTGGACATTCCGCAGTACGAATTAAAGAGAGGAAAGATTCAAAGGAAGGGGAGCTTCTGGCTGCAGTAACTATGACTCTCTTAAGGTAGCCAACGCCTCGTCATCCGGCGAAGTACATTTGCTAACTCGAGAAACTCGTAGTGGGAATAACTGTGACGACGTTAAGGTGGACATACAGTGGCATATCGGTTCTGTTGGACTGGCCATAGCAAGAATGATAAAGGCCTAAAGATATGGGAGCAGCCGGCAGGAGTATCTATGAATCTTAAGGTAGTCAAATGCCTCGTCACTCTGCGAAATTTATTTGAAATCTCGAGGATATCGTTGTTGGAGTAACTCAGACAACGATAAGGTGGACATGCTGTACCATTTCGCTTCTGCAGGGCTGGCCGCAGTACGAATTAAAGAGAGGAAAGATTCAAAGAAGGGGGAGCAGCGGGCAGCTGTAACTATGACTCTCTTAAGGTTAGCCAAATGCCTCGTCACTCTGCGAAATTTATTTGAAAATTCATGGATATCGTCGTTTTAGTAACTCAGACAACGTTAAGGTGGACATGTTCCAGCATTTCGCTTCTGCTTTGACATTCCGCAGTACGAAATAAGGAGTGGAGGATTCAAAGGAAGGGGAGCATCTGGCAGCAGTAACTATGACTCTCTTAAGGTAGCAAATGCCTCGTCATCCGGCGAAGTACATTTGCTAACTCGAGAAACTCGTAGTGGGACTAACTGTGACGACATTAAGGTGGACATACAGTGGCATATCGGTTCTGTAGGACTGGCCATAGCAAGAATGATAAAGGCATAAAGAAATAGGAGCAGCCAGCAGGAGTAACTATGACTCTCTTAAGGTAGCCAAATGCCTCGTCACTCTGCGAAATTTATTTAAAAACTCGAGGATATCGTCGTTGGAGTAACTCAGACTACATTAAGGTGGACATGCTGTACCATTTCGCTTCTGCAGGACTGGCCGCAATACGAATTAAAGAAAAGAAAGATTCAAAGAAGGGGGAGCAGCCGGCAGGAGTAACTATTACTCTCTTAAGGTAGTCAAATGCCTCGTCACTCTGCGTAATTTATTTGAAAACTCGAGGATATCGTCGTTGGAGTTACTCAGACGACGTTATGGTGGACATGCTGTACCATTTCGCTTCTGCAGGGCTGGCCGCAGTACGAATTAAAGATAGGAAAGATTCAAAGAAGGGGGAGCAGCGGGCAGGAGTAACTATGACTCACTTAAGGTAGCCAAATGCCTCGTCACTCTGCGAAATTTATTTGAAAACTCGTGGATATCGTCATTTTAGTAACTCAGACAACGTTAAGGTGCTCATGTTGCAGCATTTCGCTTCTGCTTGGACATTCCGCAGCACGAGTTAAAGAGAGGAAAGATTCAAAGGAAGGGGAGCTTCTGGCTGCAGTAACTATGACTCTCTTAAGGTAGCCAACGCCTCGTCATCCGGCGAAGTACATTTGCTAACTCGAGAAACTCGTAGTGGGAATAACTGTGACGACGTTAAGGTGGACATACAGTGGCATATCGGTTCTGTAGGACTGGCCATAGCAAGAATGATAAAGGCCTAAAGATATGGGAGCAGCCGGCAGGAGTAACTATGAATCTTAAGGTAGTCAAATGCCTCGTCACTCTGCGAAATTTATTTGAAATCTCGAGGATATCGTTGTTGGAGTAACTCAGACAACGATAAGGTGGACATGCTGTACCATTTCGCTTCTGCAGGGCTGGCCGCAGTACGAATTAAAGAGAGGAAAGATTCAAAGAAGGGGGAGCAGCGGGCAGCAGTAACTATGACTCTCTTAAGGTAGCCAAATGCCTCGTCACTCTGCGAAATTTATTTGAAAATTCGTGGATATCGTCGTTTTAGTAACTCAGACAACGTTAAGGTGGACATGTTCCAGCATTTCGCTTCTGCTTTGACATTCTGCAGTACCAAATAAGGAGAGGAGGATTCAAAGGAAGGTGAGCATCTGGCAGCAGTAACTATGACTCTCTTAAGGTAGCAAATGCCTCGTCATCCGGCGAAGTACATTTGCTAACTCAAGAAACTCGTAGTGGGACTAACTGTGACGACATTAAGGTGGACATACAGTGGCATATCGGTTCTGTAGGACTGGCCATAGCAAGAATGATAAAGGCATAAAGAAATAGGAGCAGCCAGCAGGAGTAACTATGACTCTCTTAAGGTAGCCAAATGCCTCGTCACTCTGCGAAATTTATTTAAAAACTCGAGGATATCGTCGTTGGAGTAACTCAGACTACATTAAGGTGGACATGCTGTACCATTTCGCTTCTGCAGGACTGGCCGCAATACGAATTAAAGAAAAGAAAGATTCAAAGAAGGGGGAGCAGCCGGCAGGAGTAACTATTACTCTCTTAAGGTAGTCAAATGCCTCGTCACTCTGCGTAATTTATTTGAAAACTCGAGGATATCGTCGTTGGAGTTACTCAGACGACGTTATGGTGGACATGCTGTACCATTTCGCTTCTGCAGGGCTGGCCGCAGTACGAATTAAAGATAGGAAAGATTCAAAGAAGGGGGAGCAGCGGGCAGGAGTAACTATGACTCACTTAAGGTAGCCAAATGCCTCGTCACTCTGCGAAATTTATTTGAAAACTCGTGGATATCGTCATTTTAGTAACTCAGACAACGTTAAGGTGCTCATTTTGCAGCATTTCGCTTCTGCTTGGACATTCCGCAGTACGAATTAAAGAGAGGAAAGATTCAAAGGAAGGGGAGCTTCTGGCTGCAGTAACTATGACTCTCTTAAGGTAGCCAAATGCCTCGTCACTCTGCGAAATTTATTTGAAAATTCGTGGATATCGTCGTTTTAGTAACTCAGACAACGTTAAGGTGGACATGTTCCAGCATTTCGCTTCTGCTTTGACATTCCGCAGTACGAAATAAGGAGAGGAGGATTCAAAGGAAGGGGAGCATCTGGCAGCAGTAACTATGACTCTCTTAAGGTAGCAAATGCCTCGTCATCCGGCGAAGTACATTTGCTAACTCGAGAAACTCGTAGTGGGACTAACTGTGACGACATTAAGGTGGACATACAGTGGCATATCGGTACTGTAGGACTGGCCATAGCAAGAATGATAAAGGCATAAAGAAATAGGAGCAGCCAGCAGGAGTAACTATGACTCTCTTAAGGTAGCCAAATGCCTCGTCACTCTGCGAAATTTATTTAAAAACTCGAGGATATCGTCGTTGGAGTAACTCAGACTACATTAATGTGGACATGCTGTACCATTTCGCTTCTGCAGGACTGGCCGCGATACGAATTAATAAAAAGAAAGATTCAAAGAAGGGGGAGCAGCCGGCAGGAGTAACTATTACTCTCGTAAGGTAGTCAAATGCCTCGTCACTCTGCGTAATGTATTTGAAAACTCGAGGATATCGTCGTTGGAGTTACTCAGACGACGTTATGGTGGACATGCTGTACCATTTCGCTTCTGCAGGGCTGGCCGCAGTACGAATTAAAGATAGGAAAGATTCAAAGAAGGGGGAGCAGCGGGCAGGAGTAACTATGACTCACTTAAGGTAGCCAAATGCCTTGTCACTCTGCGAAATTTATTTGAAAATTCGTGGATATCGTCGTTTTAGTAACTCAGACAACGTTAAGGTGGACATGTTCCAGCATTTCGCTTCTGCTTTGACATTCTGCAGTAAGAAATAAGGAGAGGAGGATTCAAAGGAAGGTGAGCATCTGGCAGCAGTAACTATGACACTCTTAAGGTAGCAAATGCCTCGTCATCCGGCGAAGTACATTTGCTAACTCGAGAAACTCGTAGTGGGAGTAACTGTGACGACATTAAGGTGGACATACAGTGGCATATCGGTTCTGTAGGACTGGCCATAGCAAGAATGATAAAGGCCTAAAGATATGGGAGCAGCCGGCAGGAGTAACTATGAATCTTAAGGTAGTCAAATGCCTCGACACTCTGCGAAATTTATTTGAAATCTCGAGGATATCGTTGTTGGAGTAACTCAGACAACGATAAGGTGGACATGCTGTACCATTTCGCTTCTGCAGGGCTGGCCGCAGTACGAATTAAAGAGAGGAAAGATTCAAAGAAGGGGGAGCAGCGGGCAGCTGTAACTATGACTCTCTTAAGGTAGCCAAATGCCTCGTCACTCTGCGAAATTTATTTGAAAATTCGTGGATATCGTCGTTTTAGTAACTCAGACAACGTTAAGGTGGACATGTTCCAGCATTTCGCTTCTGCTTTGACATTCCGCAGTACGAAATAAGGAGTGGAGGATTCAAAGGAAGGGGAGCATCTGGCAGCAGTAACTATGACTCTCTTAAGGTAGCAAATGCCTCGTCATCCGGCGAAGTAGATTTGCTAACTCGAGAAACTCGTAGTGGGACTAACTGTGACGACATTAAGGTGGACATACAGTGGCATATCGGTTCTGTAGGACTGGCCATAGCAAAAATGATAAAGGCATAAAGAAATAGGAGCAGCCAGCAGGAGTAACTATGACTCTCTTAAGGTAGCCAAATGCCTCGTCACTCTGCGAAATTTATTTAAAAACTCGAGGATATCGTCGTTGGAGTAACTCAGACTACATTAAGGTGGACATGCTGTACCATTTCGCTTCTGCAGGACTGGCCGCAATACGAATTAAAGAAAAGAAAGATTCAAAGAAGGGGGAGCAGCCGGCAGGAGTAACTATTACTCTCTTAAGGTAGTCAAATGCCTCGTCACTCTGCGTAATTTATTTGAAAACTCGAGGATATCGTCGTTGGAGTTACTCAGACGACGTTATGGTGGACATGCTGTACCATTTCGCTTCTGCAGGGCTGGCCGCAGTACGAATTAAAGATAGGAAAGATTCAAAGAAGGGGGAGCAGCGGGCAGGAGTAACTATGACTCACTTAAGGTAGCCAAATGCCTCGTCACTCTGCGAAATTTATTTGAAAACTCGTGGATATCGTCATTTTAGTAACTCAGACAACGTTAAGGTGCTCATGTTGCAGCATTTCGCTTCTGCTTGGACATTCCGCAGCACGAGTTAAAGAGAGGAAAGATTCAAAGGAAGGGGAGCTTCTGGCTGCAGTAACTATGACTCTCTTAAGGTAGCCAACGCCTCGTCATCCGGCGAAGTACATTTGCTAACTCGAGAAACTCGTAGTGGGAATAACTGTGACGACGTTAAGGTGGACATACAGTGGCATATCGGTTCTGTAGGACTGGCCATAGCAAGAATGATAAAGGCCTAAAGATATGGGAGCAGCCGGCAGGAGTAACTATGAATCTTAAGGTAGTCAAATGCCTCGTCACTCTGCGAAATTTATTTGAAATCTCGAGGATATCGTTGTTGGAGTAACTCAGACAACGATAAGGTGGACATGCTGTACCATTTCGCTTCTGCAGGGCTGGCCGCAGTACGAATTAAAGAGAGGAAAGATTCAAAGAAGGGGGAGCAGCGGGCAGCAGTAACTATGACTCTCTTAAGGTAGCCAAATGCCTCGTCACTCTGCGAAATTTATTTGAAAATTCGTGGATATCGTCGTTTTAGTAACTCAGACAACGTTAAGGTCGACATGTTCCAGCATTTCGCTTCTGCTTTGACATTCTGCAGTACCAAATAAGGAGAGGAGGATTCAAAGGAAGGTGAGCATCTGGCAGCAGTAACTATGACTCTCTTAAGGTAGCAAATGCCTCGTCATCCGGCGAAGTACATTTGCTAACTCAAGAAACTCGTAGTGGGACTAACTGTGACGACATTAAGGTGGACATACAGTGGCATATCGGTTCTGTAGGACTGGCCATAGCAAGAATGATAAAGGCATAAAGAAATAGGAGCAGCCAGCAGGAGTAACTATGACTCTCTTAAGGTAGCCAAATGCCTCGTCACTCTGCGAAATTTATTTAAAAACTCGAGGATATCGTCGTTGGAGTAACTCAGACTACATTAAGGTGGACATGCTGTACCATTTCGCTTCTGCAGGACTGGCCGCAATACGAATTAAAGAAAAGAAAGATTCAAAGAAGGGGGAGCAGCCGGCAGGAGTAACTATTACTCTCTTAAGGTAGTCAAATGCCTCGTCACTCTGCGTAATTTATTTGAAAACTCGAGGATATCGTCGTTGGAGTTACTCAGACGACGTTATGGTGGACATGCTGTACCATTTCGCTTCTGCAGGGCTGGCCGCAGTACGAATTAAAGATAGGAAAGATTCAAAGAAGGGGGAGCAGCGGGCAGGAGTAACTATGACTCACTTAAGGTAGCCAAATGCCTCGTCACTCTGCGAAATTTATTTGAAAACTCGTGGATATCGTCATTTTAGTAACTCAGACAACGTTAAGGTGCTCATTTTGCAGCATTTCGCTTCTGCTTGGACATTCCGCAGTACGAATTAAAGAGAGGAAAGATTCAAAGGAAGGGGAGCTTCTGGCTGCAGTAACTATGACTCTCTTAAGGTAGCCAAATGCCTCGTCACTCTGCGAAATTTATTTGAAAATTCGTGGATATCGTCGTTTTAGTAACTCAGACAACGTTAAGGTGGACATGTTCCAGCATTTCGCTTCTGCTTTGACATTCCGCAGTACGAAATAAGGAGAGGAGGATTCAAAGGAAGGGGAGCATCTGGCAGCAGTAACTATGACTCTCTTAAGGTAGCAAATGCCTCGTCATCCGGCGAAGTACATTTGCTAACTCGAGAAACTCGTAGTGGGACTAACTGTGACGACATTAAGGTGGACATACAGTGGCATATCGGTACTGTAGGACTGGCCATAGCAAGAATGATAAAGGCATAAAGAAATAGGAGCAGCCAGCAGGAGTAACTATGACTCTCTTAAGGTAGCCAAATGCCTCGTCACTCTGCGAAATTTATTTAAAAACTCGAGGATATCGTCGTTGGAGTAACTCAGACTACATTAATGTGGACATGCTGTACCATTTCGCTTCTGCAGGACTGGCCGCGATACGAATTAATAAAAAGAAAGATTCAAAGAAGGGGGAGCAGCCGGCAGGAGTAACTATTACTCTCGTAAGGTAGTCAAATGCCTCGTCACTCTGCGTAATGTATTTGAAAACTCGAGGATATCGTCGTTGGAGTTACTCAGACGACGTTATGGTGGACATGCTGTACCATTTCGCTTCTGCAGGGCTGGCCGCAGTACGAATTAAAGATAGGAAAGATTCAAAGAAGGGGGAGCAGCGGGCAGGAGTAACTATGACTCACTTAAGGTAGCCAAATGCCTTGTCACTCTGCGAAATTTATTTGAAAATTCGTGGATATCGTCGTTTTAGTAACTCAGACAACGTTAAGGTGGACATGTTCCAGCATTTCGCTTCTGCTTTGACATTCTGCAGTAAGAAATAAGGAGAGGAGGATTCAAAGGAAGGTGAGCATCTGGCAGCAGTAACTATGACACTCTTAAGGTAGCAAATGCCTCGTCATCCGGCGAAGTACATTTGCTAACTCGAGAAACTCGTAGTGGGAGTAACTGTGACGACATTAAGGTGGACATACAGTGGCATATCGGTTCTGTAGGACTGGCCATAGCAAGAATGATAAAGGCCTAAAGATATGGGAGCAGCCGGCAGGAGTAACTATGAATCTTAAGGTAGTCAAATGCCTCGTCACTCTGCGAAATTTATTTGAAATCTCGAGGATATCGTTGTTGGAGTAACTCAGACAACGATAAGGTGGACATGCTGTACCATTTCGCTTCTGCAGGGCTGGCCGCAGTACGAATTAAAGAGAGGAAAGATTCAAAGAAGGGGGAGCAGCGGGCAGCTGTAACTATGACTCTCTTAAGGTAGCCAAATGCCTCGTCACTCTGCGAAATTTATTTGAAAATTCGTGGATATCGTCGTTTTAGTAACTCAGACAACGTTAAGGTGGACATGTTCCAGCATTTCGCTTCTGCTTTGACATTCCGCAGTACGAAATAAGGAGTGGAGGATTCAAAGGAAGGGGAGCATCTGGCAGCAGTAACTATGACTCTCTTAAGGTAGCAAATGCCTCGTCATCCGGCGAAGTAGATTTGCTAACTCGAGAAACTCGTAGTGGGACTAACTGTGACGACATTAAGGTGGACATACAGTGGCATATCGGTTCTGTAGGACTGGCCATAGCAAAAATGATAAAGGCATAAAGAAATAGGAGCAGCCAGCAGGAGTAACTATGACTCTCTTAAGGTAGCCAAATGCCTCGTCACTCTGCGAAATTTATTTAAAAACTCGAGGATATCGTCGTTGGAGTAACTCAGACTACATTAAGGTGGACATGCTGTACCATTTCGCTTCTGCAGGACTGGCCGCAATACGAATTAAAGAAAAGAAAGATTCAAAGAAGGGGGAGCAGCCGGCAGGAGTAACTATTACTCTCTTAAGGTACTCAAATGCCTCGTCACTCTGCGTAATTTATTTGAAAACTCGAGGATATCGTCGTTGGAGTTACTCAGACGACGTTATGGTGGACATGCTGTACCATTTCGCTTCTGCAGGGCTGGCCGCAGTACGAATTAAAGATAGGAAAGATTCAAAGAAGGGGGAGCAGCGAGCAGGAGTAACTATGACTCTCTTAAGGTAGCCAAATGCCTCGTCAGTCTGCGAAATTTATTTGAAAACTCGTGGATATCGTCATTTTAGTAAATCAGACAACGTTAAGGTGCTCATGTTGCAGCATTTCGCTTCTGCTTGGACATTCCGCAGTACGAATTAAAGAGAGGAAAGATTCAAAGGAAGGGGAGCTTCTGGCTGCAGTAACTATGACTCTCTTAAGGTAGCCAACGCCTCGTCATCCGGCGAAGTACATTTGCTAACTCGAGAAACTCGTAGTGGGAATAACTGTGACGACGTTAAGGTGGACATACAGTGGCATATCGGTTCTGTAGGACTGGCCATAGCAAGAATGATAAAGGCCTAAAGATATTGGAGCAGCCGGCAGGAGTAACTATGAATCTTAAGGTAGTCAAATGCCTCGTCACTCTGCGAAATTTATTTGAAATCTCGAGGATATCGTTGTTGGAGTAACTCAGACAACGATAAGGTGGACATGCTGTACCATTTCGCTTCTGCAGGGCTGGCCGCAGTACGAATTAAAGAGAGGAAAGATTCAAAGAAGGGGGAGCAGCGGGCAGGAGTAACTATGACTCTCTTAAGGTAGCCAAATGCCTCGTCACTCTGCGAAATTTATCTGAAAATTCGTGGATATCGTCGTTTTAGTAACTCAGACAACGTTAAGGTGGACATGTTCCAGCATTTCGCTTCTGCTTTGACATTCCGCAGTACGAAATAAGGAGTGGAGGATTCAAAGGACGGGGAGCATCTGGCAGCAGTAACTATGACTCTCTTAATTTAGCCAAATGCCTCGTCATCCGGCGAAGTACATTTGCTAACTCGAGAAACTCGTAGTGGGAGTAACTGTGACGACGTTAAGGTGGACATACAGTGGCATATCGGTTCTGTAGGACTGGCCATAGCAAGAATGATAAAGGCCTAAAGAAATGGGAGCAGCCGGCAGGGGTAACTATGACTCTCTTAAGGTAGTCAAATGCCTCGTCACTCTGCGAAATTTATTTGAAATCTCGAGGATATCGTTGTTGGAGTAACTCAGACAACGATAAGGTGGACATGCTGTACCATTTCGCTTCTGCAGGGCTGGCCGCAGTACGAATTAAAGAGAGGAAAGATTCAAAGAAGGGGGAGCAGCGGGCAGCTGTAACTATGACTCTCTTACGGTAGCCAAATGCCTCGTCACTCTGCGAAATTTATTTGAAAATTCGTGGATATCGTCGTTTTAGTAACTCAGACAACGTTAAGGTGGACATGTTCCAGCATTTCGCTTCTGCTTTGACATTCCGCAGTACGAAATAAGGAGAGGAGGATTCAAAGGAAGGGGAGCATCTGGCAGCAGTAACTATGACTCTCTTAAGGTAGCAAATGCCTCGTCATCCGGCGAAGTACATTTGCTAACTCGAGAAACTCGTAGTGGGACTAACTGTGACGACATTAAGGTGTACATACAGTGGCATATCGGTTCTGTAGGATTGGCCATAGCAAGAATGATAAAGGCATAAAGAAATAGGAGCAGCCAGCAGGAGTAACTATGACTCTCTTAAGGTAGCCAAATGCCTCGTCACTCTGCGAAATTTATTTAAAAACTCGAGGATATCGTCGTTGGAGTAACTCAGACTACATTAAGGGGGACATGCTGTACCATTTCGCTTCTGCAGGACTGGCCGCAATACGAATTAAAGAAAAGAAAGATTCAAAGAAGGGGGAGCAGCCGGCAGGAGTAACTATTACTCTCTTAAGGTAGTCAAATGCCTCGTCACTCTGCGTAATTTATTTGAAAACTGGAAGATATCGTCGTTGGAGTTACTCAGACGACGTTATGGTGGACATGCTGTACCATTTCGCTTCTGCAGGGCTGGCCGCAGTACGAATTAAAGATAGGAAAGATTCAAAGAAGGGGGAGCAGCGGGCAGGAGTAACTATGACTCTCTTAAGGTAGCCAAATGCCTCGTCACTCTGCGAAATTTATTTGAAAACTCGTGGATATCGTCATTTTAGTAACTCAGACAACGTTAAGGTGCTCATGTTGCAGCATTTCGCTTCTGCTTGGACATTCCGCAGTACGAATTATAGAGAGGAAAGATTCAAAGGAAGGGGAGCTTCTGGCTGCAGTAACTATGACTCTCTTAAGGTAGCCAACGCCTCGTCATCCGGCGAAGTACATTTGCTAACTCGAGAAACTCGTAGTGGGAATAACTGTGACGACGTTAAGGAGGACATACAGTGGCATATCGGTTCTGTAGGACTGGCCATAGCAAGAATGATAAAGGCCTAAAGAAATGGGAGCAGCCGGCAGGAGTAACTATGACTCTCTTAAGGTAGTCAAATGCCTCGTCACTCTGCGAAATTTATTTGAAATCTCGAGGATATCGTTGTTGGAGTAACTCAGACAACGATAAGGTGGACATGCTGTACCATTTCGCTTCTGCAGGGCTGGCCGCAGTACGAATTAAAGAGAGGAAAGATTCAAAGAAGGGGGAGCAGCGGGCAGCAGTAACTATGACTCTCTTAAGGTAGCCAAATGCCTCGTCACTCTGCGAAATTTATTTGAAAATTCGTGGATATCGTCGTTTTAGTAACTCAGACAACGTTAAGGTGGACATGTTCCAGCATTTCGCTTCTGCTTTGACATTCCGCAGTACGAATTAAAGAGAGGAAAGATTCAAAGGAAGGGGAGCTTCTGGCTGCAGTAACTATGACTCTCTTATGGCGGGAGTAACTATGACTCTCACTATGACTCTCATAGTCACTGGGCAAGTGAAGCGCAATACATGGGCCATGCCCTCTTAGCCTCTCCTTGTCTGCGGCTTCCCCCCTTCCCGTGGGCCCGCCGATACGCCAGTCCTTGATAGGACTGGTAAGCAGAGTGGAAGTCCGCACTTGGGGCTTTGGGGGGTTACCAGCCCTCCATCGCATAACCCTTAATGTTGGGACAACAACAGAAGAAAACACGGGTTCCGGGCCTTCCGCTGAAGGACCCGGCCCAGCAGTCCCGACTGCTAGCCTGCCAACCGTCCCTGAAGTAGAGGAGGCCGTGGAGCCATGGTTCCACTGCAGCATTTGCAGCCGTGACTTCCGCAGCAAGATCGGGCTCGGACAACACCGCCGCCGCGCCCATCCGGAAGCGGCAAATGCGGAGATTGCAACTGATAGGAAGCGAGCTCGGTGGGCGGAAGAAGAAATGCGGGAGCTCGCCCTGGCGGAGGCTAGGCTTCTCTGTGCCAGTGACTCCAAAGTCCTCTTTGTAAACCAGGAGCTTCTACCCTTGTTTCCGCACCGTACCCTGGATGCCATCAAGTGCAGGAGGAGGACGGTGGCACACATGACGATGGTGCGGGAATACGTAGAGGAGCTGAGGCGGGAACAACAGACGCAGCATGGTCTGCGCCATTCACCCGTCCTGGAGTCGCTGCCGGAGGGGCCACCCTCTCCGCCGGAGCTTGAGCGCCCGCCACAAACATCTGTAGTCGACGAAGCCATATGGAGGCACCTCGCCGGCCTGCCGCGGTCGGCCGCGCGCTTCTCGGCCCTGGACGACCTTGCGCGTCTGGGGCCGGGTACGCCGTTGGCAGTGGTCGCGGCTGGGCTGCCTGAGGCCCTCCGTGCTGTCGGCTCTGAGGAAGCAGAAGCAGGGAAGAGGATGACGTTGCGCCCGCCATCCAAGCAGCGGTCTGGTGGTGGCCCTCCGCTCTCCAAGCGGAAGCGCCGCCGGTGGGAATATGCCAGATGTCAGGATGCCTTCAGGAAGAATCGCGCGCGCTGCGTGCGTGGCCTCCTGGATGGCACCCTGCTCCAGCCGCCGTCGAACATCCCTGGGCTGGTCGACTTCTGGCGCAGCCTCTTCACGACAGAGCCACCTTCCAACGCTGGCTCCATTCCCGACCGGCTTCTCCCGTGCTCGGAGTCTGTTGACTTTGAGCGCCTATGGAGGCCGATCACTGCAGAAGAGGTTGCGGCCGCCTTGCCGCCCAGAGGCTCCGTCGCCGGCCCTGACGGCCTCTCGCCGGTGCAGCTGCGCCGCCTTCCAGCGGAGGTCACCACCAAACTCCTAAACCTTTTCCTGCTTACCCGCAAGCTTCCCCCTTCCCTCCTCCGAGCCAGGACCTCTTTGCTCCCTAAGACAGCCGCCCCAGCATCCCCCGCTGACTTTCGGCCCATCACCGTCTGCTCGGTGCTAGCTCGAACCTTCCATAAGGTTCTGGCGACTCGCCTTATGCAGATGTGTGCTGTGGACGAACGTCAGCGGGCTTTCATCCCAAGGGATGGGATGCTGGAGAACACTTTCCTCCTCGACCGGATACTCGTCGGCGCCGTCCGCCGCTGTCGTTCTGTGTTCATGGCATCCCTCGATGTGTCCAAGGCGTTCGATTCGTTGGACCATGCGGCTTTGCGCCCTGTGCTTAAAGCCCATGGTCTGCCGGACGAATTCATTGACTACGTCGAGGGCTGCTATGCGGACAGCACGACGGTAATTGCGGGGGGTGGCGACGAGTCCCCGGCCGTGCGGCCAGCAAGAGGTGTTCGGCAAGGAGATCCTCTGTCCCCTCTCCTGTTCAATTTCGCTGTTGATTATGTTCTAGATCAGCTGCCCTCACACGTAGGTGTCAAGGTGTTGGGCCGCCAGACGAACGCGGCGGCCTTCGCGGATGACATCCTGCTCTTCGCCTCCACGAGGGGGGGCCTGCAGTCCCTTATCAACGCAGCAGTAGCAGCCCTCGACCAGCTGGGGCTGCGTGTTAACCCGCGGAAGTGTCTCACCCTCGCACTCGTGGCGTCCGGCCGCGAGAAGAAGGTGAAAGTGGATGCGAGCGTCACCTTCACGGCCGGCGAAACCACCATGCCGGCGTTGGGAGTGGGTGAGACCTTCCGCTACCTGGGACTGCAGTTCTCCTCCTCTGGGCGGTGTCTCTTCCATCCGAGGCACCACATCGAGGAGCAGCTGTCGATCATCACGCGGGCGCCGCTGAAGCCGCAGCAGCGGCTCTTTGCACTTCGTGAGGTCCTTCTCCCGGGCCTGTATCATGGCCTAGCACTGAGTCGCACCCGCATCGGTGCGCTCAAGGCCATGGACAATTGCGTCCGAGCCGCCGTGAGGAGATGGTTCCGCCTCCCAGCCGACACCCCCTTGGGCTACTTTCACGCTCCAATTGCCCATGGGGGCCTTGGGATTCCATCAGCCCGCTGGATAGGGCCAACCCTGAGGCGGGGCAGGCTCCTCACCCTGTTGCAGCAAGAGCCCAGCACCACCGACGCAGACCTGGGGGAGGCACGACACGAAGTGGCGGCGCTTGAACGACACCTCACGTGGGAGGGCCATCTGCTGCCAACGGCTGCAAAAGTTGGTGAGATGTGGGCGGCGCGCCTGCATATTTCCTTCGACGGGGCAGCTCTCTCGTCGTCAGCCAGGACATCAGGCCAACACAGCTGGGTCGAGGACACCAGTCGCTTCCTGTCTGGCCGTGACTACGTCGCGTGCATCCGCACGCGCATTAACGCTCTACCATCCAAGGCGCGCAGGAGTCGCGGCCGAGACAGGGAGAAGATGTGTCGCGCAAGATGCAACGCCGTCGAGACCGCGAACCACGTCGTCCAGGGCTGCGGGCTGACCAGCCGAGCTCGGGTGCGACGACACGACGCGGTTGTGAAATACGTCGCGCGCGGGCTGGCTCAACGAGGGTTCGACGTCTCTGTCGAGCCACACCTTCGTACACCAGAGGGAGTCCGCAAGCCCGACGTTGTGGCGTCTAAGGACGGCGTGGTGCATGTCATCGACGCACAAATCGTCGGCGACCATCTTGACACCGACTGGTGTCACCGGCAGAAGGCGGCGAAATACGACGTCCCGTCGGTGCGGCAAGCCGTCGGCGCTCTCCGACCTGCAGCCAGCAGCATACAGTTTAGAACAGTGACCCTGAACTGGAGGGGGACTTGGGCACCTACATCAGCCCGCCAGCTACTACAACTTGGCTTCCGCAGGCGGGAGTTAAGCACCGTCAGCACGCGGGTGCTCTGTGGAACGACGTGGATCTTCGGCCTGTTCGAAAATATGACGTCGACCAGGCCGAAGTACAGGGAGGGCGTAGGCTAGTTAGTCGGTTAGATTTAGGTTAGTTTGCCCCGACTCCCGGGGCTTCAATATCGGGAGCAATTCCGCTCTTTATTCAATTTTGTATGTTAATTGTTGATACTGTGTTTAATATTAAGGTAACAGCGGTTACACAACATCGGTAACCGGCGCCCTTGTGAGCTCCTCTCGGGGAGCATGGCGCAATAGATTAAGAGTGTTATATTACCTTGTGTTATTCACTGTATTTGTGAATAAAGACGGCTGTATAGCCAACGCCTCGTCATCCGGCGAAGTACATTTGCCAACTCGAGAAACTCGTAGTGGGATTAACTGTGACGACGTTAAGGTGGACATACAGTGGCATATCGGTTCTGTAGGACTGGCCATAGCAAGAATGATAAAGGCCTAAAGATATGGGAGCAGCCGGCAGGAGTAACTATGAATCTTAAGGTAGTCAAATGCCTCGTCACTCTGCGAAATTTATTTGAAATCTCGAGGATATCGTTGTTGGAGTAACTCAGACAACGATAAGGTGGACATGCTGTACCATTTCGCTTCTGCAGGGCTGGCCGCAGTACGAATTAAAGAGAGGAAAGATTCAAAGAAGGGGGAGCAGCGGGCAGCTGTAACTATGACTCTCTTAAGGTAGCCAAATGCCTCGTCACTCTGCGAAATTTATCTGAAAATTCGTGGATATCGTCGTTTTAGTAACTCAGACAACGTTAAGGTGGACATGTTCCAGCATTTCGCTTCTGCTTTGACATTCCGCAGTACGAACTAAGGAGTGGAGGATTCAAAGGACAGGGAGCATCTGGCAGCAGTAACTATGACTCTCTTAATTTAGCCAAATGCCTCGTCATCCGGCGAAGTACATTTGCTAACTCGAGAAACTCGTAGTGGGAGTAACTGTGACGACGTTAAGGTGGACATACAGTGGCATATCGGTTCTGTAGGACTGGCCATAGCAAGAATGATAAAGGCCTAAAGAAATGGGAGCAGCCGGCAGGAGTAACTATGACTCTCTTAAGGTAGTCAAATGCCTCGTCACTCTGCGAAATTTATTTGAAATCTCGAGGATATCGTTGTTGGAGTAACTCAGACAACGATAAGGTGGACATGCTGTACCATTTCGCTTCTGCAAGGCTGGCCGCAGTACGAATTAAAGAGAGGAAAGATTCAAAGAAGGGGGAGCAGCGGGCAGCAGTAACTATGACTCTCTTAAGGTAGCCAAATGCCTCGTCACTCTGCGAAATTTATTTGAAAATTCGTGGATATCGTCGTTTTAGTAACTCAGACAACGTTAAGGTGGACATGTTCCAGCATTTCGCTTCTGCTTTGACATTCCGCAGTACGAAATAAGGAGAGGAGGATTCAAAGGAAGGGGAGCATCTGGCAGCAGTAACTATGACTCTCTTAAGGTAGCAAATGCCTCGTCATCCGGCGAAGTACATTTGCTAACTCGAGAAACTCGTAGTGGGACTTACTGTGACGACATTAAGGTGGACATACAGTGGCATATCGGTTCTGTAGGACTGGCCATAGCAAGAATGATAAAGGCATAAAGAAATAGGAGCAGCCAGCAGGAGTAACTATGACTCTCTTAAGGTAGCCAAATGCCTCGTCACTCTGCGAAATTTATTTAAAAACTCGAGGATATCGTCGTTGGAGTAACTCAGACTACATTAAGGTGGACATGCTGTACCATTTCGCTTCTGCAGGACTGGCCGCAATACGAATTAAAGAAAAGAAAGATTCAAAGAAGGGGGAGCAGCCGGCAGGAGTAACTATTACTCTCTTAAGGTAGTCAAATGCCTCGTCACTCTGCGTAATTTATTTGAAAACTCGAGGATATCGTCGTTGGAGTTACTCAGACGACGTTATGGTGGACATGCTGTACCATTTCGCTTCTGCAGGGCTGGCCGCAGTACGAATTAAAGATAGGAAAGATTCAAAGAAGGGGGAGCAGCGGGCAGGAGTAACTATGACTCTCTTAAGGTAGCCAAATGCCTCGTCACTCTGCGAAATTTATTTGAAAACTCGTGGATATCGTCATTTTAGTAACTCAGACAACGTTAAGGTGCTCACGTTGCAGCATTTCGCTTCTGCTTGGACATTCCGCAGTACGAATTAAAGAGAGGAAAGATTCAAAGGAAGGGGAGCTTCTGGCTGCAGTAACTATGACTCTCTTAAGGTAGCCAACGCCTCGTCATCCGGCGAAGTACATTTGCTAACTCGAGAAACTCGTAGTGGGAGTAACTGTGACGACGTTAAGGTGGACATACAGTGGCATATCGGTTCTGTAGGACTGGCCATAGCAAGAATGATAAAGGCCTAAAGATATGGGAGCAGCCGGCAGGAGTAACTATGACTCTCTTAAGGTAGTCAAATGCCTCGTCACTCTGCGAAATTTATTTGAAATCTCGAGGATATCGTTGTTGGAGTAACTCAGACAACGATAAGGTGGACATGCTGTACCATTTCGCTTCTGCAGGGCTGGCCGCAGTACGAATTAAAGAGAGGAAAGATTCAAAGAAAGGGGAGCAGCGGGCAGCAGTAACTATGACTCTCTTAAGGTAGCCAAATGCCTCGTCACTCTGCGAAATTTATTTGAAAATTCGTGGATATCGTCGTTTTAGTAACTCAGACAACGTTAAGGTGGACATGTTCCAGCATTTCGCTTCTGCTTTGACATTCCGCAGTACGAAATAAGGAGTGGAGGATTCAAAGGACGGGGAGCATCTGGCAGCAGTAACTATGACTCTCTTAATTTAGCCAAATGCCTCGTCATCCGGCGAAGTACATTTGCTAACTCGAGAAACTCGTAGTGGGAGTAACTGTGACGACGTTAAGGTGGACATACAGTGGCATATCGGTTCTGTAGGACTGGCCATAGCAAGAATGATAAAGGCCTAAAGATATGGGAGCAGCCGGCAGGAGTAACTATGAATCTTAAGGTAGTCAAATGCCTCGTCACTCTGCGAAATTTATTTGAAATCTCGAGGATATCGTTGTTGGAGTAAATCAGACAACGATAAGGTGGACATGCTGTACCATTTCGCTTCTGCAGGGCTGGCCGCAGTACGAATTAAAGAGAGGAAAGATTCAAAGAAGGCGGAGCAGCGGGCAGCAGTAACTATGACTCTCTTAAGGTAGCCAAGTGCCTCGTCACTCTGCGAAATTTATTTGAAAATTCGTGGATATCGTCGTTTTAGTAACTCAGACAACGTTAAGGTGGACATGTTCCAGCATTTCGCTTCTGCTTTGACATTCCGCAGTACGAAATAAGGAGAGGAGGATTCAAAGGAAGGGGAGCATCTGGCAGCAGTAACTATGACTCTCTTAAGGTAGCAAATGCCTCGTCATCCGGCGAAGTACATTTGCTAACTCGAGAAACTCGTAGTGGGACTAACTGTGACGACATTAAGGTGGACATACAGTGGCATATCGGTTCTGTAGGACTGGCCATAGCAAGAATGATAAAGGCATAAAGAAATAGGAGCAGCCAGCAGGAGTAACTATGACTCTCTTAAGGTAGCCAAATGCCTCGTCACTCTGCGAAATTTATTTAAAAACTCGAGGATATCGTCGTTGGAGTAACTCAGACTACATTAAGGTGGACATGCTGTACCATTTCGCTTCTGCAGGACTGGCCGCAATACGAATTAAAGAAAAGAAAGATTCAAAGAAGGGGGAGCAGCCGGCAGTAGTAACTATTACTCTCTTAAGGTAGTCAAATGCCTCGTCACTCTGCGTAATTTATTTGAAAACTCGAGGATATCGTCGTTGGAGTTACTCAGACGACGTTATGGTGGACATGCTGTACCATTTCGCTTCTGCAGGGCTGGCCGCAGTACGAATTAAAGATAGGAAAGATTCAAAGAAGGGGGAGCAGCGGGCAGGAGTAACTATGACTCTCTTAAGGTAGCCAAATGCCTCGTCACTCTGCGAAATTTATTTGAAAACTCGTGGATATCGTCATTTTAGTAACTCAGACAACGTTAAGGTGCTCATGTTGCAGCATTTCGCTTCTGCTTGGACATTCCGCAGTACGAATTAAAGAGAGGAAAGATTCAAAGGAAGGGGAGCTTCTGGCTGCAGTAACTATGACTCTCTTAAGGTAGCCAACGCCTCGTCATCCGGCGAAGTACATTTGCTAACTCGAGAAACTCGTAGTGGGAGTAACTGTGACGACGTTAAGGTGGACATACAGTGGCATATCGGTTCTGTAGGACTGGCCATAGCAAGAATGATAAAGGCCTAAAGATATGGGAGCAGCCGGCAGGAGTAACTATGAATCTTAAGGTAGTCAAATGCCTCGTCACTCTGCGAAATTTATTTGAAATCTCGAGGATATCGTTGTTGGAGTAACTCAGACAACGATAAGGTGGACATGCTGTACCATTTCGCTTCTGCAGGGCTGGCCGCAGTACGAATTAAAGAGAGGAAAGATTCAAAGAAGGGGGAGCAGCGGGCAGCAGTAACTATGACTCTCTTAAGGTAGCCAAATGCCTCGTCACTCTGCGAAATTTATTTGAAAATTCGTGGATATCGTCGTTTTAGTAACTCAGACAACGTTAAGGTGGACATGTTCCAGCATTTCGCTTCTGCTTTGACATTCCGCAGTACGAAATAAGGAGTGGAGGATTCAAAGGACGGGGAGCATCTGGCAGCAGTAACTATGACTCTCTTAATTTAGCCAAATGCCTCGTCATCCGGCGAAGTACATTTGCTAACTCGAGAAACTCGTAGTGGGAGTAACTGTGACGACGTTAAGGTGGACATACAGTGGCATATCGGTTCTGTAGGACTGGCCATAGCAAGAATGATAAAGGCCTAAAGATATGGGAGCAGCCGGCAGGAGTAACTATGAATCTTAAGGTAGTCAAATGCCTCGTCACTCTGCGAAATTTATTTGAAATCTCGAGGATATCGTTGTTGGAGTAACTCAGACAACGATAAGGTGGACATGCTGTACCATTTCGCTTCTGCAGGGCTGGCCGCAGTACGAATTAAAGAGAGGAAAGATTCAAAGAAGGCGGAGCAGCGGGCAGCAGTAACGATGACTCTCTTAAGGTAGCCAAATGCCTCGTCACTCTGCGAAATTTATTTGAAAATTCGTGGATATCGTCGTTTTAGTAACTCAGACAACGTTAAGGTGGACATGTTCCAGCATTTCGCTTCTGCTTTGACATTCCGCAGTACGAAATAAGGAGAGGAGGATTCAAAGGAAGGGGAGCATCTGGCAGCAGTAACTATGACTCTCTTAAGGTAGCAAATGCCTCGTCATCCGGCGAAGTACATTTGCTAACTCGAGAAACTCGTAGTGGGACTAACTGTGACGACATTAATGTGGACATACAGTGAATATCGGTTCTGTAGGACTGGCCATAGCAAGAATGATAAAGGCATAAAGAAATAGGAGCAGCCAGCAGGAGTAACTATGACTCTCTTAAGGTAGCCAAATGCCTCGTCACTCTGCGAAATTTATTTAAAAACTCGAGGATATCGTCGTTGGAGTAACTCAGACTACATTAAGGTGGACATGCTGTACCATTTCGCTTCTGCAGGACTGGCCGCAATACGAATTAAAGAAAAGAAAGATTCAAAGAAGGGGGAGCACCCGGCAGGAGTAACTATTACTCTCTTAAGGTAGTCAAATGCCTCGTCACTCTGCGTAATTTATTTGAAAACTCGAGGATATCGTCGTTGGAGTTACTCAGACGACGTTATGGTGGACATGCTGTACCATTTCGCTTCTGCAGGGCTGGCCGCAGCACGAATTAAAGATAGGAAAGATTCTAAGAAGGGGGAGCAGCGGGCAGGAGTAACTATGACTCTCTTAAGGTAGCCAAATGCCTCGTCACTCTGCGAAATTTATTTGAAAACTCGTGGATATCGTCATTTTAGTAACTCAGACAACGTTAAGGTGCTCATGTTGCAGCATTTCGCTTCTGCTTTGACATTCCGCAGTACGAATTAAAGAGAGGAAAGATTCAAAGGAAGGGGAGCTTCTGGCTGCAGTAACTATGACTCTCTTAAGGTAGCCAACGCCTCGTCATCCGGCGAAGTACATTTGCTAACTCGAGAAACTCGTAGTGGGAGTAACTGTGACGACGTTAAGGTGGACATACAGTGGCATATCGGTTCTGTAGGACTGGCCATAGCAAGAATGATAAAGGCCTAAAGATATGGGAGCAGCCGGCAGGAGTAACTATGAATCTTAAGGTAGTCAAATGCCTCGTCACTCTGCGAAATTTATTTGAAATCTCGAGGATATCGTTGTTGGAGTAACTCAGACAACGATAAGGTGGACATGCTGTACCATTTCGCTTCTGCAGGGCTGGCCGCAGTACGAATTAAAGAGAGGAAAGATTCAAAGAAGGGGGAGCAGCGGGCAGCAGTAACTATGACTCTCTTAAGGTAGCCTAATGCCTCGTCACTCTGCGAAATTTATTTGAAAATTCGTCGATATCGTCGTTTTAGTAACTCAGACAACGTTAAGGTGGACATGTTCCAGCATTTCGCTTCTGCTTTGACATTCCGCAGTACGAAATAAGGAGTGGAGGATTCAAAGGACGGGGAGCATCTGGCAGCAGTAACTATGACTCTCTTAATTTAGCCAAATGCCTCGTCATCCGGCGAAGTACATTTGCTAACTCGAGAAACTCGTAGTGGGAGTAACTGTGACGACGTTAAGGTGGACATACAGTGGCATATCGGTTCTGTAGGACTGGCCATAGCAAGAATGATAAAGGCCTAAAGATATGGGAGCAGCCGGCAGGAGTAACTATGAATCTTAAGGTAGTCAAATGCCTCGTCACTCTGCGAAATTTATTTGAAATCTCGAGGATATCGTTGTTGGAGTAACTCAGACAACGATAAGGTGGACATGCTGTACCATTTCGCTTCTGCAGGGCTGGCCGCAGTACGAATTAAAGAGAGGAAAGATTCAAAGAAGGCGGAGCAGCGGGCAGCAGTAACGATGACTCTCTTAAGGTAGCCAAATGCCTCGTCACTCTGCGAAATTTATTTGAAAATTCGTGGATATCGTCGTTTTAGTAACTCAGACAACGTTAAGGTGGACATGTTCCAGCATTTCGCTTCTGCTTTGACATTCCGCAGTACGAAATAAGGAGAGGAGGATTCAAAGGAAGGGGAGCATCTGGCAGCAGTAACTATGACTCTCTTAAGGTAGCAAATGCCTCGTCATCCGGCGAAGTACATTTGCTAACTCGAGAAACTCGTAGTGGGACTAACTGTGACGACATTAATGTGGACATACAGTGAATATCGGTTCTGTAGGACTGGCCATAGCAAGAATGATAAAGGCATAAAGAAATAGGAGCAGCCAGCAGGAGTAACTATGACTCTCTTAAGGTAGCCAAATGCCTCGTCACTCTGCGAAATTTATTTAAAAACTCGAGGATATCGTCGTAGGAGTAACTCAGACTACATTAAGGTGGACATGCTGTACCATTTCGCTTCTGCAGGACTGGCCGCAATACGAATTAAAGAAAAGAAAGATTCAAAGAAGGGGGAGCAGCCGGCAGGAGTAACTATTACTCTCTTAAGGTAGTCAAATGCCTCGTCACTCTGCGTAATTTATTTGAAAACTCGAGGATATCGTCGTTGGAGTTACTCAGACGACGTTATGGTGGACATGCTGTACCATTTCGCTTCTGCAGGGCTGGCCGCAGCACGAATTAAAGATAGGAAAGATTCAAAGAAGGGGGAGCAGCGGGCAGGAGTAACTATGACTCTCTTAAGGTAGCCAAATGCCTCGTCACTCTGCGAAATTTATTTGAAAACTCGTGGATATCGTCATTTTAGTAACTCAGACAACGTTAAGGTGCTCATGTTGCAGCATTTCGCTTCTGCTTTGACATTCCGCAGTACGAATTAAAGAGAGGAAAGATTCAAAGGAAGGGGAGCTTCTGGCTGCAGTAACTATGACTCTCTTAAGGTAGCCAACGCCTCGTCATCCGGCGAAGTACATTTGCTAACTCGAGAAACTCGTAGTGGGAGTAACTGTGACGACGTTAAGGTGGACATACAGTGGCATATCGGTTCTGTAGGACTGGCCATAGCAAGAATGATAAAGGCCTAAAGATATGGGAGCAGCCGGCAGGAGTAACTATGAATCTTAAGGTAGTCAAATGCCTCGTCACTCTGCGAAATTTATTTGAAATCTCGAGGATATCGTTGTTGGAGTAACTCAGACAACGATAAGGTGGACATGCTGTACCATTTCGCTTCTGCAGGGCTGGCCGCAGTACGAATTAAAGAGAGGAAAGATTCAAAGAAGGGGGAGCAGCGGGCAGCAGTAACTATGACTCTCTTAAGGTAGCCTAATGCCTCGTCACTCTGCGAAATTTATTTGAAAATTCGTGGATATCGTCGTTTTAGTAACTCAGACAACGTTAAGGTGGACATGTTCCAGCATTTCGCTTCTGCTTTGACATTCCGCAGTACGAAATAAGGAGTGGAGGATTCAAAGGACGGGGAGCATCTGGCAGCAGTAACTATGACTCTCTTAATTTAGCCAAATGCCTCGTCATCCGGCGAAGTACATTTGCTAACTCGAGAAACTCGTAGTGGGAGTAACTGTGACGACGTTAAGGTGGACATACAGTGGCATATCGGTTCTGTAGGACTGGCCATAGCAAGAATGATAAAGGCCTAAAGAAATGGGAGCAGCCGGCAGGAGTAACTATGACTCTCTTAAGGTAGTCAAATGCCTCGTCACTCTGCGTAATTTATTTGAAATCTCGAGGATATCGTTGTTGGAGTGACTCAGACAACGATAAGGTGGACATGCTGTACCATTTCGCTTCTGCAGGGCTGGCCGCAGTACGAATTAAAGAAAAGAAAGATTCAAAGAAGGGGGAGCAGCCGGCAGGAGTAACTATTACTCTCTTAAGGTAGTCAAATGCCTCGTCACTCTGCGTAATGTATTTGAAAACTCGAGGATATCGTCGTTGGAGTTACTCAGACGACGTTATGGTGGACATGCTGTACCATTTCGCTTCTGCAGGGCTGGCCGCAGTACGAATTAAAGAGAGGAAAGATTCAAAGAAGGGGGAGCAGCGGGCAGCTGTAACTATGACTCTCTTAAGGTAGCCAAATGCCTCGTCACTCTGCGAAATTTATTTGAAAATTCGTGGATATCGTCGTTTTAGTAACTCAGACAACGTTAAGGTGGACATGTTCCAGCATTTCGCTTCTGCTTTGACATTCCGCAGTACGAAATAAGGAGTGGAGGATTCAAAGGAAGGGGAGCATCTGGCAGCAGTAACTATGACTCTCTTAAGGTAGCAAATGCCTCGTCATCCGGCGAAGTACATTTGCTAACTCGAGAAACTCGTAGTGGGACTAACTGTGACGACATTAAGGTGGACATACAGTGGCATATCGGTTCTGTAGGACTGGCCATAGCAAGAATGATAAAGGCATAAAGAAATAGGAGCAGCCAGCAGGAGTAACTATGACTCTCTTAAGGTAGCCAAATGCCTCGTCACTCTGCGAAATTTATTTAAAAACTCGAGGATATCGTCGTTGGAGTAACTCAGACTACATTAAGGTGGACATGCTGTACCATTTCGCTTCTGCAGGACTGGCCGCAATACGAATTAAAGAAAAGAAAGATTCAAAGAAGGGGGAGCAGCCGGCAGGAGTAACTATTACTCTCTTAAGGTACTCAAATGCCTCGTCACTCTGCGTAATTTATTTGAAAACTCGAGGATATCGTCGTTGGAGTTACTCAGACGACGTTATGGTGGACATGCTGTACCATTTCGCTTCTGCAGGGCTGGCCGCAGTACGAATTAAAGATAGGAAAGATTCAAAGAAGGGGGAGCAGCGGGCAGGAGTAACTATGACTCTCTTAAGGTAGCCAAATGCCTCGTCAGTCTGCGAAATTTATTTGAAAACTCGTGGACATCGTCATTTTAGTAACTCAGACAACGTTAAGGTGCTCATGTTGCAGCATTTCGCTTCTGCTTGGACATTCCGCAGTACGAATTAAAGAGAGGAAAGATTCAAAGGAAGGGGAGCTTCTGGCTGCAGTAACTATGACTCTCTTAAGGTAGCCAACGCCTCGTCATCCGGCGAAGTACATTTGCTAACTCGAGAAACTCGTAGTGGGAATAACTGTGACGACGTTAAGGTGGACATACAGTGGCATATCGGTTCTGTAGGACTGGCCATAGCAAGAATGATAAAGGCCTAAAGAAATTGGAGCAGCCGGCAGGAGTAACTATGAATCTTAAGGTAGTCAAATGCCTAGTCACTCTGCGAAATTTATTTGAAATCTCGAGGATATCGTTGTTGGAGTAACTCAGACAACGATAAGGTGGACATGCTGTACCATTTCGCTTCTGCAGGGCTGGCCGCAGTACGAATTAAAGAGAGGAAAGATTCAAAGAAGGGGGAGCAGCGGGCAGGAGTAACTATGACTCTCTTAAGGTAGCCAAATGCCTCGTCACTCTGCGAAATTTATCTGAAAATTCGTGGATATCGTCGTTTTAGTAACTCAGACAACGTTAAGGTGGACATGTTCCAGCATTTCGCTTCTGCTTTGACATTCCGCAGTACGAAATAAGGAGTGGAGGATTCAAAGGACGGGGAGCATCTGGCAGCAGTAACTATGACTCTCTTAATTTAGCCAAATGCCTCGTCATCCGGCGAAGTACATTTGCTAACTCGAGAAACTCGTAGTGGGAGTAACTGTGACGACGTTAAGGTGGACATACAGTGGCATATCGGTTTTGTAGGACTGGCCATAGCAAGAATGATAAAGGCCTAAAGAAATGGGAGCAGCCGGCAGGAGTAACTATGACTCTCTTAAGGTAGTCAAATGCCTCGTCACTCTGCGTAAAAATATTTGAAATCTCGAGGATATCGTTGTTGGAGTAACTCAGACAACGATAAGGTGGACATGCTGTACCATTTCGCTTCTGCAGGGCTGGCCGCAGTACGAATTAAAGAAAAGAAAGATTCAAAGAAGGGGGAGCAGCCGGCAGGAGTAACTATTACTCTCTTAAGGTAGTCAAATGCCTCGTCACTCTGCGTAATGTATTTGAAAACTCGAGGATATCGTCGTTGGAGTTACTCAGACGACGTTATGGCGGACATGCTGTACCATTTCGCTTCTGCAGGGCTGGCCGCAGTACGAATTAAAGAGAGGAAAGGTTCAAAGAAGGGGGAGCAGCGGGCAGCTGTAACTATGACTCTCTTAAGGTAGCCAAATGCCTCGTCACTCTTCGAAATTTATTTGAAAATTCGTGGATATCGTCGTTTTAGTAACTCAGACAACGTTAAGGTGGACATGTTCCAGCATTTCGCTTCTGCTTTGACATTCCGCAGTACGAAATAAGGAGTGGAGGATTCAAAGGAAGGGGAGCATCTGGCAGCAGTAACTATGACTCTCTTAAGGTAGCAAATGCCTCGTCATCCGGCGAAGTACATTTGCTAACTCGAGAAACTCGTAGTGGGACTAACTGTGACGACATTAAGGTGGAGATACAGTGGCATATCGGTTCTGTAGGACTGGCCATAGCAAGAATGATAAAGGCATAAAGAAATAGGAGCAGCCAGCAGGAGTAACTATGACTCTCTTAAGGTAGCCAAATGCCTCGTCACTCTGCGAAATTTATTTAAAAACTCGAGGATATCGTCGTTGGAGTAACTCAGACTACATTAAGGTGGACATGCTGTACCATTTCGCTTCTGCAGGACTGGCCGCAATACGAATTAAAGAAAAGAAAGATTCAAAGAAGGGGGAGCAGCCGGCAGGAGTAACTATTACTCTCTTAAGGTACTCAAATGCCTCGTCACTCTGCGTAATTTATTTGAAAACTCGAGGATATCGTCGTTGGAGTTACTCAGACGACGTTATGGTGGACATGCTGTACCATTTCGCTTCTGCAGGGCTGGCCGCAGTACGAATTAAAGATAGGAAAGATTCAAAGAAGGGGGAGCAGCGGGCAGGAGTAACTATGACTCTCTTAAGGTAGCCAAATGCCTCGTCAGTCTGCGAAATTTATTTGAAAACTCGTGGATATCGTCATTTTAGTAACTCAGACAACGTTAAGGTGCTCATGTTGCAGCATTTCGCTTCTGCTTGGACATTCCGCAGTACGAATTAAAGAGAGGAAAGATTCAAAGGAAGGGGAGCTTCTGGCTGCAGTAACTATGACTCTCTTAAGGTAGCCAACGCCTCGTCATCCGGCGAAGTACATTTGCTAACTCGAGAAACTCGTAGTGGGAATAACTCTGACGACGTTAAGGTGGACATACAGTGGCATATCGGTTCTGTAGGACTGGCCATAGCAAGAATGATAAAGGCCTAAAGATATTGGAGCAGCCGGCAGGAGTAACTATGAATCTTAAGGTAGTCAAATGCCTAGTCACTCTGCGAAATTTATTTGAAATCTCGAGGATATCGTTGTTGGAGTAACTCAGACAACGATAAGGTGGACATGCTGTACCATTTCGCTTCTGCAGGGCTGGCCGCAGTACGAATTAAAGAGAGGAAAGATTCAAAGAAGGGGGAGCAGCGGGCAGGAGTAACTATGACTCTCTTAAGGTAGCCAAATGCCTCGTCACTCTGCGAAATTTATCTGAAAATTCGTGGATATCGTCGTTTTAGTAACTCAGACAACGTTAAGGTGGACATGTTCCAGCATTTCGCTTCTGCTTTGACATTCCGCAGTACGAAATAAGGAGTGGAGGATTCAAAGGACGGGGAGCATCTGGCAGCAGTAACTATGACTCTCTTAATTTAGCCAAATGCCTCGTCATCCGGCGAAGTACATTTGCTAACTCGAGAAACTCGTAGTGGGAGTAACTGTGACGACGTTAAGGTGGACATACAGTGGCATATCGGTTCTGTAGGACTGGCCATAGCAAGAATGATAAAGGCCTAAAGAAATGGGAGCAGCCGGCAGGAGTAACTATGACTCTCTTAAGGTAGTCAAATGCCTCGTCACTCTGCGAAATTTATTTAAAAACTCGAGGATATCGTCGTTGGAGTAACTCAGACTACATTAAGGTGGACATGCTGTACCATTTCGCTTCTGCAGGACTGGCCGCAATACGAATTAAAGAAAAGAAAGATTCAAAGAAGGGGGAGCAGCCGGCAGGAGTAACTATTACTCTCTTAAGGTAGTCAAATGCCTCGTCACTCTGCGTAATGTATTTGAAAACTCGAGGATATCGTCGTTGGAGTTACTCAGACGACGTTATGGTGGACATGCTGTACCATTTCGCTTCTGCAGGGCTGGCCGCAGTACGAATTAAAGATAGGAAAGATTCAAAGAAGGGGGAGCAGCGGGCAGGAGTAACTATGACTCACTTAAGGTAGCCAAATGCCTCGTCACTCTGCGAAATTTATTTGAAAATTCGTGGATATCGTCGTTTTAGTAACTCAGACAACGTTAAGGTGGACATGTTCCAGCATTTCGCTTCTGCTTTGACATTCTGCAGTACGAAATAAGGAGAGGAGGATTCAAAGGAAGGTGACCATCTGGCAGCAGTAACTATGACTCTCTTAAGGTAGCAAATGCCTCGTCATCCGGCGAAGTACATTTGCTAACTCGAGAAACTCGTAGTGGGACTAACTGTGACGACATTAAGGTGGACATACAGTGGCATATCGGTTCTGTAGGACTGGCCATAGCAAGAATGATAAAGGCATAAAGAAATAGGAGCAGCCAGCAGGAGTAACTATGACTCTCTTAAGGTAGCTAAATGCCTCGTCACTCTGCGAAATTTATTTAAAAACTCGAGGATATCGTCGTTGGAGTAACTCAGACTACATTAAGGTGGACATGCTGTACCATTTCGCTTCTGCAGGACTGGCCGCAATACGAATTAAAGAAAAGAAAGATTCAAAGAAGGGGGAGCACCCGGCAGGAGTAACTATTACTCTCTTAAGGTAGTCAAATGCCTCGTCACTCTGCGTAATTTATTTGAAAACTCGAGGATATCGTCGTTGGAGTTACTCAGACGACGTTATGGTGGACATGCTGTACCATTTCGCTTCTGCAGGGCTGGCCGCAGTACGAATTAAAGATAGGAAAGATTCAAAGAAGGGGGAGCAGCGGGCAGGAGTAACTATGACTCACTTAAGGTAGCCAAATGCCTCGTCACTCTGCGAAATTTATTTGAAAACTCGTGGATATCGTCATTTTAGTAACTCAGACAACGTTAAGGTGCTCATGTTGCAGCATTTCGCTTCTGCTTGGACATTCCGCAGTACGAATTAAAGAGAGGAAAGATTCAAAGGAAGGGGAGCTTCTGGCTGCAGTAACTATGACTCTCTTAAGGTAGCCAACGCCTCGTCATCCGGCGAAGTACATTTGCTAACTCGAGAAACTCGTAGTGGGAATAACTGTGACGACGTTAAGGTGGACATACAGTGGCATATCGGTTCTGTAGGACTGGCCATAGCAAGAATGATAAAGGCCTAAAGATATGGGAGCAGCCGGCAGGAGTAACTATGAATCTTAAGGTAGTCAAATGCCTCGTCACTCTGCGAAATTTATTTGAAATCTCGAGGATATCGTTGTTGGAGTAACTCAGACAACGATAAGGTGGACATGCTGTACCATTTCGCTTCTGCAGGGCTGGCCGCAGTACGAATTAAAGAGAGGAAAGATTCAAAGAAGGGGGAGCAGCGGGCAGCTGTAACTATGACTCTCTTAAGGTAGCCAAATGCCTCGTCACTCTGCGAAATTTATTTGAAAATTCGTGGATATCGTCGTTTTAGTAACTCAGACAACGTTAAGGTGGACATGTTCCAGCATTTCGCTTCTGCTTTGACATTCCGCAGTACGAAATAAGGAGAGGAGGATTCAAAGGAAGGGGAGCATCTGGCAGCAGTAACTATGACTCTCTTAAGGTAGCAAATGCCTCGTCATCCGGCGAAGTACATTTGCTAACTCGAGAAACTCGTAGTGGGACTAACTGTGACGACATTAAGGTGGACATACAGTGGCATATCGGTTCTGTAGGACTGGCCATAGCAAGAATGATAAAGGCCTAAAGAAATGGGAGCAGCCGGCAGGAGTAACTATGACTCTCTTAAGGTAGTGAAATGCCTCGTCACTCTGCGAAATTTATTTGAAATCTCGAGGATATCGTTGTTGGAGTAACTCAGACTACATTAAGGGGGACATGCTGTACCATTTCGCTTCTGCAGGACTGGCCGCAATACGAATTAAAGAAAAGAAAGATTCAAAGAAGGGGGAGCAGCCGGCAGGAGTAACTATTACTCTCTTAAGGTAGTCAAATGCCTCGTCACTCTGCGTAATTTATTTGAAAACTGGAAGATATCGTCGTTGGAGTTACTCAGACGACGTTATGGTGGACATGCTGTACCATTTCGCTTCTGCAGGGCTGGCCGCAGTACGAATTAAAGATAGGAAAGATTCAAAGAAGGGGGAGCAGCGGGCAGGAGTAACTATGACTCTCTTAAGGTAGCCAAATGCCTCGTCACTCTGCGAAATTTATTTGAAAACTCGTGGATATCGTCATTTTAGTAACTCAGACAACGTTAAGGTGCTCATGTTGCAGCATTTCGCTTCTGCTTGGACATTCCGCAGTACGAATTAAAGAGAGGAAAGATTCAAAGGAAGGGGAGCTTCTGGCTGCAGTAACTATGACTCTCTTAAGGTAGCCAACGCCTCGTCATCCGGCGAAGTACATTTGCTAACTCGAGAAACTCGTAGTGGGAATAACTGTGACGACGTTAAGGTGGACATACAGTGGCATATCGGTTCTGTAGGACTGGCCATAGCAAGAATGATAAAGGCCTAAAGAAATGGGAGCAGCCGGCAGGAGTAACTATGACTCTCTTAAGGTAGTCAAATGCCTCGTCACTCTGCGAAATTTATTTGAAATCTCGAGGATATCGTTGTTGGAGTAACTCAGACAACGATAAGGTGGACATGCTGTACCATTTCGCTTCTGCAGGGCTGGCCGCAGTACGAATTAAAGAGAGGAAAGATTCAAAGAAGGGGGAGCAGCGGGCAGCAGTAACTATGACTCTCTTAAGGTAGCCAAATGCCTCGTCACTCTGCGAAATTTATTTGAAAATTCGTGGATATCGTCGTTTTAGTAACTCAGACAACGTTAAGGTGGACATGTTCCAGCATTTCGCTTCTGCTTTGACATTCCGCAGTACGAATTAAAGAGAGGAAAGATTCAAAGGAAGGGGAGCTTCTGGCTGCAGTAACTATGACTCTCTTATGGCGGGAGTAACTATGACTCTCACTATGACTCTCATAGTCACTGGGCAAGTGAAGCGCAATACATGGGCCATGCCCTCTTAGCCTCTCCTTGCCTGCGGCTTCCCCCCTTCCCGTGGGCCCGCCGATACGCCAGTCCTTGATAGGACTGGTAAGCAGAGTGGAAGTCCGCACTTGGGGCTTTGGGGGGTTACCAGCCCTCCATCGCATAACCCTTAATGTTGGGACAACAAGAGAAGAAAACACGGGTTCCGGGCCTTCCGCTGAAGGACCCGGCCCAACAGTCCCGACTGCTAGCCTGCCAACCGTCCCTGAAGTAGAGGAGGCCGTGGAGCCATGGTTCCACTGCAGCATTTGCAGCCGTGACTTCCGCAGCAAGATCGGGCTCGGACAACACCGCCGCCGCGCCCATCCGGAAGCGGCAAATGCGGAGATTGCAACTGATAGGAAGCGAGCTCGGTGGGCGGAAGAAGAAATGCGGGAGCTCGCCCTGGCGGAGGCTAGGCTTCTCTGTGCCAGTGACTCCAAAGTCCTCTTTGTAAACCAGGAGCTTCTACCCTTGTTTCTGCACCGTACCCTGGATGCCATCAAGTGCAGGAGGAGGACGGTGGCACACAGGACGATGGTGCGGGAATACGTAGAGGAGCTGAGGCGGGAACAACAGACGCAGCATGGTCTGCGCCATTCACCCGTCCTGGAGTCGCTGCCGGAGGGGCCACCCTCTCCGCCGGAGCTTGAGCGCCCGCCACAAACATCTGTAGTCGACGAAGCCATATGGAGGCACCTCGCCGGCCTGCCGCGGTCGGCCGCGCGCTTCTCGGCCCTGGACGACCTTGCGCGTCTGGGGCCGGGTACGCCGTTGGCAGTGGTCGCGGCTGGGCTGCCTGAGGCCCTCCGTGCTGTCGGCTCTGAGGAAGCAGAAGCAAGGAAGAGGAAGACGTTGCGCCCGCCATCCAAGCAGCGGTCTGGTGGTGGCCCTCCGCTCTCCAAGCGGAAGCGCCGCCGGTGGGAATATGCCAGATGTCAGGATGCCTTCAGGAAGAATCGCGCGCGCTGCGTGCGTGGCCTCCTGGATGGCACCCTGCTCCAGCCGCCGTCGAACATCCCTGGGCTGGTCGACTTCTGGCGCAGCCTCTTCACGACAGAGCCACCTTCCAACGCTGGCTCCATTCCCGACCGGCTTCTCCCGTGCTCGGAGTCTGTTGACTTTGAGCGCCTATGGAGGCCGATCACTGCAAAAGAGGTTGCGGCCGCCTTGCCGCCCAGAGGCTCCGTCGCCGGCCCTGACGGCCTCTCGCCGGTGCAGCTGCGCCGCCTTCCAGCGGAGGTCACCACCAAACTCCTAAACCTTTTCCTGCTTACCCGCAAGCTTCCCCCTTCCCTCCTCCGAGCCAGGACCTCTTTGCTCCCTAAGACAGCCGCCCCAGCATCCCCCGCTGACTTTCGGCCCATCACCGTCTGCTCGGTGCTAGCTCGAACCTTCCATAAGGTTCTGGCGACTCGCCTTATGCAGATGTGTGCTGTGGACGAACGTCAGCGGGCTTTCATCCCAAGGGATGGGATGCTGGAGAACACTTTCCTCCTCGACCGGATACTCGTCGGCGCCGTCCGCCGCTGTCGTTCTGTGTTCATGGCATCCCTCGATGTGTCCAAGGCGTTCGATTCGTTGGACCATGCGGCTTTGCGCCCTGTGCTTAAAGCCCATGGTCTGCCGGACGAATTCATTGACTACGTCGAGGGCTGCTATGCGGACAGCACGACGGTAATTGCGGGGGGTGGCGACGAGTCCCCGGCCGTGCGGCCAGCAAGAGGTGTTCGGCAAGGAGATCCTCTGTCCCCTCTCCTGTTCAATTTCGCTGTTGATTATGTTCTAGATCAGCTGCCCTCACACGTAGGTGTCAAGGTGTTGGGCCGCCAGACGAACGCGGCGGCCTTCGCGGATGACATCCTGCTCTTCGCCTCCACGAGGGGGGGCCTGCAGTCCCTTATCAACGCAGCAGTAGCAGCCCTCGACCAGCTGGGGCTGCGTGTTAACCCGCGGAAGTGTCTCACCCTCGCACTCGTGGCGTCCGGCCGCGAGAAGAAGGTGAAAGTGGATGCGAGCGTCACCTTCACGGCCGGCGAAACCACCATGCCGGCGTTGGGAGTGGGTGAGACCTTCCGCTACCTGGGACTGCAGTTCTCCTCCTCTGGGCGGTGTCTCTTCCATCCGAGGCACCACATCGAGGAGCAGCTGTCGATCATCACGCGGGCGCCGCTGAAGCCGCAGCAGCGGCTCTTTGCACTTCGTGAGGTCCTTCTCCCGGGCCTGTATCATGGCCTAGCACTGAGTCGCACCCGCATCGGTGCGCTCAAGGCCATGGACAATTGCGTCCGAGCCGCCGTGAGGAGATGGTTCCGCCTCCCAGCCGACACCCCCTTGGGCTACTTTCACGCTCCAATTGCCCATGGGGGCCTTGGGATTCCATCAGCCCGCTGGATAGGGCCAACCCTGAGGCGGGGCAGGCTCCTCACCCTGTTGCAGCAAGAGCCCAGCACCACCGACGCAGACCTGGGGGAGGCACGACACGAAGTGGCGGCGCTTGAACGACACCTCACGTGGGAGGGCCATCTGCTGCCAACGGCTGCAAAAGTTGGTGAGATGTGGGCGGCGCGCCTGCATATTTCCTTCGACGGGGCAGCTCTCTCGTCGTCAGCCAGGACATCAGGCCAACACAGCTGGGTCGAGGACACCAGTCGCTTCCTGTCTGGCCGTGACTACGTCGCGTGCATCCGCACGCGCATTAACGCTCTACCATCCAAGGCGCGCAGGAGTCGCGGCCGAGACAGGGAGAAGATGTGTCGCGCAAGATGCAACGCCGTCGAGACCGCGAACCACGTCGTCCAGGGCTGCGGGCTGACCAGCCGAGCTCGGGTGCGACGACACGACGCGGTTGTGAAATACGTCGCGCGCGGGCTGGCTCAACGAGGGTTCGACGTCTCTGTCGAGCCACACCTTCGTACACCAGAGGGAGTCCGCAAGCCCGACGTTGTGGCGTCTAAGGACGGCGTGGTGCATGTCATCGACGCACAAATCGTCGGCGACCATCTTGACACCGACTGGTGTCACCGGCAGAAGGCGGCGAAATACGACGTCCCGTCGGTGCGGCAAGCCGTCGGCGCTCTCCGACCTGCAGCCAGCAGCATACAGTTTAGAACAGTGACCCTGAACTGGAGGGGGACTTGGGCACCTACATCAGCCCGCCAGCTCCTACAACTTGGCTTCCGCAGGCGGGAGTTAAGCACCGTCAGCACGCGGGTGCTCTGTGGAACGACGTGGATCTTCGGCCTGTTCGAAAATATGACGTCGACCAGGCCGAAGTACAGGGAGGGCGTAGGCTAGTTAGTCGGTTAGATTTAGGTTAGTTTGCCCCGACTCCCGGGGCTTCAATATCGGGAGCAATTCCGCTCTTTATTCAATTTTGTATGTTAATTGTTGATACTGTGTTTAATATTAAGGTAACAGCGGTTACACAACATCGGTAACCGGCGCCCTTGTGAGCTCCTCTCGGGGAGCATGGCGCAATAGGTTAAGAGTGTTATATTACCTTGTGTTATTCACTGTATTTGTGAATAAAGACGGCTGTATAGCCAACGCCTCGTCATCCGGCGAAGTACATTTGCTAACTCGAGAAACTCGTAGTGGGATTAACTGTGACGACGTTAAGGTGGACATACAGTGGCATATCGGTTCTGTAGGACTAGCCATAGCAAGAATGATAAAGGCCTAAAGATATGGGAGCAGCCGGCAGGAGTAACTATGAATCTTAAGGTAGTCAAATGCCTCGTCACTCTGCGAAATTTATTTGAAATCTCGAGGATATCGTTGTTGGAGTAACTCAGACAACGATAAGGTGGACATGCTGTACCATTTCGCTTCTGCAAGGCTGGCCGCAGTACGAATTAAAGAGAGGAAAGATTCAAAGAAGGGGGAGCAGCGGGCAGCAGTAACTATGACTCTCTTAAGGTAGCCAAATGCCTCGTCACTCTGCGAAATTTATTTGAAAACTCGTGGATATCGTCATTTTAGTAACTCAGACAACGTTAAGGTGCTCATGTTGCAGCATTTCGCTTCTGCTTGGACATTCCGCAGTACGAATTAAAGAGAGGAAAGATTCAAAGGAAGGGGAGCTTCTGGCTGCAGTAACTATGACTCTCTTAAGGTAGCCAACGCCTCGTCATCCGGCGAAGTACATTTGCTAACTCGAGAAACTCGTAGTGGGAGTAACTGTGACGACGTTAAGGTGGACATACAGTGGCATATCGGTTCTGTAGGACTGGCCATAGCAAGAATGATAAAGGCCTAAAGATATGGGAGCAGCCGGCAGGAGTAACTATGAATCTTAAGGTAGTCAAATGCCTCGTCACTCTGCGAAATTTATTTGAAATCTCGAGGATATCGTTGTTGGAGTAACTCAGACAACGATAAGGTGGACATGCTGTACCATTTCGCTTCTGCAGGGCTGGCCGCAGTACGAATTAAAGAGAGGAAAGATTCAAAGAAGGGGGAGCAGCGGGCAGCAGTAACTATGACTCTCTTAAGGTAGCCAAATGCCTCGTCACTCTGCGAAATTTATTTGAAAATTCGTGGATATCGTCGTTTTAGTAACTCAGACAACGTTAAGGTGGACATGTTCCAGCATTTCGCTTCTGCTTTGACATTCCGCAGTACGAAATAAGGAGTGGAGGATTCAAAGGACGGGGAGCATCTGGCAGCAGTAACTATGACTCTCTTAATTTAGCCAAATGCCTCGTCATCCGGCGAAGTACATTTGCTAACTCGAGAAACTCGTAGTGGGAGTAACTGTGACGACGTTAAGGTGGACATACAGTGGCATATCGGTTCTGTAGGACTGGCCATAGCAAGAATGATAAAGGCCTAAAGATATGGGAGCAGCCGGCAGGAGTAACTATGAATCTTAAGGTAGTCAAATGCCTCGTCACTCTGCGAAATTTATTTGAAATCTCGAGGATATCGTTGTTGGAGTAACTCAGACAACGATAAGGTGGACATGCTGTACCATTTCGCTTCTGCAGGGCTGGCCGCAGTACGAATTAAAGAGAGGAAAGATTCAAAGAAGGCGGAGCAGCGGGCAGCAGTAACTATGACTCTCTTAAGGTAGCCAAATGCCTCGTCACTCTGCGAAATTTATTTGAAAATTCGTGGATATCGTCGTTTTAGTAACTCAGACAACGTTAAGGTGGACATGTTCCAGCATTTCGCTTCTGCTTTGACATTCCGCAGTACGAAATAAGGAGAGGAGGATTCAAAGGAAGGGGAGCATCTGGCAGCAGTAACTATGACTCTCTTAAGGTAGCCAACGCCTCGTCATCCGGCGAAGTACATTTGCTAACTCGAGAAACTCGTAGTGGGAGTAACTGTGACGACATTAAGGTGGACATACAGTGGCATATCGGTTCTGTAGGACTGGCCATAGCAAGAATGATAAAGGCATAAAGAAATAGGAGCAGCCAGCAGGAGTAACTATGACTCTCTTAAGGTAGCCAAATGCCTCGTCACTCTGCGAAATTTATTTAAAAACTCGAGGATATCGTCGTTGGAGTAACTCAGACTACATTAAGGTGGACATGCTGTACCATTTCGCTTCTGCAGGACTGGCCGCAATACGAATTAAAGAAAAGAAAGATTCAAAGAAGGGGGAGCAGCCGGCAGGAGTAACTATTACTCTCTTAAGGTAGTCAAATGCCTCGTCACTCTGCGTAATTTATTTGAAAACTCGAGGATATCGTCGTTGGAGTTACTCAGACGACGTTATGGTGGACATGCTGTACCATTTCGCTTCTGCAGGGCTGGCCGCAGTACGAATTAAAGATAGGAAAGATTCAAAGAAGGGGGAGCAGCGGACAGGAGTAACTATGACTCTCTTAAGGTAGCCAAATGCCTCGTCACTCTGCGAAATTTATTTGAAAACTCGTGGATATCGTCATTTTAGTAACTCAGACAACGTTAAGGTGCTCATGTTGCAGCATTTCGCTTCTGCTTGGACATTCCGCAGTACGAATTAAAGAGAGGAAAGATTCAAAGGAAGGGGAGCTTCTGGCTGCAGTAACTATGACTCTCTTAAGGTAGCCAACGCCTCGTCACCCGGCGAAGTACATTTGCTAACTCGAGAAACTCGTAGTGGGAGTAACTGTGACGACGTTAAGGTGGACATACAGTGGCATATCGGTTCTGTAGGACTGGCCATAGCAAGAATGATAAAGGCCTAAAGATATGGGAGCAGCCGGCAGGAGTAACTATGAATCTTAAGGTAGTCAAATGCCTCGTCACTCTGCGAAATTTATTTGAAATCTCGAGGATATCGTTGTTGGAGTAACTCAGACAACGATAAGGTGGACATGCTGTACCATTTCGCTTCTGCAGGGCTGGCCGCAGTACGAATTAAAGAGAGGAAAGATTCAAAGAAGGGGGAGCAGCGGGCAGCAGTAACTATGACTCTCTTAAGGTAGCCAAATGCCTCGTCACTCTGCGAAATTTATTTGAAAATTCGTGGATATCGTCGTTTTAGTAACTCAGACAACGTTAAGGTGGACATGTTCCAGCATTTCGCTTCTGCTTTGACATTCCGCAGTACGAAATAAGGAGTGGAGGATTCAAAGGACGGGGAGCATCTGGCAGCAGTAACTATGACTCTCTTAATTTAGCCAAATGCCTCGTCATCCGGCGAAGTACATTTGCTAACTCGAGAAACTCGTAGTGGGAGTAACTGTGACGACATTAAGGTGGACATACAGTGGCATATCGGTTCTGTAGGACTGGCCATAGCAAGAATGATAAAGGCATAAAGAAATAGGAGCAGCCAGCAGGAGTAACTATGACTCTCTTAAGGTAGCCAAATGCCTCGTCACTCTGCGAAATTTATTTAAAAACTCGAGGATATCGTCGTTGGAGTAACTCAGACTACATTAAGGTGGACATGCTGTACCATTTCGCTTCTGCAGGACTGGCCGCAATACGAATTAAAGAAAAGAAAGATTCAAAGAAGGGGGAGCAGCCGGCAGGAGTAACTATTACTCTCTTAAGGTAGTCAAATGCCTCGTTACTCTGCGTAATTTATTTGAAAACTCGAGGATATCGTCGTTGGAGTTACTCAGACGACGTTATGGTGGATATGCTGTACCATTTCGCTTCTGCAGGGCTGGCCGCAGTACGAATTAAAGATAGGAAAGATTCAAAGAAGGGGGAGCAGCGGGCAGGAGTAACTATGACTCTCTTAAGGTAGCCAAATGCCTCGTCACTCTGCGAAATTTATTTGAAAACTCGTGGATATCGTCATTTTAGTAACTCAGACAACGTTAAGGTGCTCATGTTGCAGCATTTCGCTTCTGCTTGGACATTCCGCAGTACGAATTAAAGAGAGGAAAGATTCAAAGGAAGGGGAGCTTCTGGCTGCAGTAACTATGACTCTCTTAAGGTAGCCAACGCCTCGTCATCCGGCGAAGTACATTTGCTAACTCGAGAAACTCGTAGTGGGAGTAACTGTGACGACGTTAAGGTGGACATACAGTGGCATATCGGTTCTGTAGGACTGGCCATAGCAAGAATGATAAAGGCCTAAAGATATGGGAGCAGCCGGCAGGAGTAACTATGAATCTTAAGGTAGTCAAATGCCTCGTCACTCTGCGAAATTTATTTGAAATCTCGAGGATATCGTTGTTGGAGTAACTCAGACAACGATAAGGTGGACATGCTGTACCATTTCGCTTCTGCAGGGCTGGCCGCAGTACGAATTAAAGAGAGGAAAGATTCAAAGAAGGGGGAGCAGCGGGCAGCAGTAACTATGACTCTCTTAAGGTAGCCAAATGCCTCGTCACTCTGCGAAATTTATTTGAAAATTCGTGGATATCGTCGTTTTAGTAACTCAGACAACGTTAAGGTGGACATGTTCCAGCATTTCGCTTCTGCTTTGACATTCCGCAGTACGAAATAAGGAGTGGAGGATTCAAAGGACGGGGAGCATCTGGCAGCAGTAACTATGACTCTCTTAATTTAGCCAAATGCCTCGTCATCCGGCGAAGTACATTTGCTAACTCGAGAAACTCGTAGTGGGAGTAACTGTGACGACGTTAAGGTGGACATACAGTGGCATATCGGTTCTGTAGGACTGGCCATAGCAAGAATGATAAAGGCCTAAAGATATGGGAGCAGCCGGCAGGAGTAACTATGAATCTTAAGGTATTCAAATGCCTCGTCACTCTGCGAAATTTATTTGAAATCTCAAGGATATCGTTGTTGGAGTAACTCAGACAACGATAAGGTGGACATGCTGTACCATTTCGCTTCTGCAGGGCTGGCCGCAGTACGAATTAAAGAGAGGAAAGATTCAAAGAAGGCGGAGCAGCGGGCAGCAGTAACTACGACTCTCTTAAGGTAGCCAAATGCCTCGTCACTCTGCGAAATTTATTTGAAAATTCGTGGATATCGTCGTTTTAGTAACTCAGACAACGTTAAGGTGGACAAGTTCCAGCATTTCGCTTCTGCTTTGACATTCCGCAGTACGAAATAAGGAGAGGAGGATTCAAAGGAAGGGGAGCATCTGGCAGCAGTAACTATGACTCTCTTAAGGTAGCAAATGCCTCGTCATCCGGCGAAGTACATTTGCTAACTCGAGAAACTCGTAGTGGGACTAACTGTGACGACATTAAGGTGGACATACAGTGGCATATCGGTTCTGTAGGACTGGCCATAGCAAGAATGATAAAGGCATAAAGAAATAGGAGCAGCCAGCAGGAGTAACTATGACTCTCTTAAGGTAGCCAAATGCCTCGTCACTCTGCGAAATTTATTTAAAAACTCGAGGATATCGTCGTTGGAGTAACTCAGACTACATTAAGGTGGACATGCTATACCATTTCGCTTCTGCAGGACTGGCCGCAATACGAATTAAAGAAAAGAAAGATTCAAAGAAGGGGGAGCAGCCGGCAGGAGTAACTATTACTCTCTTAAGGTAGTCAAATGCCTCGTCACACTGCGTAATTTATTTGAAAACTCGAGGATATCGTCGTTGGAGTTACTCAGACGACGTTATGGTGCACATGCTGTACCATTTCGCTTCTGCAGGGCTGGCCGCAGTACGAATTAAAGATAGGAAAGATTCAAAGAAGGGGGAGCAGCGGGCAGGAGTAACTATGACTCTCTTAAGGTAGCCAAATGCCTCGTCACTCTGCGAAATTTATTTGAAAACTCGTGGATATCGTCATTTTAGTAACTCAGACAACGTTAAGGTGCTCATGTTGCAGCATTTCGCTTCTGCTTGGACATTCCGCAGTACGAATTAAAGAGAGGAAAGATTCAAAGGAAGGGGAGCTTCTGGCTGCAGTAACTATGACTCTCTTAAGGTAGCCAACGCCTCGTCATCCGGCGAAGTACATTTGCTAACTCGAGAAACTCGTAGTGGGAGTAACTGTGACGACGTTAAGGTGGACATACAGTGGCATATCGGTTCTGTAGGACTGGCCATAGCAAGAATGATAAAGGCCTAAAGATATGGGAGCAGCCGGCAGGAGTAACTATGAATCTTAAGGTAGTCAAATGCCTCGTCACTCTGCGAAATTTATTTGAAATCTCGAGGATATCGTTGTTGGAGTAACTCAGACAACGATAAGGTGGACATGCTGTACCATTTCGCTTCTGCAGGGCTGGCCGCAGTACGAATTAAAGAGAGGAAAGATTCAAAGAAGGGGGAGCAGCGGGCAGCAGTAACTATGACTCTCTTAAGGTAGCCAAATGCCTCGTCACTCTGCGAAATTTATTTGAAAATTCGTGGATATCCTCGTTTTAGTAACTCAGACAACGTTAAGGTGGACATGTTCCAGCATTTCGCTTCTGCTTTGACATTCCGCAGTACGAAATAAGGAGTGGAGGATTCAAAGGACGGGGAGCATCTGGCAGCAGTAACTATGACTCTCTTAATTTAGCCAAATGCCTCGTCATCCGGCGAAGTACATTTGCTAACTCGAGAAACTCGTAGTGGGAGTAACTGTGACGACGTTAAGGTGGACATACAGTGGCATATCGGTTCTGTAGGACTGGCCATAGCAAGAATGATAAAGGCCTAAAGATATGGGAGCAGCCGGCAGGAGTAACTAAGAATCTTAAGGTAGTCAAATGCCTCGTCACTCTGCGAAATTTATTTGAAATCTCGAGGATATCGTTGTTGGAGTAACTCAGACAACGATAAGGTGGACATGCTGTACCATTTCTGTTCTGCAGGGCTGGCCGCAGTACGAATTAAAGAGAGGAAAGATTCAAAGAAGGCGGAGCAGCGGGCAGCAGTAACTATGACTCTCTTAAGGTAGCCAAATGCCTCGTCACTCTGCGAAATTTATTTGAAAATTCGTGGATATCGTCGTTTTAGTAACTCAGACAACGTTAAGGTGGACATGTTCCAGCATTTCGCTTCTGCTTTGACATTCCGCAGTACGAAATAAGGAGAGGAGGATTCAAAGGAAGGGGAGCATCTGGCAGCAGTAACTATGACTCTCTTAAGGTAGCAAATGCCTCGTCATCCGGCGAAGTACATTTGCTAACTCGAGAAACTCGTAGTGGGACTAACTGTGACGACATTAAGGTGGGCATACAGTGGCATATCGGTTCTGTAGGACTGGCCATAGCAAGAATGATAAAGGCATAAAGAAATAGGAGCAGCCAGCAGGAGTAACTATGACTCTCTTAAGGTAGCCAAATGCCTCGTCACTCTGCGAAATTTATTTAAAAACTCGAGGATATCGTCGTTGGAGTAACTCAGACTACATTAAGGTGGACATGCTATACCATTTCGCTTCTGCAGGACTGGCCGCAATACGAATTAAAGAAAAGAAAGATTCAAAGAAGGGGGAGCAGCCGGCAGGAGTAACTATTACTCTCTTAAGGTAGTCAAATGCCTCGTCACACTGCGTAATTTATTTGAAAACTCGAGGATATCGTCGTTGGAGTTACTCAGACGACGTTATGGTGCACATGCTGTACCATTTCGCATCTGCAGGGCTGGCCGCAGTACGAATTAAAGATAGGAAAGATTCAAAGAAGGGGGAGCAGCGGGCAGGAGTAACTATGACTCTCTTAAGGTAGCCAAATGCCTCGTCACTCTGCGAAATTTATTTGAAAACTCGTGGATATCGTCATTTTAGTAACTCAGACAACGTTAAGGTGCTCATGTTGCAGCATTTCGCTTCTGCTTGGACATTCCGCAGTACGAATTAAAGAGAGGAAAGATTCAAAGGAAGGGGAGCTTCTGGCTGCAGTAACTATGACTCTCTTAAGGTAGCCAACGCCTCGTCATCCGGCGAAGTACATTTGCTAACTCGAGAAACTCGTAGTGGGAGTAACTGTGACGACGTTAAGGTGGACATACAGTGGCATATCGGTTCTGTAGGACTGGCCATAGCAAGAATGATAAAGGCCTAAAGATATGGGAGCAGCCGGCAGGAGTAACTATGAATCTTAAGGTAGTCAAATGCCTCGTCACTCTGCGAAATTTATTTGAAATCTCGAGGATATCGTTGTTGGAGTAACTCAGACAACGATAAGGTGGACATGCTGTACCATTTCGCTTCTGCAGGGCTGGCCGCAGTACGAATTAAAGAGAGGAAAGATTCAAAGAAGGGGGAGCAGCGGGCAGCAGTAACTATGACTCTCTTAAGGTAGCCAAATGCCTCGTCACTCTGCGAAATTTATTTGAAAATTCGTGGATATCCTCGTTTTAGTAACTCAGACAACGTTAAGGTGGACATGTTCCAGCATTTCGCTTCTGCTTTGACATTCCGCAGTACGAAATAAGGAGTGGAGGATTCAAAGGACGGGGAGCATCTGGCAGCAGTAACTATGACTCTCTTAATTTAGCCAAATGCCTCGTCATCCGGCGAAGTACATTTGCTAACTCGAGAAACTCGTAGTGGGAGTAACTGTGACGACGTTAAGGTGGACATACAGTGGCATATCGGTTCTGTAGGACTGGCCATAGCAAGAATGATAAAGGCCTAAAGATATGGGAGCAGCCGGCAGGAGTAACTAAGAATCTTAAGGTAGTCAAATGCCTCGTCACTCTGCGAAATTTATTTGAAATCTCGAGGATATCGTTGTTGGAGTAACTCAGACAACGATAAGGTGGACATGCTGTACCATTTCTGTTCTGCAGGGCTGGCCGCAGTACGAATTAAAGAGAGGAAAGATTCAAAGAAGGCGGAGCAGCGGGCAGCAGTAACTATGACTCTCTTAAGGTAGCCAAATGCCTCGTCACTCTGCGAAATTTATTTGAAAATTCGTGGATATCGTCGTTTTAGTAACTCAGACAACGTTAAGGTGGACATGTTCCAGCATTTCGCTTCTGCTTTGACATTCCGCAGTACGAAATAAGGAGAGGAGGATTCAAAGGAAGGGGAGCATCTGGCAGCAGTAACTATGACTCTCTTAAGGTAGCAAATGCCTCGTCATCCGGCGAAGTACATTTGCTAACTCGAGAAACTCGTAGTGGGACTAACTGTGACGACATTAAGGTGGACATACAGTGGCATATCGGTTCTGTAGGACTGGCCATAGCAAGAATGATAAAGGCATAAAGAAATAGGAGCAGCCAGCAGGAGTAACTATGACTCTCTTAAGGTAGCCAAATGCCTCGTCACTCTGCGAAATTTATTTAAAAACTCGAGGATATCGTCGTTGGAGTAACTCAGACTACATTAAGGTGGACATGCTATACCATTTCGCTTCTGCAGGACTGGCCGCAATACGAATTAAAGAAAAGAAAGATTCAAAGAAGGGGGAGCAGCCGGCAGGAGTAACTATTACTCTCTTAAGGTAGTCAAATGCCTCGTCACACTGCGTAATTTATTTGAAAACTCGAGGATATCGTCGTTTTAGTTACTCAGACGACGTTATGGTGCACATGCTGTACCATTTCGCTTCTGCAGGGCTGGCCGCAGTACGAATTAAAGATAGGAAAGATTCAAAGAAGGGGGAGCAGCGGGCAGGAGTAACTATGACTCTCTTAAGGTAGCCAAATGCCTCGTCACTCTGCGAAATTTATTTGAAAACTCGTGGATATCGTCATTTTAGTAACTCAGACAACGTTAAGGTGCTCATGTTGCAGCATTTCGCTTCTGCTTGGACATTCCGCAGTACGAATTAAAGAGAGGAAAGATTCAAAGGAAGGGGAGCTTCTGGCTGCAGCAACTATGACTCTCTTAAGGTAGCCAACGCCTCGTCATCCGGCGAAGTACATTTGCTAACTCGAGAAACTCGTAGTGGGAGTAACTGTGACGACGTTAAGGTGGACATACAGTGGCATATCGGTTCTGTAGGACTGGCCATAGCAAGAATGATAAAGGCCTAAAGATATGGGAGCAGCCGGCAGGAGTAACTAAGAATCTTAAGGTAGTCAAATGCCTCGTCACTCTGCGAAATTTATTTGAAATCTCGAGGATATCGTTGTTGGAGTAACTCAGACAACGATAAGGTGGACATGCTGTACCATTTCGCTTCTGCAGGGCTGGCCGCAGTACGAATTAAAGAGAGGAAAGATTCAAAGAAGGCGGAGCAGCGGGCAGCAGTAACTATGACTCTCTTAAGGTAGCCAAATGCCTCGTCACTCTGCGAAATTTATTTGAAAATTCGTGGATATCGTCGTTTTAGTAACTCAGACAACGTTAAGGTGGACATGTTCCAGCATTTCGCTTCTGCTTTGACATTCCGCAGTACGAAATAAGGAGAGGAGGATTCAAAGGAAGGGGAGCATCTGGCAGCAGTAACTATGACTCTCTTAAGGTAGCAAATGCCTCGTCATCCGGCGAAGTACATTTGCTAACTCGAGAAACTCGTAGTGGGACTAACTGTGACGACATTAAGGTGGACATACAGTGGCATATCGGTTCTGTAGGACTGGCCATAGCAAGAATGATAAAGGCATAAAGAAATAGGAGCAGCCAGCAGGAGTAACTATGACTCTCTTAAGGTAGCCAAATGCCTCGTCACTCTGCGAAATTTATTTAAAAACTCGAGGATATCGTCGTTGGAGTAACTCAGACTACATTAAGGTGGACATGCTATACCATTTCGCTTCTGCAGGACTGGCCGCAATACGAATTAAAGAAAAGAAAGATTCAAAGAAGGGGGAGCAGCCGGCAGGAGTAACTATTACTCTCTTAAGGTAGTCAAATGCCTCGTCACACTGCGTAATTTATTTGAAAACTCGAGGATATCGTCGTTGGAGTTACTCAGACGACGTTATGGTGCACATGCTGTACCATTTCGCTTCTGCAGGGCTGGCCGCAGTACGAATTAAAGATAGGAAAGATTCAAAGAAGGGGGAGCAGCGGGCAGGAGTAACTATGACTCTCTTAAGGTAGCCAAATGCCTCGTCACTCTGCGAAATTTATTTGAAAACTCGTGGATATCGTCATTTTAGTAACTCAGACAACGTTAAGGTGCTCATGTTGCAGCATTTCGCTTCTGCTTGGACATTCCGCAGTACGAATTAAAGAGAGGAAAGATTCAAAGGAAGGGGAGCTTCTGGCTGCAGTAACTATGACTCTCTTAAGGTAGCCAACGCCTCGTCATCCGGCGAAGTACATTTGCTAACTCGAGAAACTCGTAGTGGGAGTAACTGTGACGACGTTAAGGTGGACATACAGTGGCATATCGGTTCTGTAGGACTGGCCATAGCAAGAATGATAAAGGCCTAAAGATATGGGAGCAGCCGGCAGGAGTAACTATGAATCTTAAGGTAGTCAAATGCCTCGTCACTCTGCGAAATTTATTTGAAATCTCGAGGATATCGTTGTTGGAATAACTCAGACAACGATAAGGTGGACATGCTGTACCATTTCGCTTCTGCAGGGCTGGCCGCAGTACGAATTAAAGAGAGGAAAGATTCAAAGAAGGGGGAGCAGCGGGCAGCAGTAACTATGACTCTCTTAAGGTAGCCAAATGCCTCGTCACTCTGCGAAATTTATTTGAAAATTCGTGGATATCCTCGTTTTAGTAACTCAGACAACGTTAAGGTGGACATGTTCCAGCATTTCGCTTCTGCTTTGACATTCCGCAGTACGAAATAAGGAGTGGAGGATTCAAAGGACGGGGAGCATCTGGCAGCAGTAACTATGACTCTCTTAATTTAGCCAAATGCCTCGTCATCCGGCGAAGTACATTTGCTAACTCGAGAAACTCGTAGTGGGAGTAACTGTGACGACGTTAAGGTGGACATACAGTGGCATATCGGTTCTGTAGGACTGGCCATAGCAAGAATGATAAAGGCCTAAAGATATGGGAGCAGCCGGCAGGAGTAACTAAGAATCTTAAGGTAGTCAAATGCCTCGTCACTCTGCGAAATTTATTTGAAATCTCGAGGATATCGTTGTTGGAGTAACTCAGACAACGATAAGGTGGACATGCTGTACCATTTCTGTTCTGCAGGGCTGGCCGCAGTACGAATTAAAGAGAGGAAAGATTCAAAGAAGGCGGAGCAGCGGGCAGCAGTAACTATGACTCTCTTAAGGTAGCCAAATGCCTCGTCACTCTGCGAAATTTATTTGAAAATTCGTGGATATCGTCGTTTTAGTAACTCAGACAACGTTAAGGTGGACATGTTCCAGCATTTCGCTTCTGCTTTGACATTCCGCAGTACGAAATAAGGAGAGGAGGATTCAAAGGAAGGGGAGCATCTGGCAGCAGTAACTATGACTCTCTTAAGGTAACAAATGCCTCGTCATCCGGCGAAGTACATTTGCTAACTCGAGAAACTCGTAGTGGGACTAACTGTGACGACATTAAGGTGGACATACAGTGGCATATCGGTTCTGTAGGACTGGCCATAGCAAGAATGATAAAGGCATAAAGAAATAGGAGCAGCCAGCAGGAGTAACTATGACTCTCTTAAGGTAGCCAAATGCCTCGTCACTCTGCGAAATTTATTTAAAAACTAGAGGATATCGTCGTTGGAGTAACTCAGACTACATTAAGGTGGACATGCTGTACCATTTCGCTTCTGCAGGACTGGCCGCAATACGAATTAAAGAAAAGAAAGATTCAAAGAAGGGGGAGCAGCCGGCAGGAGTAACTATTACTCTCTTAAGGTAGTCAAATGCCTCGTCACTCTGCGTAATTTATTTGAAAACTCGAGGATATCGTCGTTGGAGTTACTCAGACGACGTTATGGTGGACATGCTGTACCATTTCGCTTCTGCAGGGCTGGCCGCAGTACGAATTAAAGATAGGAAAGATTAAAAGAAGGGGGAGCAGCGGGCAGGAGTAACTATGACTCTCTTAAGGTAGCCAAATGCCTCGTCACTCTGCGAAATTTATTTGAAAACTCGTGGATATCGTCATTTTAGTAACTCAGACAACGTTAAGGTGCTCATGTTGCAGCATTTCGCTTCTGCTTGGACATTCCGCAGTACGAATTAAAGGGAGGAAAGATTCAAAGGAAGGGGAGCTTCTGGCTGCAGTAACTATGACTCTCTTAAGGTAGCCAACGCCTTGTCATCCGGCGAAGTACATTTGCTAACTCGAGAAACTCGTAGTGGGAGTAACTGTGACGACGTTAAGGTGGACATACAGTGGCATATCGGTTCTGTAGGACTGGCCATAGCAAGAATGATAAAGGCCTAAAGATATGGGAGCAGCCGGCAGGAGTAACTATGAATCTTAAGGTAGTCAAATGCCTCGTCACTCTGCGAAATTTATTTGAAATCTCGAGGATATCGTTGTTGGAGTAACTCAGACAACGATAAGGTGGACATGCTGTACCATTTCGCTTCTGCAGGGCTGGCCGCAGTACGAATTAAAGAGAGGAAAGATTCAAAGAAGGGGGAGCAGCGGGCAGCAGTAACTATGACTCTCTTAAGGTAGCCAAATGCCTCGTCACTCTGCGAAATTTATTTGAAAATTCGTGGATATCGTCGTTTTAGTAACTCAGACAACGTTAAGGTGGACATGTTCCAGCATTTCGCTTCTGCTTTGACATTCCGCAGTACGAAATAAGGAGTGGAGGATTCAAAGGACGGGGAGCATCTGGCAGCAGTAACTATGACTCTCTTAATTTAGCCAAATGCCTCGTCATCCGGCGAAGTACATTTGCTAACTCGAGAAACTCGTAGTGGGAGTAACTGTGACGACGTTAAGGTGGACATACAGTGGCATATCGGTTCTGTAGGACTGGCCATAGCAAGAATGATAAAGGCCTAAAGAAATGGGAGCAGCCGGCAGGAGTAAGTATGACTCTCTTAAGGTAGTCAAATGCCTCGTCACTCTGCGTAATTTATTTGAAATCTCGAGGATATCGTTGTTGGAGTAACTCAGACAACGATAAGGTGGACATGCTGTGCCATTTCGCTTCTGCAGGGCTGGCCGCAGTACGAATTAAAGAGAGGAAAGATTCAAAGAAGGGGGAGCAGCGGGCAGCAGTAACTATGACTCTCTTAAGGTAGCCAAATGCCTCGTCACTCTGCGAAATTTATTTGAAAATTCGTGGATATCGTCGTTTTAGTAACTCAGACAACGTTAAGGTGGACATGTTCCAGCATTTCGCTTCTGCTTTGACATTCCGCAGTACGAAATAAGGAGTGGAGGATTCAAAGGACGGGGAGCATCTGGCAGCAGTAACTATGACTCTCTTAATTTAGCCAAATGCCTCGTCATCCGGCGAAGTACATTTGCTAACTCGAGAAACTCGTAGTGGGAGTAACTGTGACGACGTTAAGGTGGACATACAGTGGCATATCGGTTCTGTAGGACTGGCCATAGCAAGAATGATAAAGGCCTAAAGAAATGGGAGCAGCCGGCAAGAGTAACTATGACTCTCTTAAGGTAGTCAAATGCCTCGTCACTCTGCGAAATTTATTTGAAATCTCGAGGATATCGTTGTTGGAGTAACTCAGACAACGATAAGGTGGACATGCTGTACCATTTCGCTTCTGCAGGGCTGGCCGCAGTACGATTTAAAGAGAGGAAAGATTCAAAGAAGGGGGAGCAGCGGGCAGCAGTAACTATGACTCTCTTAAGGAAGCCAAATGCCTCGTCACTCTGCGAAATTTATTTGAAAATTCGTGGATATCGTCGTTTTAGTAACTCAGACAACGTTAAGGTGGACATGTTCCAGCATTTCGCTTCTGCTTTGACATTCCGCAGTACGAAATAAGGAGAGGAGGATTCAAAGGAAGGGGAGCATCTGGCAGCAGTAACTATGACTCTCTTAAGGTAGCAAATGCCTCGTCATCCGGCGAAGTACATTTGCTAACTCGAGAAACTCGTAGTGGGACTAACTGTGACGACATTAAGGTGGACATACAGTGGCATATCGGTTCTGTAGGACTGGCCATAGCAAGAATGATAAAGGCATAAAGAAATAGGAGCAGCCAGCAGGAGTAACTATGACTCTCTTAAGGTAGCCAAATGCCTCGTCACTCTGCGAAATTTATTTAAAAACTCGAGGATATCGTCGTTGGAGTAACTCAGACTACATTAAGGTGGACATGCTGTACCATTTCGCTTCTGCAGGACTGGCCGCAATACGAATTAAAGAAAAGAAAGATTCAAAGAAGGGGGAGCAGCCGGCAGGAGTAACTATTACTCTCTTAACGTAGTCAAATGCCTCGTCACTCTGCGTAATTTATTTGAAAACTCGAGGATATCGTCGTTGGAGTTACTCAGACGACGTTATGGTGGACATGCTGTACCATTTCGCTTCTGCAGGGCTGGCCGCAGTACGAATTAAAGATAGGAAAGATTCAAAGAAGGGGGAGCAGCGGGCAGGAGTAACTATGACTCTCTTAAGGTAGCCAAATGCCTCGTCACTCTGCGAAATTTATTTGAAAACTCGTGGATATCGTCATTTTAGTAACTCAGACAACGTTAAGGTGCTCATGTTGCAGCATTTCGCTTCTGCTTGGACATTCCGCAGTACGAATTAAAGAGAGGAAAGATTCAAAGGAAGGGGAGCTTCTGGCTGCAGTAACTATGACTCTCTTAAGGTAGCCAACGCCTCGTCACCCGGCGAAGTACATTTGCTAACTCGAGAAACTCGTAGTGGGAGTAACTGTGACGACGTTAAGGTGGACATACAGTGGCATATCGGTTCTGTAGGACTGGCCATAGCAAGAATGATAAAGGCCTAAAGATATGGGAGCAGCCGGCAGGAGTAACTATGAATCTTAAGGTAGTCAAATGCCTCGTCACTCTGCGAAATTTATTTGAAATCTCGAGGATATCGTTGTTGGAGTAACTCAGACAACGATAAGGTGGACATGCTGTACCATTTCGCTTCTGCAGGGCTGGCCGCAGTACGAATTAAAGAGAGGAAAGATTCAAAGAAGGGGGAGCAGCGGGCAGCAGTAACTATGACTCTCTTAAGGTAGCCAAATGCCTCGTCACTCTGCGAAATTTATTTGAAAATTCGTGGATATCGTCGTTTTAGTAACTCAGACAACGTTAAGGTGGACATGTTCCAGCATTTCGCTTCTGCTTTGACATTCCGCAGTACGAAATAAGGAGTGGAGGATTCAAAGGACGGGGAGCATCTGGCAGCAGTAACTATGACTCTCTTAATTTAGCCAAATGCCTCGTCATCCGGCGAAGTACATTTGCTAACTCGAGAAACTCGTAGTGGGAGTAACTGTGACGACGTTAAGGTGGACATACAGTGGCACATCGGTTCTGTAGGACTGGCCATAGCAAGAATGATAAAGGCCTAAAGAAATGGGAGCAGCCGGCAGGAGTAACTATGACTCTCTTAAGGTAGTCAAATGCCTCGTCACTCTGCGAAATTTATTTGAAATCTCGAGGATATCGTTGTTGGAGTAACTCAGACAACGATAAGGTGGACATGCTGTACCATTTCGCTTCTGCAGGGCTGGCCGCAGTACGAATTAAAGAGAGGAAAGATTCAAAGAAGGGGGAGCAGCGGGCAGCAGTAACTATCACTCTCTTAAGGTAGCCAAATGCCTCGTCACTCTGCGAAATTTATTTGAAAATTCGTGGATATCGTCGTTTTAGTAACTCAGACAACGTTAAGGTGGACATGTTCCAGCATTTCGCTTCTGCTTTGACATTCCGCAGTACGAATTAAAGAGAGGAAAGATTCAAAGGAAGGGGAGCTTCTGGCTGCAGTAACTATGACTCTCTTAAGGTAGCCAACGCCTCGTCATCCGGCGAAGTACATTTGCTAACTCGAGAAACTCGTAGTGGGAGTAACTGTGACGACGTTAAGGTGGACATACAGTGGCATATCGGTTCTGTAGGACTGGCCATAGCAAGAATGATAAAGGCCTAAAGAAATGGGAGCAGCCGGCAGGAGTAACTATGACTCTCTTAAGGTAGTCAAATGCCTCGTCACTCTGCGAAATTTATTTGAAATCTCGAGGATATCGTTGTTGGAGTAACTCAGACAACGATAAGGTGGACATGCTGTACCATTTCGCTTCTGCAGGGCTGGCCGCAGTACGAATTAAAGAGGGGAAAGATTCAAAGAAGGGGGATCAGCGGGCAGCAGTAACTATGACTCTCTTAAGGTAGCCAAATGCCTCGTCACTCTGCGAAATTTATTTGAAAATTCGTGGATATCGTCGTTTTAGTAACTCAGACAACGTTAAGGTGGACATGTTCCAGCATTTCGCTTCTGCTTTGACATTCCGCAGTACGAAATAAGGAGTGGAGGATTCAAAGGACGGGGAGCATCTGGCAGCAGTAACTATGACTCTCTTAATTTAGCCAAATGCCTCGTCATCCGGCGAAGTACATTTGCTAACTCGAGAAACTCGTAGTGGGAGTAACTGTGACGACGTTAAGGTGGACATACAGTGGCATATCGGTTCTGTAGGACTGGCCATAGCAAGAATGATAAAGGCCTAAAGAAATGGGAGCAGCCGGCAGGAGTAACTATGACTCTCTTAAGGTAGTCAAATGCCTCGTCACTCTGCGAAATTTATTTGAAATCTCGAGGATATCGTTGTTGGAGTAACTCAGACAACGATAAGGTGGACATGCTGTACCATTTCGCTTCTGCAGGGCTGGCCGCAGTACGAATTAAAGAGAGGAAAGATTCAAAGAAGGGGGAGCAGCGGGCAGCAGTAACTATCACTCTCTTAAGGTAGCCAAATGCCTCGTCACTCTGCGAAATTTATTTGAAAATTCGTGGATATCGTCGTTTTAGTAACTCAGACAACGTTAAGGTGGACATGTTCCAGCATTTCGCTTCTGCTTTGACATTCCGCAGTACGAATTAAAGAGAGGAAAGATTCAAAGGAAGGGGAGCTTCTGGCTGCAGTAACTATGACTCTCTTAAGGTAGCCAACGCCTCGTCATCCAACGAAGTACATTTGCTAACTCGAGAAACTCGTAGTGGGAGTAACTGTGACGACGTTAAGGTGGACATACAGTGGCATATCGGTTCTGTAGGACTGGCCATAGCAAGAATGATAAAGGCCTAAAGAAATGGGAGCAGCCGGCAGGAGTAACTATGACTCTCTTAAGGTAGTCAAATGCCTCGTCACTCTGCGAAATTTATTTGAAATCTCGAGGATATCGTTGTTGGAGTAACTCAGACAACGATAAGGTGGACATGCTGTACCATTTCGCTTCTGCAGGGCTGGCCGCAGTACGAATTAAAGAGAGGAAAGATTCAAAGAAGGGGGAACAGCGGGCAGCAGTAACTATGACTCTCTTAAGGTAGCCAAATGCCTCGTCACTCTGCGAAATTTATTTGAAAATTCGTGGATATCGTCGTTTTAGTAACTCAGACAACGTTAAGGTGGACATGTTCCAGCATTTCGCTTCTGCTTTGACATTCCGCAGTACGAAATAAGGAGTGGAGGATTCAAAGGACGGGGAGCATCTGGCAGCAGTAACTATGACTCTCTTAATTTAGCCAAATGCCTCGTCATCCGGCGAAGTACATTTGCTAACTCGAGAAACTCGTAGTGGGAGTAAATGTGACGACGTTAAGGTGGACATACAGTGGCATATCGGTTCTGTAGGACTGGCCATAGCAAGAATGATAAAGGCCTAAAGAAATGGGAGCAGCCGGCAGGAGTAACTATGACTCTCTTAAGGTAGTCAAATGCCTCGTCACTCTGCGAAATTTATTTGAAATCTCGAGGATATCGTTGTTGGAGTAACTCAGACAACGATAAGGTGGACTTGCTGTACCATTTCGCTTCTGCAGGGCTGGCCGCAGTACGATTTAAAGAGAGGAAAGATTCAAAGAAGGGGGAGCAGCGGGCAGCAGTAACTATGACTCTCTTAAGGAAGCCAAATGCCTCGTCACTCTGCGAAATTTATTTGAAAATTCGTGGATATCGTCGTTTTAGTAACTCAGACAACGTTAAGGTGGACATGTTCCAGCATTTCGCTTCTGCTTTGACATTCCGCAGTACGAAATAAGGAGAGGAGGATTCAAAGGAAGGGGAGCATCTGGCAGCAGTAACTATGACTCTCTTAAGGTAGCAAATGCCTCGTCATCCGGCGAAGTACATTTGCTAACTCGAGAAACTCGTAGTGGGACTAACTGTGACGACATTAAGGTGGACATACAGTGGCATATCGGTTCTGTAGGACTGGCCATAGCAAGAATGATAAAGGCATAAAGAAATAGGAGCAGCCAGCAGGAGTAGCTATGACTCTCTTAAGGTAGCCAAATGCCTCGTCACTCTGCGAAATTTATTTAAAAACTCGAGGATATCGTCGTTGGAGTAACTCAGACTACATTAAGGTGGACATGCTGTACCATTTCGCTTCTGCAGGACTGGCCGCAATACGAATTAAAGAAAAGAAAGATTCAAAGAAGGGGGAGCAGCCGGCAGGAGTAACTATTACTCTCTTAAGGTAGTCAAATGCCTCGTCACTCTGCGTAATTTATTTGAAAACTCGAGGATATCGTCGTTGGAGTTACTCAGACGACGTTATGGTGGACATGCTGTACCATTTCGCTTCTGCAGGGCTGGCCGCAGTACGAATTAAAGATAGGAAAGATTCAAAGAAGGGGGAGCAGCGGGCAGGAGTAACTATGACTCTCTTAAGGTAGCCAAATGCCTCGTCACTCTGCGAAATTTATTTGAAAACTCGTGGATATCGTCATTTTAGTAACTCAGACAACGTTAAGGTGCTCATGTTGCAGCATTTCGCTTCTGCTTGGACATTCCGCAGTACGAATTAAAGAGAGGAAAGATTCAAAGGAAGGGGAGCTTCTGGCTGCAGTAACTATGTCTCTCTTAAGGTAGCCAACGCCTCGTCACCCGGCGAAGTACATTTGCTAACTCGAGAAACTCGTAGTGGGAGTAACTGTGACGACGTTAAGGTGGACATACAGTGGCATATCGGTTCTGTAGGACTGGCCATAGCAAGAATGATAAAGGCCTAAAGATATGGGAGCAGCCGGCAGGAGTAACTATGAATCTTAAGGTAGTCAAATGCCTCGTCACTCTGCGAAATTTATTTGAAATCTCGAGGATATCGTTGTTGGAGTAACTCAGACAACGATAAGGTGGACATGCTGTACCATTTCGCTTCTGCAGGGCTGGCCGCAGTACGAATTAAAGAGAGGAAAGATTCAAAGAAGGGGGAGCAGCGGGCAGCAGTAACTATGACTCTCTTAAGGTAGCCAAATGCCTCGTCACTCTGCGAAATTTATTTGAAAATTCGTGGATATCGTCGTTTTAGTAACTCAGACAACGTTAAGGTGGACATGTTCCAGCATTTCGCTTCTGCTTTGACATTCCGCAGTACGAAATAAGGAGTGGAGGATTCAAAGGACGGGGAGCATCTGGCAGCAGTAACTATGACTCTCTTAATTTAGCCAAATGCCTCGTCATCCGGCGAAGTACATTTGCTAACTCGAGAAACTCGTAGTGGGAGTAACTGTGACGACGTTAAGGTGGACATACAGTGGCACATCGGTTCTGTAGGACTGGCCATAGCAAGAATGATAAAGGCCTAAAGAAATGGGAGCAGCCGGCAGGAGTAACTATGACTCTCTTAAGGTAGTCAAATGCCTCGTCACTCTGCGAAATTTATTTGAAATCTCGAGGATATCGTTGTTGGAGTAACTCAGACAACGATAAGGTGGACATGCTGTACCATTTCGCTTCTGCAGGGCTGGCCGCAGTACGAATTAAAGAGAGGAAAGATTCAAAGAAGGGGGAGCAGCGGGCAGCAGTAACTATCACTCTCTTAAGGTAGCCAAATGCCTCGTCACTCTGCGAAATTTATTTGAAAATTCGTGGATATCGTCGTTTTAGTAACTCAGACAACGTTAAGGTGGACATGTTCCAGCATTTCGCTTCTGCTTTGACATTCCGCAGTACGAATTAAAGAGAGGAAAGATTCAAAGGAAGGGGAGCTTCTGGCTGCAGTAACTATGACTCTCTTAAGGTAGCCAACGCCTCGTCATCCGGCGAAGTACATTTGCTAACTCGAGAAACTCGTAGTGGGAGTAACTGTGACGACGTTAAGGTGGACATACAGTGGCATATCGGTTCTGTAGGACTGGCCATAGCAAGAATGATAAAGGCCTAAAGAAATGGGAGCAGCCGGCAGGAGTAACTATGACTCTCTTAAGGTAGTCAAATGCCTCGTCACTCTGCGAAATTTATTTGAAATCTCGAGGATATCGTTGTTGGAGTAACTCAGACAACGATAAGGTGGACATGCTGTACCATTTCGCTTCTGCAGGGCTGGCCGCAGTACGAATTAAAGAGGGGAAAGATTCAAAGAAGGGGGAACAGCGGGCAGCAGTAACTATGACTCTCTTAAGGTAGCCAAATGCCTCGTCACTCTGCGAAATTTATTTGAAAATTCGTGGATATCGTCGTTTTAGTAACTCAGACAACGTTAAGGTGGACATGTTCCAGCATTTCGCTTCTGCTTTGACATTCCGCAGTACGAAATAAGGAGTGGAGGATTCAAAGGACGGGGAGCATCTGGCAGCAGTAACTATGACTCTCTTAATTTAGCCAAATGCCTCGTCATCCGGCGAAGTACATTTGCTAACTCGAGAAACTCGTAGTGGGAGTAACTGTGACGACGTTAAGGTGGACATACAGTGGCATATCGGTTCTGTAGGACTGGCCATAGCAAGAATGATAAAGGCCTAAAGAAATGGGAGCAGCCGGCAGGAGTAACTATGACTCTCTTAAGGTAGTCAAATGCCTCGTCACTCTGCGAAATTTATTTGAAATCTCGAGGATATCGTTGTTGGAGTAACTCAGACAACGATAAGGTGGACATGCTGTACCATTTCGCTTCTGCAGGGCTGGCCGCAGTACGAATTAAAGAGAGGAAAGATTCAAAGAAGGGGGAGCAGCGGGCAGCAGTAACTATCACTCTCTTAAGGTAGCCAAATGCCTCGTCACTCTGCGAAATTTATTTGAAAATTCGTGGATATCGTCGTTTTAGTAACTCAGACAACGTTAAGGTGGACATGTTCCAGCATTTCGCTTCTGCTTTGACATTCCGCAGTACGAATTAAAGAGAGGAAAGATTCAAAGGAAGGGGAGCTTCTGGCTGCAGTAACTATGACTCTCTTAAGGTAGCCAACGCCTCGTCATCCAACGAAGTACATTTGCTAACTCGAGAAACTCGTAGTGGGAGTAACTGTGACGACGTTAAGGTGGACATACAGTGGCATATCGGTTCTGTAGGACTGGCCATAGCAAGAATGATAAAGGCCTAAAGAAATGGGAGCAGCCGGCAGGAGTAACTATGACTCTCTTAAGGTAGTCAAATGCCTCGTCACTCTGCGAAATTTATTTGAAATCTCGAGGATATCGTTGTTGGAGTAACTCAGACAACGATAAGGTGGACATGCTGTACCATTTCGCTTCTGCAGGGCTGGCCGCAGTACGAATTAAAGAGAGGAAAGATTCAAAGAAGGGGGAACAGCGGGCAGCAGTAACTATGACTCTCTTAAGGTAGCCAAATGCCTCGTCACTCTGCGAAATTTATTTGAAAATTCGTGGATATCGTCGTTTTAGTAACTCAGACAACGTTAAGGTGGACATGTTCCAGCATTTCGCTTCTGCTTTGACATTCCGCAGTACGAAATAAGGAGTGGAGGATTCAAAGGACGGGGAGCATCTGGCAGCAGTAACTATGACTCTCTTAATTTAGCCAAATGCCTCGTCATCCGGCGAAGTACATTTGCTAACTCGAGAAACTCGTAGTGGGAGTAAATGTGACGACGTTAAGGTGGACATACAGTGGCATATCGGTTCTGTAGGACTGGCCATAGCAAGAATGATAAAGGCCTAAAGAAATGGGAGCAGCCGGCAGGAGTAACTATGACTCTCTTAAGGTAGTCAAATGCCTCGTCACTCTGCGAAATTTATTTGAAATCTCGAGGATATCGTTGTTGGAGTAACTCAGACAACGATAAGGTGGACTTGCTGTACCATTTCGCTTCTGCAGGGCTGGCCGCAGTACGATTTAAAGAGAGGAAAGATTCAAAGAAGGGGGAGCAGCGGGCAGCAGTAACTATGACTCTCTTAAGGAAGCCAAATGCCTCGTCACTCTGCGAAATTTATTTGAAAATTCGTGGATATCGTCGTTTTAGTAACTCAGACAACGTTAAGGTGGACATGTTCCAGCATTTCGCTTCTGCTTTGACATTCCGCAGTACGAAATAAGGAGAGGAGGATTCAAAGGAAGGGGAGCATCTGGCAGCAGTAACTATGACTCTCTTAAGGTAGCAAATGCCTCGTCATCCGGCGAAGTACATTTGCTAACTCGAGAAACTCGTAGTGGGACTAACTGTGACGACATTAAGGTGGACATACAGTGGCATATCGGTTCTGTAGGACTGGCCATAGCAAGAATGATAAAGGCATAAAGAAATAGGAGCAGCCAGCAGGAGTAACTATGACTCTCTTAAGGTAGCCAAATGCCTCGTCACTCTGCGAAATTTATTTAAAAACTCGAGGATATCGTCGTTGGAGTAACTCAGACTACATTAAGGTGGACATGCTGTACCATTTCGCTTCTGCAGGACTGGCCGCAATACGAATTAAAGAAAAGAAAGATTCAAAGAAGGGGGAGCAGCCGGCAGGAGTAACTATTACTCTCTTAAGGTAGTCAAATGCCTCGTCACTCTGCGTAATTTATTTGAAAACTCGAGGATATCGTCGTTGGAGTTACTCAGACGACGTTATGGTGGACATGCTGTACCATTTCGCTTCTGCAGGGCTGGCCGCAGTACGAATTAAAGATAGGAAAGCTTCAAAGAAGGGGGAGCAGCGGGCAGGAGTAACTATGACTCTCTTAAGGTAGCCAAATGCCTCGTCACTCTGCGAAATTTATTTGAAAACTCGTGGATATCGTCATTTTAGTAACTCAGACAACGTTAAGGTGCTCATGTTGCAGCATTTCGCTTCTGCTTGGACATTCCGCAGTACGAATTAAAGAGAGGAAAGATTCAAAGGAAGGGGAGCTTCTGGCTGCAGTAACTATGACTCTCTTAAGGTAGCCAACGCCTCGTCATCCGGCGAAGTACATTTGCTAACTCGAGAAACTCGTAGTGGGAGTAACTGTGACGACGTTAAGGTGGACATACAGTGGCATATCGGATCTGTAGGACTGGCCATAGCAAGAATGATAAAGGCCTAAAGATATGGGAGCAGCCGGCAGGAGTAACTATGAATCTTAAGGTAGTCAAATGCCTCGTCACTCTGCGAAATTTATTTGAAATCTCGAGGATATCGTTGTTGGAGTAACTCAGACAACGATAAGGTGGACATGCTGTACCATTTCGCTTCTGCAGGGCTGGCCGCAGTACGAATTAAAGAGAGGAAAGATTCAAAGAAGGGGGAGCAGCGGGCAGCAGTAACTATGACTCTCTTAAGGTAGCCAAATGCCTCGTCACTCTGCGAAATTTATTTGAAAATTCGTGGATATCGTCGTTTTAGTAACTCAGACAACGTTAAGGTGGACATGTTCCAGCATTTCGCTTCTGCTTTGACATTCCGCAGTACGAAATAAGGAGTGGAGGATTCAAAGGACGGGGAGCATCTGGCAGCAGTAACTATGACTCTCTTAATTTAGCCAAATGCCTCGTCATCCGGCGAAGTACATTTGCTAACTCGAGAAACTCGTAATGGGAGTAACTGTGACGACGTTAAGGTGGACATACAGTGGCATATCGGTTCTGTAGGACTGGCCATAGCAAGAATGATAAAGGCCTAAAGAAATGGGAGCAGCCGGCAGGAGTAACTATGACTCTCTTAAGGTAGTCAAATGCCTCGTCACTCTGCGAAATTTATTTGAAATCTCGAGGATATCGTTGTTGGAGTAACTCAGACAACGATAAGGTGGACATGCTGTACCATTTCGCTTCTGCAGGGCTGGCCGCAGTACGATTTAAAGAGAGGAAAGATTCAAAGAAGGGGGAGCAGCGGGCAGCAGTAACTATGACTCTCTTAAGGAAGCCAAATGCCTCGTCACTCTGCGAAATTTATTTGAAAATTCGTGGATATCGTCGTTTTAGTAACTCAGACAACGTTAAGGTGGACATGTTCCAGCATTTCGCTTCTGCTTTGACATTCCGCAGTACGAAATAAGGAGAGGAGGATTCAAAGGAAGGGGAGCATCTGGCAGCAGTAACTATGACTCTCTTAAGGTAGCAAATGCCTCGTCATCCGGCGAAGTACATTTGCTAACTCGAGAAACTCGTAGTGGGACTAACTGTGACGACGTTAAGGTGGACATACAGTGGCATATCGGTTCTGTAGGACTGGCCATAGCAAGAATGATAAAGGCCTAAAGAAATGGGAGCAGCTGGCAGGAGTAACTATGACTCTCTTAAGGTAGTCAAATGCCTCGTCACTCTGCGAAATTTATTTGAAATCTCGAGGATATCGTTGTTGGAGTAACTCAGACAACGATAAGGTGGACATGCTGTACCATTTCGCTTCTGCAGGGCTGGCCGCAGTACGAATTAAAGAGAGGAAAGATTCAAAGAAGGGGGAGCAGCGGGCAGCAGTAACTATGACTCTCTTAAGGTAGCCAAATGCCTCGTCACTCTGCGAAATTTATTTGAAAATTCGTGGATATCGTCGTTTTAGTAACTCAGACAACGTTAAGGTGGACATGTTCCAGCATTTCGCTTCTGCTTTGACATTCCGCAGTACGAAATAAGGAGTGGAGGATTCAAAGGACGGGGAGCATCTGGCAGCAGTAACTATGACTCTCTTAATTTAGCCAAATGCCTCGTCATCCGGCGAAGTACATTTGCTAACTCGAGAAACTCGTAGTGGGAGTAACTGTGACGACGTTAAGGTGGACATACAGTGGCACATCGGTTCTGTAGGACTGGCCATAGCAAGAATGATAAAGGCCTAAAGAAATGGGAGCAGCCGGCAGGAGTAACTATGACTCTCTTAAGGTAGTCAAATGCCTCGTCACTCTGCGAAATTTATTTGAAATCTCGAGGATATCGTTGTTGGAGTAACTCAGACAACGATAAGGTGGACATGCTGTACCATTTCGCTTCTGCAGGGCTGGCCGCAGTACGAATTAAAGAGAGGAAAGATTCAAAGAAGGGGGAGCAGCGGGCAGCAGTAACTATCACTCTCTTAAGGTAGCCAAATGCCTCGTCACTCTGCGAAATTTATTTGAAAATTCGTGGATATCGTCGTTTTAGTAACTCAGACAACGTTAAGGTGGACATGTTCCAGCATTTCGCTTCTGCTTTGACATTCCGCAGTACGAATTAAAGAGAGGAAAGATTCAAAGGAAGGGGAGCTTCTGGCTGCAGTAACTATGACTCTCTTAAGGTAGCCAACGCCTCGTCATCCGGCGAAGTACATTTGCTAACTCGAGAAACTCGTAGTGGGAGTAACTGTGACGACGTTAAGGTGGACATACAGTGGCATATCGGTTCTGTAGGACTGGCCATAGCAAGAATGATAAAGGCCTAAAGAAATGGGAGCAGCCGGCAGGAGTAACTATGACTCTCTTAAGGTAGTCAAATGCCTCGTCACTCTGCGAAATTTATTTGAAATCTCGAGGATATCGTTGTTGGAGTAACTCAGACAACGATAAGGTGGACATGCTGTACCATTTCGCTTCTGCAGGGCTGGCCGCAGTACGAATTAAAGAGGGGAAAGATTCAAAGAAGGGGGAACAGCGGGCAGCAGTAACTATGACTCTCTTAAGGTAGCCAAATGCCTCGTCACTCTGCGAAATTTATTTGAAAATTCGTGGATATCGTCGTTTTAGTAACTCAGACAACGTTAAGGTGGACATGTTCCAGCATTTCGCTTCTGCTTTGACATTCCGCAGTACGAAATAAGGAGTGGAGGATTCAAAGGACGGGGAGCATCTGGCAGCAGTAACTATGACTCTCTTAATTTAGCCAAATGCCTCGTCATCCGGCGAAGTACATTTGCTAACTCGAGAAACTCGTAGTGGGAGTAACTGTGACGACGTTAAGGTGGACATACAGTGGCATATCGGTTCTGTAGGACTGGCCATAGCAAGAATGATAAAGGCCTAAAGAAATGGGAGCAGCCGGCAGGAGTAACTATGACTCTCTTAAGGTAGTCAAATGCCTCGTCACTCTGCGAAATTTATTTGAAATCTCGAGGATATCGTTGTTGGAGTAACTCAGACAACGATAAGGTGGACATGCTGTACCATTTCGCTTCTGCAGGGCTGGCCGCAGTACGAATTAAAGAGAGGAAAGATTCAAAGAAGGGGGAGCAGCGGGCAGCAGTAACTATCACTCTCTTAAGGTAGCCAAATGCCTCGTCACTCTGCGAAATTTATTTGAAAATTCGTGGATATCGTCGTTTTAGTAACTCAGACAACGTTAAGGTGGACATGTTCCAGCATTTCGCTTCTGCTTTGACATTCCGCAGTACGAATTAAAGAGAGGAAAGATTCAAAGGAAGGGGAGCTTCTGGCTGCAGTAACTATGACTCTCTTAAGGTAGCCAACGCCTCGTCATCCGGCGAAGTACATTTGCTAACTCGAGAAACTCGTAGTGGGAGTAACTGTGACGACGTTAAGGTGGACATACAGTGGCATATCGGTTCTGTAGGACTGGCCATAGCAAGAATGATAAAGGCCTAAAGAAATGGGAGCAGCCGGCAGGAGTAACTATGACTCTCTTAAGGTAGTCAAATGCCTCGTCACTCTGCGAAATTTATTTGAAATCTCGAGGATATCGTTGTTGGAGTAACTCAGACAACGATAAGGTGGACATGCTGTACCATTTCGCTTCTGCAGGGCTGGCCGCAGTACGAATTAAAGAGAGGAAAGATTCAAAGAAGGGGGAACAGCGGGCAGCAGTAACTATGACTCTCTTAAGGTAGCCAAATGCCTCGTCACTCTGCGAAATTTATTTGAAAATTCGTGGATATCGTCGTTTTAGTAACTCAGACAACGTTAAGGTGGACATGTTCCAGCATTTCGCTTCTGCTTTGACATTCCGCAGTACGAAATAAGGAGTGGAGGATTCAAAGGACGGGGAGCATCTGGCAGCAGTAACTATGACTCTCTTAATTTAGCCAAATGCCTCGTCATCCGGCGAAGTACATTTGCTAACTCGAGAAACTCGTAGTGGGAGTAAATGTGACGACGTTAAGGTGGACATACAGTGGCATATCGGTTCTGTAGGACTGGCCATAGCAAGAATGATAAAGGCCTAAAGAAATGGGAGCAGCCGGCAGGAGTAACTATGACTCTCTTAAGGTAGTCAAATGCCTCGTCACTCTGCGAAATTTATTTGAAATCTCGAGGATATCGTTGTTGGAGTAACTCAGACAACGATAAGGTGGACATGCTGTACCATTTCGCTTCTGCAGGGCTGGCCGCAGTACGATTTAAAGAGAGGAAAGATTCAAAGAAGGGGGAGCAGCGGGCAGCAGTAACTATGACTCTCTTAAGGAAGCCAAATGCCTCGTCACTCTGCGAAATTTATTTGAAAATTCGTGGATATCGTCGTTTTAGTAACTCAGACAACGTTAAGGTGGACATGTTCCAGCATTTCGCTTCTGCTTTGACATTCCGCAGTACGAAATAAGGAGAGGAGGATTCAAAGGAAGGGGAGCATCTGGCAGCAGTAACTATGACTCTCTTAAGGTAGCAAATGCCTCGTCATCCGGCGAAGTACATTTGCTAACTCGAGAAACTCGTAGTGGGACTAACTGTGACGACATTAAGGTGGACATACAGTGGCATATCGGTTCTGTAGGACTGGCCATAGCAAGAATGATAAAGGCATAAAGAAATAGGAGCAGCCAGCAGGAGTAACTATGACTCTCTTAAGGTAGCCAAATGCCTCGTCACTCTGCGAAATTTATTTAAAAACTCGAGGATATCGTCGTTGGAGTAACTCAGACTACATTAAGGTGGACATGCTGTACCATTTCGCTTCTGCAGGACTGGCCGCAATACGAATTAAAGAAAAGAAAGATTCAAAGAAGGGGGAGCAGCCGGCAGGAGTAACTATTACTCTCTTAAGGTAGTCAAATGCCTCGTCACTCTGCGTAATTTATTTGAAAACTCGAGGATATCGTCGTTGGAGTTACTCAGACGACGTTATGGTGGACATGCTGTACCATTTCGCTTCTGCAGGGCTGGCCGCAGTACGAATTAAAGATAGGAAAGCTTCAAAGAAGGGGGAGCAGCGGGCAGGAGTAACTATGACTCTCTTAAGGTAGCCAAATGCCTCGTCACTCTGCGAAATTTATTTGAAAACTCGTGGATATCGTCATTTTAGTAACTCAGACAACGTTAAGGTGCTCATGTTGCAGCATTTCGCTTCTGCTTGGACATTCCGCAGTACGAATTAAAGAGAGGAAAGATTCAAAGGAAGGGGAGCTTCTGGCTGCAGTAACTATGACTCTCTTAAGGTAGCCAACGCCTCGTCATCCGGCGAAGTACATTTGCTAACTCGAGAAACTCGTAGTGGGAGTAACTGTGACGACGTTAAGGTGGACATACAGTGGCATATCGGATCTGTAGGACTGGCCATAGCAAGAATGATAAAGGCCTAAAGATATGGGAGCAGCCGGCAGGAGTAACTATGAATCTAAAGGTAGTCAAATGCCTCGTCACTCTGCGAAATTTATTTGAAATCTCGAGGATATCGTTGTTGGAGTAACTCAGACAACGATAAGGTGGACATGCTGTACCATTTCGCTTCTGCAGGGCTGGCCGCAGTACGAATTAAAGAGAGGAAAGATTCAAAGAAGGGGGAACAGCGGGCAGCAGTAACTATGACTCTCTTAAGGTAGCCAAATGCCTCGTCACTCTGCGAAATTTATTTGAAAATTCGTGGATATCGTCGTTTTAGTAACTCAGACAACGTTAAGGTGGACATGTTCCAGCATTTCGCTTCTGCTTTGACATTCCGCAGTACGAAATAAGGAGTGGAGGATTCAAAGGACGGGGAGCATCTGGCAGCAGTAACTATGACTCTCTTAATTTAGCCAAATGCCTCGTCATCCGGCGAAGTACATTTGCTAACTCGAGAAACTCGTAGTGGGAGTAAATGTGACGACGTTAAGGTGGACATACAGTGGCATATCGGTTCTGTAGGACTGGCCATAGCAAGAATGATAAAGGCCTAAAGAAATGGGAGCAGCCGGCAGGAGTAACTATGACTCTCTTAAGGTAGTCAAATGCCTCGTCACTCTGCGAAATTTATTTGAAATCTCGAGGATATCGTTGTTGGAGTAACTCAGACAACGATAAGGTGGACATGCTGTACCATTTCGCTTCTGCAGGGCTGGCCGCAGTACGTTTTAAAGAGAGGAAAGATTCAAAGAAGGGGGAGCAGCGGGCAGCAGTAACTATGACTCTCTTAAGGAAGCCAAATGCCTCGTCACTCTGCGAAATTTATTTGAAAATTCGTGGATATCGTCGTTTTAGTAACTCAGACAACGTTAAGGTGGACATGTTCCAGCATTTCGCTTCTGCTTTGACATTCCGCAGTACGAAATAAGGAGAGGAGGATTCAAAGGAAGGGGAGCATCTGGCAGCAGTAACTATGACTCTCTTAAGGTAGCAAATGCCTCGTCATCCGGCGAAGTACATTTGCTAACTCGAGAAACTCGTAGTGGGACTAACTGTGACGACATTAAGGTGGACATACAGTGGCATATCGGTTCTGTAGGACTGGCCATAGCAAGAATGATAAAGGCATAAAGAAATAGGAGCAGCCAGCAGGAGTAACTATGATTCTCTCGAGGTAGCCAAATGCCTCGTCACTCTGCGAAATTTATTTAAAAACTCGAGGATATCGTCGTTGGAGTGACTCAGACTACATTAAGGTGGACATGCTGTACCATTTCGCTTCTGCAGGACTGGCCGCAATACGAATTAAAGAAAAGAAAGATTCAAAGAAGGGGGAGCAGCCGGCAGGAGTAACTATTACTCTCTTAAGGTAGTCAAATGCCTCGTCACTCTGCGTAATTTATTTGAAAACTCGAGGATATCGTCGTTGGAGTTACTCAGACGACGTTATGGTGGACATGCTGTACCATTTCGCTTCTGCAGGGCTGGCCGCAGTACGAATTAAAGATAGGAAAGATTCAAAGAAGGGGGAGCAGCGGGCAGGAGTAACTATGACTCTCTTAAGGTAGCCAAATGCCTCGTCACTCTGCGAAATTTATTTGAAAACTCGTGGATATCGTCATTTTAGTAACTCAGACAACGTTAAGGTGCTCATGTTGCAGCATTTCGCTTCTGCTTGGACATTCCGCAGTACGAATTAAAGAGAGGAAAGATTCAAAGGAAGGGGAGCTTCTGGCTGCAGTAACTATGACTCTCTTAAGGTAGCCAACGCCTCGTCATCCGGCGAAGTACATTTGCTAACTCGAGAAACTCGTAGTGGGAGTAACTGTGACGACGTTAAGGTGGACATACAGTGGCATATCGGTTCTGTAGGACTGGCCATAGCAAGAATGATAAAGGCCTAAAGATATGGGAGCAGCCGGCAGGAGTAACTATGACTCTCTTAAGGTAGTCAAATGCCTCGTCACTCTGCGAAATTTATTTGAAATCTCGAGGATATCGTTGTTGGAGTAACTCAGACAACGATAAGGTGGACATGCTGTACCATTTCGCTTCTGCAGGGCTGGCCGCAGTACGAATTAAAGAGAGGAAAGATTCAAAGAAGGGGGAGCAGCGGGCAGCAGTAACTATGACTCTCTTAAGGTAGCCAAATGCCTCGTCACTCTGCGAAATTTATTTGAAAATTCGTGGATATCGTTTTAGTAACTCAGACAACGTTAAGGTGGACATGTTCCAGCATTTCGCTTCTGCTTTGACATTCCGCAGTACGAAATAAGGAGTGGAGGATTCAAAGGACGGGGAGCATCTGGCAGCAGTAACTATGACTCTCTTAATTTAGCCAAATGCCTCGTCATCCGGCGAAGTACATTTGCTAACTCGAGAAACTCGTAATGGGAGTAACTGTGACGACGTTAAGGTGGACATACAGTGGCATATCGGTTCTGTAGGACTGGCCATAGCAAGAATGATAAAGGCCTAAAGAAATGGGAGCAGCCGGCAGGAGTAACTATGACTCTCTTAAGGTAGTCAAATGCCTCGTCACTCTGCGAAATTTATTTGAAATCTCGAGGATATCGTTGTTGGAGTAACTCAGACAACGATAAGGTGGACATGCTGTACCATTTCGCTTCTGCAGGGCTGGCCGCAGTACGATTTAAAGAGAGGAAAGATTCAAAGAAGGGGGAGCAGCGGGCAGCAGTAACTATGACTCTCTTAAGGAAGCCAAATGCCTCGTCACTCTGCGAAATTTATTTGAAAATTCGTGGATATCGTCGTTTTAGTAACTCAGACAACGTTAAGGTGGACATGTTCCAGCATTTCGCTTCTGCTTTGACATTCCGCAGTACGAAATAAGGAGAGGAGGATTCAAAGGAAGGGGAGCATCTGGCAGCAGTAACTATGACTCTCTTAAGGTAGCAAATGCCTCGTCATCCGGCGAAGTACATTTGCTAACTCGAGAAACTCGTAGTGGGACTAACTGTGACGACATTAAGGTGGACATACAGTGGCATATCGGTTCTGTAGGACTGGCCATAGCAAGAATGATAAAGGCCTAAAGATATGGGAGCAGCCGGCAGGAGTAACTATGAATCTTAAGGTAGTCAAATGCCTCGTCACTCTGCGTAATTTATTTGAAAACTCGAGGATATCGTCGTTGGAGTTACTCAGACGACGTTATGGTGGACATGCTGTACCATTTCGCTTCTGCAGGGCTGGCCGCAGTACGAATTAAAGATAGGAAAGCTTCAAAGAAGGGGGAGCAGCGGGCAGGAGTAACTATGACTCTCTTAAGGTAGCCAAATGCCTCGTCACTCTGCGAAATTTATTTGAAAACTCGTGGATATCGTCATTTTAGTAACTCAGACAACGTTAAGGTGCTCATGTTGCAGCATTTCGCTTCTGCTTGGACATTCCGCAGTACGAATTAAAGAGAGGAAAGATTCAAAGGAAGGGGAGCTTCTGGCTGCAGTAACTATGACTCTCTTAAGGTAGCCAACGCCTCGTCATCCGGCGAAGTACATTTGCTAACTCGAGAAACTCGTAGTGGGAGTAACTGTGACGACGTTAAGGTGGACATACAGTGGCATATCGGTTCTGTAGGACTGGCCATAGCAAGAATGATAAAGGCCTAAAGATATGGGAGCAGCCGGCAGGAGTAACTATGACTCTCTTAAGGTAGTCAAATGCCTCGTCACTCTGCGAAATTTATTTGAAATCTCGAGGATATCGTTGTTGGAGTAACTCAGACAACGATAAGGTGGACATGCTGTACCATTTCGCTTCTGCAGGGCTGGCCGCAGTACGAATTAAAGAGAGGAAAGATTCAAAGAAGGGGGAGCAGCGGGCAGCAGTAACTATGACTCTCTTAAGGTAGCCAAATGCCTCGTCACTCTGCGAAATTTATTTGAAAATTCGTGGATATCGTTTTAGTAACTCAGACAACGTTAAGGTGGACATGTTCCAGCATTTCGCTTCTGCTTTGACATTCCGCAGTACGAAATAAGGAGTGGAGGATTCAAAGGACGGGGAGCATCTGGCAGCAGTAACTATGACTCTCTTAATTTAGCCAAATGCCTCGTCATCCGGCGAAGTACATTTGCTAACTCGAGAAACTCGTAATGGGAGTAACTGTGACGACGTTAAGGTGGACATACAGTGGCATATCGGTTCTGTAGGACTGGCCATAGCAAGAATGATAAAGGCCTAAAGAAATGGGAGCAGCCGGCAGGAGTAACTATGACTCTCTTAAGGTAGTCAAATGCCTCGTCACTCTGCGAAATTTATTTGAAATCTCGAGGATATCGTTGTTGGAGTAACTCAGACAACGATAAGGTGGACATGCTGTACCATTTCGCTTCTGCAGGGCTGGCCGCAGTACGATTTAAAGAGAGGAAAGATTCAAAGAAGGGGGAGCAGCGGGCAGCAGTAACTATGACTCTCTTAAGGAAGCCAAATGCCTCGTCACTCTGTGAAATTTATTTGAAAATTCGTGGATATCGTCGTTTTAGTAACTCAGACAACGTTAAGGTGGACATGTTCCAGCATTTCGCTTCTGCTTTGACATTCCGCAGTACGAAATAAGGAGAGGAGGATTCAAAGGAAGGGGAGCATCTGGCAGCAGTAACTATGACTCTCTTAAGGTAGCAAATGCCTCGTCATCCGGCGAAGTACATTTGCTAACTCGAGAAACTCGTAGTGGGACTAACTGTGACGACATTAAGGTGGACATACAGTGGCATATCGGTTCTGTAGGACTGGCCATAGCAAGAATGATAAAGGCCTAAAGATATGGGAGCAGCCGGCAGGAGTAACTATGAATCTTAAGGTAGTCAAATGCCTCGTCACTCTGCGTAATTTATTTGAAAACTCGAGGATATCGTCGTTGGAGTTACTCAGACGACGTTATGGTGGACATGCTGTACCATTTCGCTTCTGCAGGGCTGGCCGCAGTACGAATTAAAGATAGGAAAGCTTCAAAGAAGGGGGAGCAGCGGGCAGGAGTAACTATGACTCTCTTAAGGTAGCCAAATGCCTCGTCACTCTGCGAAATTTATTTGAAAACTCGTGGATATCGTCATTTTAGTAACTCAGACAACGTTAAGGTGCTCATGTTGCAGCATTTCGCTTCTGCTTGGACATTCCGCAGTACGAATTAAAGAGAGGAAAGATTCAAAGGAAGGGGAGCTTCTGGCTGCAGTAACTATGACTCTCTTAAGGTAGCCAACGCCTCGTCATCCGGCGAAGTACATTTGCTAACTCGAGAAACTCGTAGTGGGAGTAACTGTGACGACGTTAAGGTGGACATACAGTGGCATATCGGTTCTGTAGGACTGGCCATAGCAAGAATGATAAAGGCCTAAAGATATGGGAGCAGCCGGCAGGAGTAACTATGAATCTTAAGGTAGTCAAATGCCTCGTCACTCTGCGAAATTTATTTGAAATCTCGAGGATATCGTTGTTGGAGTAACTCAGACAACGATAAGGTGGACATGCTGTACCATTTCGCTTCTGCAGGGCTGGCCGCAGTACGAATTAAAGAGAGGAAAGATTCAAAGAAGGGGGAGCAGCGGGCAGCAGTAACTATGACTCTCTTAAGGTAGCCAAATGCCTCGTCACTCTGCGAAATTTATTTGAAAATTCGTGGATATCGTCGTTTTAGTAACTCAGACAACGTTAAGGTGGACATGTTCCAGCATTTCGCTTCTGCTTTGACATTCCGCAGTACGAATTAAAGAGAGGAAAGATTCAAAGGAAGGGGAGCTTCTGGCTGCAGTAACTATGACTCTCTTAAGGTAGCCAACGCCTTGTCATCCGGCGAAGTACATTTGCTAACTCGAGAAACTCGTAGTGGGAGTAACTGTGACGACGTTAAGGTGGACATACAGTGGCATATCGGTTCTGTAGGACTGGCCATAGCAAGAATGATAAAGGCCTAAAGAAATGGGAGCAGCCGGCAGGAGTAACTATGACTCTCTTAAGGTAGTCAAATGCCTCGTCACTCTGCGAAATTTATTTGAAATCTCGAGGATATCGTTGTTGGAGTAACTCAGACAACGATAAGGTGGACATGCTGTACCATTCCGCTTCTGCAGGGCTGGCCGCAGTACGAATTAAAGAGTGGAAAGATTCAAAGAAGGGGGAACAGCGGGCAGCAGTAACTATGACTCTCTTAAGGTAGCCAAATGCCTCGTCACTCTGCGAAATTTATTTGAAAATTCGTGGATATCGTCGTTTTAGTAACTCAGACAACGTTAAGGTGGACATGTTCCAGCATTTCGCTTCTGCTTTGACATTCCGCAGTACGAAATAAGGAGTGGAGGATTCAAAGGACGGGGAGCATCTGGCAGCAGTAACTATGACTCTCTTAATTTAGCCAAATGCCTCGTCATCCGGCGAAGTACATTTGCTAACTCGAGAAACTCGTAGTGGGAGTAACTGTGACGACGTTAAGGTGGACATACAGTGGCATATCGGTTCTGTAGGACTGGCCATAGCAAGAATGATAAAGGCCTAAAGAAATGGGAGCAGCCGGCAGGAGTAACTATGACTCTCTTAAGGTAGTCAAATGCCTCGTCACTCTGCGAAATTTATTTGAAATCTCGAGGATATCGTTGTTGGAGTAACTCAGACAACGATAAGGTGGACATGCTGTACCATTTCGCTTCTGCAGGGCTGGCCGCAGTACGAATTAAAGAGAGGAAAGATTCAAAGAAGGGGGAGCAGCGGGCAGCAGTAACTATCACTCTCTTAAGGTAGCCAAATGCCTCGTCACTCTGCGAAATGTATTTGAAAATTCGTGGATATCGTCGTTTTAGTAACTCAGACAACGTTAAGGTGGACATGTTCCAGCATTTCGCTTCTGCTTTGACATTCCGCAGTACGAATTAAAGAGAGGAAAGATTCAAAGGAAGGGGAGCTTCTGGCTGCAGTAACTATGACTCTCTTAAGGTAGCCAACGCCTCGTCATCCGGCGAAGTACATTTGCTAACTCGAGAAACTCGTAGTGGGAGTAACTGTGACGACGTTAAGGTGGACATACAGTGGCATATCGGTTCTGTAGGACTGGCCATAGCAAGAATGATAAAGGCCTAAAGAAATGGGAGCAGCCGGCAGGAGTAACTATGACTCTCTTAAGGTAGTCAAATGCCTCGTCACTCTGCGAAATTTATTTGAAATCTCGAGGATATCGTTGTTGGAGTAACTCAGACAACGATAAGGTCTACATGCTGTACCATTTCGCTTCTGCAGGGCTGGCCGCAGTACGAATTAAAGAGAGGAAAGATTCAAAGAAGGGGGAACAGCGGGCAGCAGTAACTATGACTCTCTTAAGGTAGCCAAATGCCTCGTCACTCTGCGAAATTTATTTGAAAATTCGTGGATATCGTCGTTTTAGTAACTCAGACAACGTTAAGGTGGACATGTTCCAGCATTTCGCTTCTGCTTTGACATTCCGCAGTACGAAATAAGGAGTGGAGGATTCAAAGGACGGGGAGCATCTGGCAGCAGTAACTATGACTCTCTTAATTTAGCCAAATGCCTCGTCATCCGGCGAAGTACATTTGCTAACTCGAGAAACTCGTAGTGGGAGTAACTGTGACGACGTTAAGGTGGACATACAGTGGCATATCGGTTCTGTAGGACTGGCCATAGCAAGAATGATAAAGGCCTAAAGAAATGGGAGCAGCCGGCAGGAGTAACTATGACTCTCTTAAGGTAGTCAAATGCCTCGTCACTCTGCGAAATTTATTTGAAATCTCGAGGATATCGTTGTTGGAGTAACTCAGACAACGATAAGGTGGACATGCTGTACCATTTCGCTTCTGCAGGGCTGGCCGCAGTACGATTTAAAGAGAGGAAAGATTCAAAGAAGGGGGAGCAGCGGGCAGCAGTAACTATGACTCTCTTAAGGAAGCCAAATGCCTCGTCACTCTGCGAAATTTATTTGAAAATTCGTGGATATCGTCGTTTTAGTAACTCAGACAACGTTAAGGTGGACATGTTCCAGCATTTCGCTTCTGCTTTGACATTCCGCAGTACGAAATAAGGAGAGGAGGATTCAAAGGAAGGGGAGCATCTGGCAGCAGTAACTATGACTCTCTTAAGGTAGCAAATGCCTCGTCATCCGGCGAAGTACATTTGCTAACTCGAGAAACTCGTAGTGGGACTAACTGTGACGACATTAAGGTGGACATACAGTGGCATATCGGTTCTGTAGGACTGGCCATAGCAAGAATGATAAAGGCATAAAGAAATAGGAGCAGCCAGCAGGAGTAACTATGACTCTCTTAAGGTAGCCAAATGCCTCGTCACTCTGCGAAATTTATTTAAAAACTCGAGGATATCGTCGTTGGAGTAACTCAGACTACATTAAGGTGGACATGCTGTACCATTTCGCTTCTGCAGGACTGGCCGCAATACGAATTAAAGAAAAGAAAGATTCAAAGAAGGGGGAGCAGCCGGCAGGAGTAACTATTACTCTCTTAAGGTAGTCAAATGCCTCGTCACTCTGCGTAATTTATTTGAAAACTCGAGGATATCGTCGTTGGAGTTACTCAGACGACGTTATGGTGGACATGCTGTACCATTTCGCTTCTGCAGGGCTGGCCGCAGTACGAATTAAAGATAGGAAAGCTTCAAAGAAGGGGGAGCAGCGGGCAGGAGTAACTATGACTCTCTTAAGGTAGCCAAATGCCTCGTCACTCTGCGAAATTTATTTGAAAACTCGTGGATATCGTCATTTTAGTAACTCAGACAACGTTAAGGTGCTCATGTTGCAGCATTTCGCTTCTGCTTGGACATTCCGCAGTACGAATTAAAGAGAGGAAAGATTCAAAGGAAGGGGAGCTTCTGGCTGCAGTAACTATGACTCTCTTAAGGTAGCCAACGCCTCGTCATCCGGCGAAGTACATTTGCTAACTCGAGAAACACGTAGTGGGAGTAACTGTGACGACGTTAAGGTGGACATACAGTGGCATATCGGATCTGTAGGACTGGCCATAGCAAGAATGATAAAGGCCTAAAGATATGGGAGCAGCCGGCAGGAGTAACTATGAATCTTAAGGTAGTCAAATGCCTCGTCACTCTGCGAAATTTATTTGAAATCTCGAGGATATCGTTGTTGGAGTAACTCAGACAACGATAAGGTGGACATGCTGTACCATTTCGCTTCTGCAGGGCTGGCCGCAGTACGAATTAAAGAGAGGAAAGATTCAAAGAAGGGGGAGCAGCGGGCAGCAGTAACTATGACTCTCTTAAGGTAGCCAAATGCCTCGTCACTCTGCGAAATTTATTTGAAAATTCGTGGATATCGTCGTTTTAGTAACTCAGACAACGTTAAGGTGGACATGTTCCAGCATTTCGCTTCTGCTTTGACATTCCGCAGTACGAAATAAGGAGTGGAGGATTCAAAGGACGGGGAGCATCTGGCAGCAGTAACTATGACTCTCTTAATTTAGCCAAATGCCTCGTCATCCGGCGAAGTACATTTGCTAACTCGAGAAACTCGTAATGGGAGTAACTGTGACGACGTTAAGGTGGACATACAGTGGCATATCGGTTCTGTAGGACTGGCCATAGCAAGAATGATAAAGGCCTAAAGAAATGGGAGCAGCCGGCAGGAGTAACTATGACTCTCTTAAGGTAGTCAAATGCCTCGTCACTCTGCGAAATTTATTTGAAATCTCGAGGATATCGTTGTTGGAGTAACTCAGACAACGATAAGGTGGACATGCTGTACCATTTCGCTTCTGCAGGGCTGGCCGCAGTACGATTTAAAGAGAGGAAAGATTCAAAGAAGGGGGAGCAGCGGGCAGCAGTAACTATGACTCTCTTAAGGAAGCCAAATGCCTCGTCACTCTGCGAAATTTATTTGAAAATTCGTGGATATCGTCGTTTTAGTAACTCAGACAACGTTAAGGTGGACATGTTCCAGCATTTCGCTTCTGCTTTGACATTCCGCAGTACGAAATAAGGAGAGGAGGATTCAAAGGATGGGGAGCATCTGGCAGCAGTAACTATGACTCTCTTAAGGTAGCAAATGCCTCGTCATCCGGCGAAGTACATTTGCTAACTCGAGAAACTCGTAGTGGGACTAACTGTGACGACATTAAGGTGGACATACAGTGGCATATCGGTTCTGTAGGACTGGCCATAGCAAGAATGATAAAGGCATAAAGAAATAGGAGCAGCCAGCAGGAGTAACTATGACTCTCTTAAGGTAGCCAAATGCCTCGTCACTCTGCGAAATTTATTTAAAAACTCGAGGATATCGTCGTTGGAGTAACTCAGACTACATTAAGGTGGACATGCTGTACCATTTCGCTTCTGCAGGACTGGCCGCAATACGAATTAAAGAAAAGAAAGATTCAAAGAAGGGGGAGCAGCCGGCAGGAGTAACTATTACTCTCTTAAGGTAGTCAAATGCCTCGTCACTCTGCGTAATTTATTTGAAAACTCGAGGATATCGTCGTTGGAGTTACTCAGACGACGTTATGGTGGACATGCTGTACCATTTCGCTTCTGCAGGGCTGGCCGCAGTACGAATTAAAGATAGGAAAGCTTCAAAGAAGGGGGAGCAGCGGGCAGGAGTAACTATGACTCTCTTAAGGTAGCCAAATGCCTCGTCACTCTGCGAAATTTATTTGAAAACTCGTGGATATCGTCATTTTAGTAACTCAGACAACGTTAAGGTGCTCATGTTGCAGCATTTCGCTTCTGCTTGGACATTCCGCAGTACGAATTAAAGAGAGGAAAGATTCAAAGGAAGGGGAGCTTCTGGCTGCAGTAACTATGACTCTCTTAAGGTAGCCAACGCCTCGTCATCCGGCGAAGTACATTTGCTAACTCGAGAAACTCGTAGTGGGAGTAACTGTGACGACGTTAAGGTGGACATACAGTGGCATATCGGTTCTGTAGGACTGGCCATAGCAAGAATGATAAAGGCCTAAAGATATGGGAGCAGCCGGCAGGAGTAACTATGAATCTTAAGGTAGTCAAATGCCTCGTCACTCTGCGAAATTTATTTGAAATCTCGAGGATATCGTTGTTGGAGTAACTCAGACAACGATAAGGTGGACATGCTGTACCATTTCGCTTCTGCAGGGCTGGCCGCAGTACGAATTAAAGAGAGGAAAGATTCAAAGAAGGGGGAGCAGCGGGCAGCAGTAACTATGACTCTCTTAAGGTAGCCAAATGCCTCGTCACTCTGCGAAATTTATTTGAAAATTCGTGGATATCGTCGTTTTAGTAACTCAGACAACGTTAAGGTGGACATGTTCCAGCATTTCGCTTCTGCTTTGACATTCCGCAGTACGAAATAAGGAGTGGAGGATTCAAAGGACGGGGAGCATCTGGCAGCAGTAACTATGACTCTCTTAATTTAGCCAAATGCCTCGTCATCCGGCGAAGTACATTTGCTAACTCGAGAAACTCGTAATGGGAGTAACTGTGACGACGTTAAGGTGGACATACAGTGGCATATCGGTTCTGTAGGACTGGCCATAGCAAGAATGATAAAGGCATAAGAAATGGGAGCAGCCGGCAGGAGTAACTATGACTCTCTTAAGGTAGTCAAATGCCTCGTCACTCTGCGAAATTTATTTGAAATCTCGAGGATATCGTTGTTGGAGTAACTCAGACAACGATAAGGTGGACATGCTGTACCATTTCGCTTCTGCAGGGCTGGCCGCAGTACGATTTAAAGAGAGGAAAGATTCAAAGAAGGGGGAGCAGCGGGCAGCAGTAACTATGACTCTCTTAAGGAAGCCAAATGCCTCGTCACTCTGCGAAATTTATTTGAAAATTCGTGGATATCGTCGTTTTAGTAACTCAGACAACGTTAAGGTGGACATGTTCCAGCATTTCGCTTCTGCTTTGACATTCCGCAGTACGAAATAAGGAGAGGAGGATTCAAAGGAAGGGGAGCATCTGGCAGCAGTAACTATGACTCTCTTAAGGTAGCAAATGCCTCGTCATCCGGCGAAGTACATTTGCTAACTCGAGAAACTCGTAGTGGGACTAACTGTGACGACATTAAGGTGGACATACAGTGGCATATCGGTTCTGTAGGACTGGCCATAGCAAGAATGATAAAGGCATAAAGAAATAGGAGCAGCCAGCAGGAGTAACTATGACTCTCTTAAGGTAGCCAAATGCCTCGTCACTCTGCGAAATTTATTTAAAAACTCGAGGATATCGTCGTTGGAGTAACTCAGACTACATTAAGGTGGACATGCTGTACCATTTCGCTTCTGCAGGACTGGCCGCAATACGAATTAAAGAAAAGAAAGATTCAAAGAAGGGGGAGCAGCCGGCAGGAGTAACTATTACTCTCTTAAGGTAGTCAAATGCCTCGTCACTCTGCGTAATTTATTTGAAAACTCGAGGATATCGTCGTTGGAGTTACTCAGACGACGTTATGGTGGACATGCTGTACCATTTCGCTTCTGCAGGGCTGGCCGCAGTACGAATTAAAGATAGGAAAGCTTCAAAGAAGGGGGAGCAGCGGGCAGGAGTAACTATGACTCTCTTAAGGTAGCCAAATGCCTCGTCACTCTGCGAAATTTATTTGAAAACTCGTGGATATCGTCATTTTAGTAACTCAGACAACGTTAAGGTGCTCATGTTGCAGCATTTCGCTTCTGCTTGGACATTCCGCAGTACGAATTAAAGAGAGGAAAGATTCAAAGGAAGGGGAGCTTCTGGCTGCAGTAACTATGACTCTCTTAAGGTAGCCAACGCCTCGTCATCCGGCGAAGTACATTTGCTAACTCGAGAAACTCGTAGTGGGAGTAACTGTGACGACGTTAAGGTGGACATACAGTGGCATATCGGTTCTGTAGGACTGGCCATAGCAAGAATGATAAAGGCCTAAAGATATGGGAGCAGCCGGCAGGAGTAACTATGAATCTTAAGGTAGTCAAATGCCTCGTCACTCTGCGAAATTTATTTGAAATCTCGAGGATATCGTTGTTGGAGTAACTCAGACAACGATAAGGTGGACATGCTGTACCATTTCGCTTCTGCAGGGCTGGCCGCAGTACGAATTAAAGAGAGGAAAGATTCAAAGAAGGGGGAGCAGCGGGCAGCAGTAACTATGACTCTCTTAAGGTAGCCAAATGCCTCGTCACTCTGCGAAATTTATTTGAAAATTCGTGGATATCGTCGTTTTAGTAACTCAGACAACGTTAAGGTGGACATGTTCCAGCATTTCGCTTCTGCTTTGACATTCCGCAGTACGAAATAAGGAGTGGAGGATTCAAAGGACGGGGAGCATCTGGCAGCAGTAACTATGACTCTCTTAATTTAGCCAAATGCCTCGTCATCCGGCGAAGTACATTTGCTAACTCGAGAAACTCGTAATGGGAGTAACTGTGACGACGTTAAGGTGGACATACAGTGGCATATCGGTTCTGTAGGACTGGCCATAGCAAGAATGATAAAGGCATAAGAAATGGGAGCAGCCGGCAGGAGTAACTATGACTCTCTTAAGGTAGTCAAATGCCTCGTCACTCTGCGAAATTTATTTGAAATCTCGAGGATATCGTTGTTGGAGTAACTCAGACAACGATAAGGTGGACATGCTGTACCATTTCGCTTCTGCAGGGCTGGCCGCAGTACGATTTAAAGAGAGGAAAGATTCAAAGAAGGGGGAGCAGCGGGCAGCAGTAACTATGACTCTCTTAAGGAAGCCAAATGCCTCGTCACTCTGCGAAATTTATTTGAAAATTCGTGGATATCGTCGTTTTAGTAACTCAGACAACGTTAAGGTGGACATGTTCCAGCATTTCGCTTCTGCTTTGACATTCCGCAGTACGAAATAAGGAGAGGAGGATTCAAAGGAAGGGGAGCATCTGGCAGCAGTAACTATGACTCTCTTAAGGTAGCAAATGCCTCGTCATCCGGCGAAGTACATTTGCTAACTCGAGAAACTCGTAGTGGGACTAACTGTGACGACATTAAGGTGGACATACAGTGGCATATCGGTTCTGTAGGACTGGCCATAGCAAGAATGATAAAGGCATAAAGAAATAGGAGCAGCCAGCAGGAGTAACTATGACTCTCTTAAGGTAGCCAAATGCCTCGTCACTCTGCGAAATTTATTTAAAAACTCGAGGATATCGTCGTTGGAGTAACTCAGACTACATTAAGGTGGACATGCTGTACCATTGCGCTTCTGCAGGACTGGCCGCAATACGAATTAAAGAAAAGAAAGATTCAAAGAAGGGGGAGCAGCCGGCAGGAGTAACTATTACTCTCTTAAGGTAGTCAAATGCCTCGTCACTCTGCGTAATTTATTTGAAAACTCGAGGATATCGTCGTTGGAGTTACTCAGACGACGTTATGGTGGACATGCTGTACCATTTCGCTTCTGCAGGGCTGGCCGCAGTACGAATTAAAGATAGGAAAGCTTCAAAGAAGGGGGAGCAGCGGGCAGGAGTAACTATGACTCTCTTAAGGTAGCCAAATGCCTCGTCACTCTGCGAAATTTATTTGAAAACTCGTGGATATCGTCATTTTAGTAACTCAGACAACGTTAAGGTGCTCATGTTGCAGCATTTCGCTTCTGCTTGGACATTCCGCAGTACGAATTAAAGAGAGGAAAGATTCAAAGGAAGGGGAGCTTCTGGCTGCAGTAACTATGACTCTCTTAAGGTAGCCAACGCCTCGTCAGCCGGCGAAGTACATTTGCTAACTCGAGAAACTCGTAGTGGGAGTAACTGTGACGACGTTAAGGTGGACATACAGTGGCATATCGGTTCTGTAGGACTGGCCATAGCAAGAATGATAAAGGCCTAAAGATATGGGAGCAGCCGGCAGGAGTAACTATGAATCTTAAGGTAGTCAAATGCCTCGTCACTCTGCGAAATTTATTTGAAATCTCGAGGATATCGTTGTTGGAGTAACTCAGACAACGATAAGGTGGACATGCTGTACCATTTCGCTTCTGCAGGGCTGGCCGCAGTACGAATTAAAGAGAGGAAAGATTCAAAGAAGGGGGAGCAGCGGGCAGCAGTAACTATGACTCTCTTAAGGTAGCCAAATGCCTCGTCACTCTGCGAAATTTATTTGAAAATTCGTGGATATCGTCGTTTTAGTAACTCAGACAACGTTAAGGTGGACATGTTCCAGCATTTCGCTTCTGCTTTGACATTCCGCAGTACGAAATAAGGAGTGGAGGATTCAAAGGACGGGGAGCATCTGGCAGCAGTAACTATGACTCTCTTAATTTAGCCAAATGCCTTGTCATCCGGCGAAGTACATTTGCTAACTCGAGAAACTCGTAATGGGAGTAACTGTGACGACGTTAAGGTGGACATACAGTGGCATATCGGTTCTGTAGGACTGGCCATAGCAAGAATGATAAAGGCCTAAAGAAATGGGAGCAGCCGGCAGGAGTAACTATGACTCTCTTAAGGTTGTCAAATGCCTCGTCACTCTGCGAAATTTATTTGAAATCTCGAGGATATCGTTGTTGGAGTAACTCAGACAACGATAAGGTGGACATGCTGTACCATTTCGCTTCTGCAGGGCTGGCCGCAGTACGAATTAAAGAGAGGAAAGATTCAAAGAAGGGGGAGCAGCGGGCAGCAGTAACTATCACTCTCTTAAGGTAGCCAAATGCCTCGTCACTCTGCGAAATTTATTTGAAAATTCGTGGATATCGTCGTTTTAGTAACTCAGACAACGTTAAGGTGGACATGTTCCAGCATTTCGCTTCTGCTTTGACATTCCGCAGTACGAATTAAAGAGAGGAAAGATTCAAAGGAAGGGGAGCTTCTGGCTGCAGTAACTATGACTCTCTTAAGGTAGCCAACGCCTCGTCATCCGGCGAAGTACATTTGCTAACTCGAGAAACTCGTAGTGGGAGTAACTGTGACGACGTTAAGGTGGACATACAGTGGCATATCGGTTCTGTAGGACTGGCCATAGCAAGAATGATAAAGGCCTAAAGAAATGGGAGCAGCCGGCAGGAGTAACTATGACTCTCTTAAGGTAGTCAAATGCCTCGTCACTCTGCGAAATTTATTTGAAATCTCGAGGATATCGTTGTTGGAGTAACTCAGACAACGATAAGGTGGACATGCTGTACCATTTCGCTTCTGCAGGGCTGGCCGCAGTACGAATTAAAGAGAGGAAAGATTCAAAGAAGGGGGAACAGCGGGCAGCAGTAACTATGACTCTCTTAAGGTAGCCAAATGCCTCGTCACTCTGCGAAATTTATTTGATAATTCGTGGATATCGTCGTTTTAGTAACTCAGACAACGTTAAGGTGGACATGTTCCAGCATTTCGCTTCTGCTTTGACATTCCGCAGTACGAAATAAGGAGTGGAGGATTCAAAGGACGGGGAGCATCTGGCAGCAGTAACTATGACTCTCTTAATTTAGCCAAATGCCTCGTCATCCGGCGAAGTACATTTGCTAACTCGAGAAACTCGTAGTGGGAGTAACTGTGACGACGTTAAGGTGGACATACAGTGGCATATCGGTTCTGTAGGACTGGCCATAGCAAGAATGATAAAGGCCTAAAGAAATGGGAGCAGCCGGCAGGAGTAACTATGACCCTCTTAAGGTAGTCAAATGCCTCGTCACTCTGCGAAATTTATTTGAAAACTCGTGGATATCGTCATTTTAGTAACTCAGACAACGTTAAGGTGCTCATGTTTCAGCATTTCGCTTCTGCTTGGACATTCCGCAGTACGAATTAAAGAGAGGAAAGATTCAAAGGAAGGGGAGCTTCTGGCTGCAGTAACTATGACTCTCTTAAGGTAGCCAACGCCTCGTCATCCGGCGAAGTACATTTGCTAACTCGAGAAACTCGTAGTGGGAGTAACTGTGACGACGTTAAGGTGGACATACAGTGGCATATCGGTTCTGTAGGACTGGCCATAGCAAGAATGATAAAGGCCTAAAGATATGGGAGCAGCCGGCAGGAGTAACTGTGACTCTCTTAAGGTAGTCAAATGCCTCGTCACTCTGCGAAATTTATTTGAAATCTCGAGGATATCGTTGTTGGAGTAACTCAGACAACGATAAGGTGGACATGCTGTACCATTTCGCTTCTGCAGGGCTGGCCGCAGTACGAATTAAAGAGAGGAAAGATTCAAAGAAGGGGGAGCAGCGGGCAGCAGTAACTATGACTCTCTTAAGGTAGCCAAATGCCTCGTCACTCTGCGAAATTTATTTGAAAATTCGTGGATATCGTCGTTTTAGTAACTCAGACAACGTTAAGGTGGACATGTTCCAGCATTTCGCTTCTGCTTTGACATTCCGCAGTACGAAATAAGGAGTGGAGGATTCAAAGGACGGGGTGCATCTGGCAGCAGTAACTATGACTCTCTTAATTTAGCCAAATGCCTCGTCATCCGGCGAAGTACATTTGCTAACTCGAGAAACTCGTAGTGGGAGTAACTGTGACGACGTTAAGGTGGACATACAGTGGCATATCGGTTCTGTAGGACTGGCCATAGCAAGAATGATAAAGGCCTAAAGAAATGGGAGCAGCCGGCAGGAGTAACTATGACTCTCTTAAGGTAGTCAAATGCCTCGTCACTCTGCGAAATTTATTTGAAATCTCGAGGATATCGTTGTTGGAGTAACTCAGACAACGATAAGGTGGACATGCTGTCCCATTTCGCTTCTGCAGGGCTGGCCGCAGTACGAATTAAAGAGAGGAAAGATTCAAAGAAGGGGGAGCAGCGGGCAGCAGTAACTATGACTCTCTTAAGGTAGCCAAATGCCTCGTCACTCTGCGAAATTTATTTGAAAATTCGTGGATATCGTCGTTTTAGTAACTCAGACAACGTTAAGGTGGACATGTTCCAGCATTTCGCTTCTGCTTTGACATTCCGCAGTACGAAATAAGGAGAGGAGGATTCAAAGGAAATGGAGCATCTGGCAGCAGTAACTATGACTCTCTTAAGGTAGCAAATGCCTCGTCATCCGGCGAAGTACATTTGCTAACTCGAGAAACTCGTAGTGGGACTAACTGTGACGACATTAAGGTGGACATACAGTGGCATATCGGTTCTGTAGGACTGGCCATAGCAAGAATGATAAAGGCATAAAGAAATAGGAGCAGCCAGCAGGAGTAACTATGACTCTCTTAAGGTAGCCAAATGATTCGTCACTCTTCGAAATTTATTTAAAAACTCGAGGATATCGTCGTTGGAGTAACTCAGACTACATTAAGGTGGACATGCTGTACCATTTCGCTTCTGCAGGACTGGCCGCAATACGAATTAAAGAAAAGAAAGATCAAAGAAGGGGGAGCAGCCGGCAGGAGTAACTATTACTCTCTTAAGGCAGTCAAATGCCTCGTCACTCTGCGTAATTTATTTGAAAACTCGAGGATATCGTCGTTGGAGTTACTCAGACGACGTTATGGTGGACATGCTGTACCATTTCGCTTCTGCAGGGCTGGCCGCAGTACGAATTAAAGATAGGAAAGATTCAAAGAAGGGGGAGCAGCGGGCAGGAGTAACTATGACTCTCTTAAGGTAGCCAAATGCCTCGTCACTCTGCGAAATTTATTTGAAAACTCGTGGATATCGTCATTTTAGTAACTCAGACAACGTTAAGGTGCTCATGTTGCAGCATTTCGCTTCTGCTTGGACATTCCGCAGTACGAATTAAAGAGAGGAAAGATTCAAAGGAAGGGGAGCTTCTGGCTGCAGTAACTATGACTCTCTTAAGGTAGCCAACGCCTCGTCATCCGGCGAAGTACATTTGCTAACTCGAGAAACTCGTAGTGGGAGTAACTGTGACGACGTTAAGGTGGACATACAGTGGCATATCGGTTCTGTAGGACTGGCCATAGCAAGAATGATAAAGGCCTAAAGATATGGGAGCAGCCGGCAGGAGTAACTGTGACTCTCTTAAGGTAGTCAAATGCCTCGTCACTCTGCGAAATTTATTTGAAATCTCGAGGATATCGTTGTTGGAGTAACTCAGACAACGATAAGGTGGACATGCTGTACCATTTCGCTTCTGCAGGGCTGGCCGCAGTACGAATTAAAGAGAGGAAAGATTCAAAGAAGGGGGAGCAGCGGGCAGCAGTAACTATGACTCTCTTAAGGTAGCCAAATGCCTCGTCACTCTGCGAAATTTATTTGAAAATTCGTGGATATCGTCGTTTTAGTAACTCAGACAACGTTAAGGTGGACATGTTCCAGCATTTCGCTTCTGCTTTGACATTCCGCAGTACGAAATAAGGAGTGGAGGATTCAAAGGACGGGGTGCATCTGGCAGCAGTAACTATGACTCTCTTAATTTAGCCAAATGCCTCGTCATCCGGCGAAGTACATTTGCTAACTCGAGAAACTCGTAGTGGGAGTAACTGTGACGACGTTAAGGTGGACATACAGTGGCATATCGGTTCTGTAGGACTGGCCATAGCAAGAATGATAAAGGCCTAAAGATATGGGAGCAGCCGGCAGGAGTAACTATGAATCTTAAGGTAGTCAAATGCCTCGTCACTCTGCGAAATTTATTTGAAATCTCGAGGATATCGTTGTTGGAGTAACTCAGACAACGATAAGGTGGACATGCTGTACCATTTCGCTTCTGCAGGGCTGGCCGCAGTACGAATTAAAGAGAGGAAAGATTCAAAGAAGGGGGAGCAGCGGGCAGCAGTAACTATGACTCTCTTAAGGTAGCCAAATGCCTCGTCACTCTGCGAAATTTATTTGAAAATTCGTGGATATCGTCGTTTTAGTAACTCAGACAACGTTAAGGTGGACATGTTCCAGCATTTCGCTTCTGCTTTGACATTCCGCAGTACGAAATAAGGAGTGGAGGATTCAAAGGACGGGGAGCATCTGGCAGCAGTAACTATGACTCTCTTAATTTAGCCAAATGCCTCGTCATCCGGCGAAGTACATTTGCTAACTCGAGAAACTCGTAGTGGGAGTAACTGTGACGACGTTAAGGTGGACATACAGTGGCATATCGGTTCTGTAGGACTGGCCATAGCAAGAATGATAAAGGCCTAAAGAAATGGGAGCAGCCGGCAGGAGTAACTATGACTCTCTTAAGGTAGTCAAATGCCTCGTCACTCTGCGAAATTTATTTGAAATCTCGAGGATATCGTTGTTGGAGTAACTCAGACAACGATAAGGTGGACATGCTGTACCATTTCGCTTCTGCAGGGCTGGCCGCAGTACGATTTAAAGAGAGGAAAGATTCAAAGAAGGGGGAGCAGCGGGCAGCAGTAACTATGACTCTCTTAAGGAAGCCAAATGCCTCGTCACTCTGCGAAATTTATTTGAAAATTCGTGGATATCGTCGTTTTAGTAACTCAGACAACGTTAAGGTGGACATGTTCCAGCATTTCGCTTCTGCTTTGACATTCCGCAGTACGAAATAAGGAGAGGAGGATTCAAAGGAAGGGGAGCATCTGGCAGCAGTAACTATGACTCTCTTAAGGTAGCAAATGCCTCGTCATCCGGCGAAGTACATTTGCTAACTCGAGAAACTTGTAGTGGGACTAACTGTGACGACATTAAGGTGGACATACAGTGGCATATCGGTTCTGTAGGACTGGCCATAGCAAGAATGATAAAGGCATAAAGAAATAGGAGCAGCCAGCAGGAGTAACTATGACTCTCTTAAGGTAGCCAAATGCCTCGTCACTCTGCGAAATTTATTTAAAAACTCGAGGATATCGTCGTTGGAGTAACTCAGACTACATTAAGGTGGACATGCTGTACCATTTCGCTTCTGCAGGACTGGCCGCAATACGAATTAAAGAAAAGAAAGATTCAAAGAAGGGGGAGCAGCCGGCAGGAGTAACTATTACTCTCTTAAGGTAGTCAAATGCCTCGTCACTCTGCGTAATTTATTTGAAAACTCGAGGATATCGTCGTTGGAGTTACTCAGACGACGTTATGGTGGACATGCTGTACCATTTCGCTTCTGCAGGGCTGGCCGCAGTACGAATTAAAGATAGGAAAGCTTCAAAGAAGGGGGAGCAGCGGGCAGGAGTAACTATGACTCTCTTAAGGTAGTCAAATGCCTCGTCACTCTGCGAAATTTATTTGAAAACTCGTGGATATCGTCATTTTAGTAACTCAGACAACGTTAAGGTGCTCATGTTTCAGCATTTCGCTTCTGCTTGGACATTCCGCAGTACGAATTAAAGAGAGGAAAGATTCAAAGGAAGGGGAGCTTCTGGCTGCAGTAACTATGACTCTCTTAAGGTAGCCAACGCCTCGTCATCCGGCGAAGTACATTTGCTAACTCGAGAAACTCGTAGTGGGAGTAACTGTGACGACGTTAAGGTGGACATACAGTGGCATATCGGTTCTGTAGGACTGGCCATAGCAAGAATGATAAAGGCCTAAAGATATGGGAGCAGCCGGCAGGAGTAACTATGACTCTCTTAAGGTAGTCAAATGCCTCGTCACTCTGCGAAATTTATTTGAAATCTCGAGGATATCGTTGTTGGAGTAACTCAGACAACGATAAGGTGGACATGCTGTACCATTTCGCTTCTGCAGGGCTGGCCGCAGTACGAATTAGAGAGAGGAAAGATTCAAAGAAGGGGGAGCAGCGGGCAGCAGTAACTATGACTCTCTTAAGGTAGCCAAATGCCTCGTCACTCTGCGAAATTTATTTGAAAATTCGTGGATATCGTCGTTTTAGTAACTCAGACAACGTTAAGGTGGACATGTTCCAGCATTTCGCTTCTGCTTTGACATTCCGCAGTACGAAATAAGGAGTGGAGGATTCAAAGGACGGGGTGCATCTGGCAGCAGTAACTATGACTCTCTTAATTTAGCCAAATGCCTCGTCATCCGGCGAAGTACATTTGCTAACTCGAGAAACTCGTAGTGGGAGTAACTGTGACGACGTTAAGGTGGACATACAGTGGCATATCGGTTCTGTAGGACTGGCCATAGCAAGAATGATAAAGGCCTAAAGAAATGGGAGCAGCCGGCAGGAGTAACTATGACTCTCTTAAGGTAGTCAAATGCCTCGTCACTCTGCGAAATTTATTTGAAATCTCGAGGATATCGTTGTTGGAGTAACTCAGACAACGATAAGGTGGACATGCTGTCCCATTTCGCTTCTGCAGGGCTGGCCGCAGTACGAATTAAAGAGAGGAAAGATTCAAAGAAGGGGGAGCAGCGGGCAGCAGTAACTATGACTCTCTTAAGGTAGCCAAATGCCTCGTCACTCTGCGAAATTTATTTGAAAATTCGTGGATATCGTCGTTTTAGTAACTCAGACAACGTTAAGGTGGACATGTTCCAGCATTTCGCTTCTGCTTTGACATTCCGCAGTACGAAATAAGGAGAGGAGGATTCAAAGGAAATGGAGCATCTGGCAGCAGTAACTATGACTCTCTTAAGGTAGCAAATGCCTCGTCATCCGGCGAAGTACATTTCCTAACTCGAGAAACTCGTAGTGGGACTAACTGTGACGACATTAAGGTGGACATACAGTGGCATATCGGTTCTGTAGGACTGGCCATAGCAAGAATGATAAAGGCATAAAGAAATAGGAGCAGCCAGCAGGAGTAACTATGACTCTCTTAAGGTAGCCAAATGATTCGTCACTCTTCGAAATTTATTTAAAAACTCGAGGATATCGTCGTTGGAGTAACTCAGACTACATTAAGGTGGACATGCTGTACCATTTCGCTTCTGCAGGACTGGCCGCAATACGAATTAAAGAAAAGAAAGATCAAAGAAGGGGGAGCAGCCGGCAGGAGTAACTATTACTCTCTTAAGGCAGTCAAATGCCTCGTCACTCTGCGTAATTTATTTGAAAACTCGAGGATATCGTCGTTGGAGTTACTCAGACGACGTTATGGTGGACATGCTGTACCATTTCGCTTCTGCAGGGCTGGCCGCAGTACGAATTAAAGATAGGAAAGATTCAAAGAAGGGGGAGCAGCGGGCAGGAGTAACTATGACTCTCTTAAGGTAGCCAAATGCCTCGTCACTCTGCGAAATTTATTTGAAAACCCGTGGATATCGTCATTTTAGTAACTCAGACAACGTTAAGGTGTTCATGTTGCAGCATTTCGCTTCTGCTTGGACATTCCGCAGTACGAATTAAAGAGAGGAAAGATTCAAAGGAAGGGGAGCTTCTGGCTGCAGTAACTATGACTCTCTTAAGGTAGCCAACGCCTCGTCATCCGGCGAAGTACATTTGCTAACTCGAGAAACTCGTAGTGGGAGTAACTGTGACGACGTTAAGGTGGACATACAGTGGCATATCGGTTCTGTAGGACTGGCCATAGCAAGAATGATAAAGGCCTAAAGATATGGGAGCAGCCGGCAGGAGTAACTATGAATCTTAAGGTAGTCAAATGCCTCGTCACTCTGCGAAATTTATTTGAAATCTCGAGGATATCGTTGTTGGAGTAACTCAGACAACGATAAGGTGGACATGCTGTACCATTTCGCTTCTGCAGGGCTAGCCGCAGTACGAATTAAAGAGAGGAAAGATTCAAAGAAGGGGGAGCAGCGGGCAGCAGTAACTATGACTCTCTTAAGGTAGCCAAATGCCTCGTCACTCTGCGAAATTTATTTGAAAATTCGTGGATATCGTCGTTTTAGTAACTCAGACAACGTTAAGGTGGACATGTTCCAGCATTTCGCTTCTGCTTTGACATTCCGCAGTACGAAATAAGGAGTGGAGGATTCAAAGGACGGGGAGCATCTGGCAGCAGTAACTATGACTCTCTTAATTTAGCCAAATGCCTCGTCATCCGGCGAAGTACATTTGCTAACTCGAGAAACTCGTAGTGGGAGTAACTGTGACGACGTTAAGGTGGACATACAGTGGCATATCGGTTCTGTAGGACTGGCCATAGCAAGAATGATAAAGGCCTAAAGAAATGGGAGCAGCCGGCAGGAGTAACTATGACTCTCTTAAGGTAGTCAAATGCCTCGTCACTCTGCGAAATTTATTTGAAATCTCGAGGATATCGTTGTTGGAGTAACTCAGACAACGATAAGGTGGACATGCTGTACCATTTCGCTTCTGCAGGGCTGGCCGCAGTACGAATTAAAGAGAGGAAAGATTCAAAGAAGGCGGAGCAGCGGGCAGCAGTAACTATGACTCTCTTAAGGTCGCCAAATGCCTCGTCACTCTGCGAAATTTATTTGAAAATTCGTGGATATCGTCGTTTTAGTAACTCAGACAACGTTAAGGTGGACATGTTCCAGCATTTCGCTTCTGCTTTGACATTCCGCAGTACGAAATAAGGAGAGGAGGATTCAAAGGAAGGGGAGCATCTGGCAGCAGTAACTATGACTCTCTTAAGGTAGCAAATGCCTCGTCATCCGGCGAAGTACATTTGCTAACTCGAGAAACTCGTAGTGGGACTAACTGTGACGACATTAAGGTGGACATACAGTGGAATATCGGTTCTGTAGGACTGGCCATAGCAAGAATGATAAAGGCATAAAGAAATAGGAGCAGCCAGCAGGAGTAACTATGACTCTCTTAAGGTAGCCAAATGCCTCGTCACTCTGCGAAATTTATTTAAAAACTCGAGGATATCGTCGTTGGAGTAACTCAGACAACATTAAGGTGGACATGCTGTACCATTTCGCTTCTGCAGGACTGGCCGCAATACGAATTAAAGAAAAGAAAGATTCAAAGAAGGGGGAGCAGCCGGCAGGAGTAACTATTACTCTCTTAAGGTAGTCAAATGCCTCGTCACTCTGCGTAATTTATTTGAAAACTCGAGGATATCGTCGTTGGAGTTACTCAGACGACGTTATGGTGGACATGCTGTACCATTTCGCTTCTGCAGGGCTGGCCGCAGTACGAATTAAAGATAGGAAAGATTCAAAGAAGGGGGAGCAGCGGGCAGGAGTAACTATGACTCTCTTAAGGTAGCCAAATGCCTCGTCACTCTGCGAAATTTATTTGAAAACTCGTGGATATCGTCATTTTACTAACTCAGACAACGTTAAGGTGCTCATGTTGCAGCATTTCGCTTCTGCTTGGACATTCCGCAGTACGAATTAAAGAGAGGAAAGATTCAAAGGAAGGGGAGCTTCTGGCTGCAGTAACTATGATTCTCTTAAGGTAGCCAACGCCTCGTCATCCGGCGAAGTACATTTGCTAACTCGAGAAACTCGTAGTGGGAGTAACTGTGACGACGTTAAGGTGGACATACAGTGGCATATCGGTTCTGTAGGACTGGCCATAGCAAGAATGATAAAGGCCTAAAGATATGGGAGCAGCCGGCAGGAGTAACTATGAATCTTAAGGTAGTCAAATGCCTCGTCACTCTGCGAAATTTATTTGAAATCTCGAGGATATCGTTGTTGGAGTAACTCAGACAACGATAAGGTGGACATGATGTACCATTTCGCTTCTGCAGGGCTGGCCGCAGTACGAATTAAAGAGAGGAAAGATTCAAAGAAGGGGGAGCAGCGGGCAGCAGTAACTATGACTCTCTTAAGGTAGCCAAATGCCTCGTCACTCTGCGAAATTTATTTGAAAATTCGTGGATATCGTCGTTTTAGTAACTCAGACAACGTTAAGGTGGACATGTTCCAGCATTTCGCTTCTGCTTTGACATTCCGCAGTACGAAATAAGGAGTGGAGGATTCAAAGGACGGGGTGCATCTGGCAGCAGTAACTATGACTCTCTTAATTTAGCCAAATGCCTCGTCATCCGGCGAAGTACATTTGCTAACTCGAGAAACTCGTAGTGGGAGTAACTGTGACGACGTTAAGGTGGACATACAGTGGCATATCGGTTCTGTAGGACTGGCCATAGCAAGAATGATAAAGGCCTAAAGAAATGGGAGCAGCCGGCAGGAGTAACTATGACTCTCTTAAGGTAGTCAAATGCCTCGTCACTCTGCGAAATTTATTTGAAATCTCGAGGATATCGTTGTTGGAGTAACTCAGACAACGATAAGGTGGACATGCTGTACCATTTCGCTTCTGCAGGGCTGGCCGCAGTACGAATTAAAGAGAGGAAAGATTCAAAGAAGGGGGAGCAGCGGGCAGCAGTAACTATGACTCTCTTAAGGAAGCCAAATGCCTCGTCACTCTGCGAAATTTATTTGAAAATTCGTGGATATCGTCGTTTTAGTAACTCAGACAACGTTAAGGTGGACATGTTCCAGCATTTCGCTTCTGCTTTGACATTCCGCAGTACGAAATAAGGAGAGGAGGATTCAAAGGAAATGGAGCATCTGGCAGCAGTAACTATGACTCTCTTAAGGTAGCAAATGCCTCGTCATCCGGCGAAGTACATTTGCTAACTCGAGAAACTCGTAGTGGGACTAACTGTGACGACATTAAGGTGGACATACAGTGGCATATCGGTTCTGTAGGACTGGCCATAGCAAGAATGATAAAGGCATAAAGAAATAGGAGCAGCCAGCAGGAGTAACTATGACTCTCTTAAGGTAGCCAAATGATTCGTCACTCTTCGAAATTTATTTAAAAACTCGAGGATATCGTCGTTGGAGTAACTCAGACTACATTAAGGTGGACATGCTGTACCATTTCGCTTCTGCAGGACTGGCCGCAATACGAATTAAAGAAAAGAAAGATCAAAGAAGGGGGAGCAGCCGGCAGGAGTAACTATTACTCTCTTAAGGCAGTCAAATGCCTCGTCACTCTGCGTAATTTATTTGAAAACTCGAGGATATCGTCGTTGGAGTTACTCAGACGACGTTATGGTGGACATGCTGTACCATTTCGCTTCTGCAGGGCTGGCCGCAGTACGAATTAAAGATAGGAAAGATTCAAAGAAGGGGGAGCAGCGGGCAGGAGTAACTATGACTCTCTTAAGGTAGCCAAATGCCTCGTCACTCTGCGAAATTTATTTGAAAACTCGTGGATATCGTCATTTTAGTAACTCAGACAACGTTAAGGTGGACATGTTCCAGCATTTCGCTTCTGCTTTGACATTCCGCAGTACGAAATAAGGAGTGGAGGATTCAAAGGACGGGGAGCATCTGGCAGCAGTAACTATGACTCTCTTAATTTAGCCAAATGCCTCGTCATCCGGCGAAGTACATTTGCTAACTCGAGAAACTCGTAGTGGGAGTAACTGTGACGACGTTAAGGTGGACATACAGTGGCATATCGGTTCTGTAGGACTGGCCATAGCAAGAATGATAAAGGCCTAAAGAAATGGGAGCAGCCGGCAGGAGTAACTATGACTCTCTTAAGGTAGTCAAATGCCTCGTCACTCTGCGAAATTTATTTGAAATCTCGAGGATATCGTTGTTGGAGTAACTCAGACAACGATAAGGTGGACATGCTGTACCATTTCGCTTCTGCAGGGCTGGCCGCAGTACGAATTAAAGAGAGGAAAGATTCAAAGAAGGCGGAGCAGCGGGCAGCAGTAACTATGACTCTCTTAAGGTCGCCAAATGCCTCGTCACTCTGCGAAATTTATTTGAAAATTCGTGGATATCGTCGTTTTAGTAACTCAGACAACGTTAAGGTGGACATGTTCCAGCATTTCGCTTCTGCTTTGACATTCCGCAGTACGAAATAAGGAGAGGAGGATTCAAAGGAAGGGGAGCATCTGGCAGCAGTAACTATGACTCTCTTAAGGTAGCAAATGCCTCGTCATCCGGCGAAGTACATTTGCTAACTCGAGAAACTCGTAGTGGGACTAACTGTGACGACATTAAGGTGGACATACAGTGGCATATCGGTTCTGTAGGACTGGCCATAGCAAGAATGATAAAGGCATAAAGAAATAGGAGCAGCCAGCAGGAGTAACTATGACTCTCTTAAGGTAGCCAAATGCCTCGTCACTCTGCGAAATTTATTTAAAAACTCGAGGATATCGTCGTTGGAGTAACTCAGACTACATTAAGGTGGACATGCTGTACCATTTCGCTTCTGCAGGACTGGCCGCAATACGAATTAAAGAAAAGAAAGATTCAAAGAAGGGGGAGCAGCCGGCAGGAGTAACTATTACTCTCTTAAGGTAGCCAAATGCCTCGTCACTCTGCGTAATTTATTTGAAAACTCGAGGATATCGTCGTTGGAGTTACTCAGACGACGTTATGGTGGACATGCTGTACCATTTCGCTTCTGCAGGGCTGGCCGCAGTACGAATTAAAGATAGGAAAGATTCAAAGAAGGGGGAGCAGCGGGCAGGAGTAACTATGACTCTCTTAAGGTAGCCAAATGCCTCGTCACTCTGCGAAATTTATTTGAAAACTCGTGGATATCGTCATTTTAGTAACTCAGACAACGTTAAGGTGCTCATGTTGCAGCATTTCGCTTCTGCTTGGACATTCCGCAGTACGAATTAAAGAGAGGAAAGATTCAAAGGAAGGGGAGCTTCTGGCTGCAGTAACTATGACTCTCTTAAGGTAGCCAACGCCTCGTCATCCGGCGAAGTACATTTGCTAACTCGAGAAACTCGTAGTGGGAGTAACTGTGACGACGTTAAGGTGGACATACAGTGGCATATCGGTTCTGTAGGACTGGCCATAGCAAGAATGATAAAGGCCTAAAGATATGGGAGCAGCCGGCAGGAGTAACTATGAATCTTAAGGTAGTCAAATGCCTCGTCACTCTGCGAAATTTATTTGAAATCTCGAGGATATCGTTGTTGGAGTAACTCAGACAACGATAAGGTGGACATGCTGTACCATTTCGCTTCTGCAGGGCTGGCCGCAGTACGAATTAAAGAGAGGAAAGATTCAAAGAAGGGGGAGCAGCGGGCAGCAGTAACTATGACTCTCTTAAGGTAGCCAAATGCCTCGTCACTCTGCGAAATTTATTTGAAAATTCGTGGATATCGTCGTTTTAGTAACTCAGACAACGTTAAGGTGGACATGTTCCAGCATTTCGCTTCTGCTTTGACATTCCGCAGTACGAAATAAGGAGTGGAGGATTCAAAGGACGGGGAGCATCTGGCAGCAGTAACTATGACTCTCTTAATTTAGCCAAATGCCTCGTCATCCGGCGAAGTACATTTGCTAACTCGAGAAACTCGTAGTGGGAGTAACTGTGACGACGTTAAGGTGGACATACAGTGGCATATCGGTTCTGTAGGACTGGCCATAGCAAGAATGATAAAGGCCTAAAGAAATGGGAGCAGCCGGCAGGAGTAACTATGACTCTCTTAAGGTAGTCAAATGCCTCGTCACTCTGCGAAATTTATTTGAAATCTCGAGGATATCGTTGTTGGAGTAACTCAGACAACGATAAGGTGGACATGCTGTACCATTTCGCTTCTGCAGGGCTGGCCGCAGTACGAATTAAAGAGAGGAAAGACTCAAAGAAGGGGGAGCAGCGGGCAGCAGTAACTATGACTCTCTTAAGGTAGCCAAATGCCTCGTCACTCTGCGAAATTTATTTGAAAATTCGTGGATATCGTCGTTTTAGTAACTCAGACAACGTTAAGGTGGACATGTTCCAGAATTTCGCTTCTGCTTTGACATTCCGCAGTACGAAATAAGGAGTGGAGGATTCAAAGGACGGGGAGCATCTGGCAGCAGTAACTATGACTCTCTTAATTTAGCCAAATGCCTCGTCATCCGGCGAAGTACATTTGCTAACTCGAGAAACTCGTAGTGGGAGTAACTGTGACGACGTTAAGGTGGACATACAGTGGCATATCGGTTCTGTAGGACTGGCCATAGCAAGAATGATAAAGGCCTAAAGAAATGGGAGCAGCCGGCAGGAGTAACTATGACTCTCTTAAGGTAGTCAAATGCCTCGTCACTCTGCGAAATTTATTTGAAATCTCGAGGATATCGTTGTTGGAGTAACTCAGACAACGATAAGGTGGACATGCTGTACCATTTCGCTTCTGCAGGGCTGGCCGCAGTACGAATTAAAGAGAGGAAAGATTCAAAGAAGGGGGAGCAGCGGGCAGCAGTAACTATGACTCTCTTAAGGAAGCCAAATGCCTCGTCACTCTGCGAAATTTATTTGAAAATTCGTGGATATCGTCGTTTTAGTAACTCAGACAACGTTAAGGTGGACATGTTCCAGCATTTCGCTTCTGCTTTGACATTCCGCAGTACGAAATAAGGAGAGGAGGATTCAAAGGAAATGGAGCATCTGGCAGCAGTAACTATGACTCTCTTAAGGTAGCAAATGCCTCGTCATCCGGCGAAGTACATTTGCTAACTCGAGAAACTCGTAGTGGGACTAACTGTGACGACATTAAGGTGGACATACAGTGGCATATCGGTTCTGTAGGACTGGCCATAGCAAGAATGATAAAGGCATAAAGAAATAGGAGCAGCCAGCAGGAGTAACTATGACTCTCTTAAGGTAGCCAAATGCCTCGTCACTCTGCGAAATTTATTTAAAAACTCGAGGATATCGTCGTTGGAGTAACTCAGACTACATTAAGGTGGACATGCTGTACCATTTCGCTTCTGCAGGACTGGCCGCAATACGAATTAAAGAAAAGAAAGATTCAAAGAAGGGGGAGCAGCCGGCAGGAGTAACTATTACTCTCTTAAGGTAGTCAAATGCCTCGTCACTCTGCGTAATTTATTTGAAAACTCGAGGATATCGTCGTTGGAGTTACTCAGACGACGTTATGGTGGACATGCTGTACCATTTCGCTTCTGCAGGGCTGGCCGCAGTACGAATTAAAGATAGGAAAGATTCAAAGAAGGGGGAGCAGCGGGCAGGAGTAACTATGACTCTCTTAAGGTAGCCAAATGCCTCGTCACTCTGCGAAATTTATTTGAAAACTCGTGGATATCGTCATTTTAGTAACTCAGACAACGTTAAGGTGCTCATGTTGCAGCATTTCGCTTCTGCTTGGACATTCCGCAGTACGAATTAAAGAGAGGAAAGATTCAAAGGAAGGGGAGCTTCTGGCTGCAGTAACTATGACTCTCTTAAGGTAGCCAACGCCTCGTCATCCGGCGAAGTACATTTGCTAACTCGAGAAACTCGTAGTGGGAGTAACTGTGACGACGTTAAGGTGGACATACAGTGGCATATCGGTTCTGTAGGACTGGCCATAGGAAGAATGATAAAGGCCTAAAGAAATGGGAGCAGCCGGCAGGAGTAACTATGACTCTCTTAAGGTAGTCAAATGCCTCGTCACTCTGCGAAATTTATTTGAAATCTCGAGGATATCGTTGTTGGAGTAACTCAGACAACGATAAGGTGGACATGCTGTACCATTTCGCTTCTGCAGGGCTGGCCGCAGTACGAATTAAAGAGAGGAAAGATTCAAAGAAGGGGGAGCAGTGGGCAGCAGTAACTATGACTCTCTTAAGGTAGCCAAATGCCTCGTCACTCTGCGAAATTTATTTGAAAATTCGTGGATATCGTCGTTTTAGTAACTCAGACAACGTTAAGGTGGACATGTTCCAGCATTTCGCTTCTGCTTTGACATTCCGCAGTACGAAATAAGGAGTGGAGGATTCAAAGGACGGGGAGCATCTGGCAGCAGTAACTATGACTCACTTAATTTAGCCAAATGCCTCGTCATCCGGCGAAGTACATTTGCTAACTCGAGAAACTCGTAGTGGGAGTAACTGTGACGACGTTAAGGTGGACATACAGTGGCATATCGGTTCTGTAGGACTGGCCATAGCAAGAATGATAAAGGCCTAAAGAAATGGGAGCAGCCGGCAGGAGTAACTATGACTCTCTTAAGGTAGTCAAATGCCTCGTCACTCTGCGAAATTTATTTGAAATCTCGAGGATATCGTTGTTGGAGTAACTCAGACAACGATAAGGTGGACATGCTGTACCATTTCGCTTCTGCAGGGCTGGCCGCAGTACGAATTAAAGAGAGGAAAGATTCAAAGAAGGCGGAGCAGCGGGCAGCAGTAACTATGACTCTCTTAAGGTCGCCAAATGCCTCGTCACTCTGCGAAATTTATTTGAAAATTCGTGGATATCGTCGTTTTAGTAACTCAGACAACGTTAAGGTGGACATGTTCCAGCATTTCGCTTCTGCTTTGACATTCCGCAGTACGAAATAAGGAGAGGAGGATTCAAAGGAAGGGGAGCATCTGGCAGCAGTAACTATGACTCTCTTAAGGTAGCAAATGCCTCGTCATCCGGCGAAGTACATTTGCTAACTCGAGAAACTCGTAGTGGGACTAACTGTGACGACATTAAGGTGGACATACAGTGGCATATCGGTTCTGTAGGACTGGCCATAGCAAGAATGATAAAGGCATAAAGAAATAGGAGCAGCCAGCAGGAGTAACTATGACTCTCTTAAGGTAGCCAAATGCCTCGTCACTCTGCGAAATTTATTTAAAAACTCGAGGATATCGTCGTTGGAGTAACTCAGACTACATTAAGGTGGACATGCTGTACCACTTCGCTTCTGCAGGACTGGCCGCAATACGAATTAAAGAAAAGAAAGATTCAAAGAAGGGGGAGCAGCCGGCAGGAGTAACTATTACTCTCTTAAGGTAGTCAAATGCCTCGTCACTCTGCGTAATTTATTTGAAAACTCGAGGATATCGTCGTTGGAGTTACTCAGACGACGTTATGGTGGACATGCTGTACCATTTCGCTTCTGCAGGGCTGGCCGCAGTACGAATTAAAGATAGGAGAGATTCAAAGAAGGGGGAGCAGCGGGCAGGAGTAACTATGACTCTCTTAAGGTAGCCAAATGCCTCGTCACTCTGCGAAATTTATTTGAAAACTCGTGGATATCGTCATTTTAGTAACTCAGACAACGTTAAGGTGCTCATGTTGCAGCATTTCGCTTCTGCTTGGACATTCCGCAGTACGAATTAAAGAGAGGAAAGATTCAAAGGAAGGGGAGCTTCTGGCTGCAGTAACTATGACTCTCTTAAGGTAGCCAACGCCTCGTCATCCGGCGAAGTACATTTGCTAACTCGAGAAACTCGTAGTGGGAGTAACTGTGACGACGTTAAGGTGGACATACAGTGGCATATCGGTTCTGTAGGACTGGCCATAGCAAGAATGATAAAGGCCTAAAGATATGGGAGCAGCCGGCAGGAGTAACTATGAATCTTAAGGTAGTCAAATGCCTCGTCACTCTGCGAAATTTATTTGAAATCTCGAGGATATCGTTGTTGGAGTAACTCAGACAACGATAAGGTGGACATGCTGTACCATTTCGCTTCTGCAGGGCTGGCCGCAGTACGAATTAAAGAGAGGAAAGATTCAAAGAAGGGGGAGCAGCGGGCAGCAGTAACTATGACTCTCTTAAGGTAGCCAAATGCCTCGTCACTCTGCGAAATTTATTTGAAAATTCGTGGATATCGTCGTTTTAGTAACTCAGACAACGTTAAGGTGGACATGTTCCAGCATTTCGCTTCTGCTTTGACATTCCGCAGTACGAAATAAGGAGTGGAGGATTCAAAGGACGGGGAGCATCTGGCAGCAGTAACTATGACTCTCTTAATTTAGCCAAATGCCTCGTCATCCGGCGAAGTACATTTGCTAACTCGAGAAACTCGTAGTGGGAGTAACTGTGACGACGTTAAGGTGGACATACAGTGGCATATCGGTTCTGTAGGACTGGCCATAGCAAGAATGATAAAGGCCTAAAGAAATGGGAGCAGCCGGCAGGAGTAACTATGACTCTCTTAAGGTAGTCAAATGCCTCGTCACTCTGCGAAATTTATTTGAAATCTCGAGGATATCGTTGTTGGAGTAACTCAGACAACGATAAGGTGGACATGCTGTACCATTTCGCTTCTGCAGGGCTGGCAGCAGTACGAATTAAAGAGAGGAAAGATTCAAAGAAGGCGGAGCAGCGGGCAGCAGTAACTATGACTCTCTTAAGGTCGCCAAATGCCTCGTCACTCTGCGAAATTTATTTGAAAATTCGTGGATATCGTCGTTTTAGTAACTCAGACAACGTTAAGGTGGACATGTTCCAGCATTTCGCTTCTGCTTTGACATTCCGCAGTACGAAATAAGGAGAGGAGGATTCAAAGGAAGGGGAGCATCTGGCAGCAGTAACTATGACTCTCTTAAGGTAGCAAATGCCTCGTCATCCGGCGAAGTACATTTGCTAACTCGAGAAACTCGTAGTGGGACTAACTGTGACGACATTAAGGTGGACATACAGTGGCATATCGGTTCTGTAGGACTGGCCATAGCAAGAATGATAAAGGCATAAAGAAATAGGAGCAGCCAGCAGGAGTAACTATGACTCTCTTAAGGTAGCCAAATGCCTCTTCACTCTGCGAAATTTATTTAAAAACTCGAGGATATCGTCGTTGGAGTAACTCAGACTACATTAAGGTGGACATGCTGTACCATTTCGCTTCTGCAGGACTGGCCGCATTACGAATTAAAGAAAAGAAAGATTCAAAGAAGGGGGAGCAGCCGGCAGGAGTAACTATTACTCTCTTAAGGTAGTCAAATGCCTCGTCACTCTGCGTAATTTATTTGAAAACTCGAGGATATCGTCGTTGGAGTTACTCAGACGACGTTATGGTGGACATGCTGTACCATTTCGCTTCTGCAGGGCTGGCCGCAGTACGAATTAAAGATAGGAAAGATTCAAAGAAGGGGGAGCAGCGGGCAGGAGTAACTATGACTCTCTTAAGGTAGCCAAATGCCTCGTCACTCTGCGAAATTTATTTGAAAACTCGTGGATATCGTCATTTTAGTAACTCAGACAACGTTAAGGTGCTCATGTTGCAGCATTTCGCTTCTGCTTGGACATTCCGCAGTACGAATTAAAGAGAGGAAAGATTCAAAGGAAGGGGAGCTTCTGGCTGCAGTAACTATGACTCTCTTAAGGTAGCCAACGCCTCGTCATCCGGCGAAGTACATTTGCTAACTCGAGAAACTCGTAGTGGGAGTAACTGTGACGACGTTAAGGTGGACATACAGTGGCATATCGGTTCTGTAGGACTGGCCATAGCAAGAATGATAAAGGCCTAAAGATATGGGAGCAGCCGGCAGGAGTAACTATGAATCTTAAGGTAGTCAAATGCCTCGTCACTCTGCGAAATTTATTTGAAATCTCGAGGATATCGTTGTTGGAGTAACTCAGACAACGATAAGGTGGACATGCTGTACCATTTCGCTTCTGCAGGGCTGGCCGCAGTACGAATTAAAGAGAGGAAAGATTCAAAGAAGGGGGAGCAGCGGGCAGCAGTAACTATGGCTCTCTTAAGGTAGCCAAATGCCTCGTCACTCTGCGAAATTTATTTGAAAATTCGTGGATATCGTCGTTTTAGTAACTCAGACAACGTTAAGGTGGACATGTTCCAGCATTTCGCTTCTGCTTTGACATTCCGCAGTACGAAATAAGGAGTGGAGGATTCAAAGGACGGGGAGCATCTGGCAGCAGTATCTATGACTCTCTTAATTTAGCCAAATGCCTCGTCATCCGGCGAAGTACATTTGCTAACTCGAGAAACTCGTAGTGGGAGTAACTGTGACGACGTTAAGGTGGACATACAGTGGCATATCGGTTCTGTAGTACTGGCCATAGCAAGAATGATAAAGGCCTAAAGAAATGGGAGCAGCCGGCAGGAGTAACTATGACTCTCTTAAGGTAGTCAAATGCCTCGTCACTCTGCGAAATTTATTTGAAATCTCGAGGATATCGTTGTTGGAGTAACTCAGACAACGATAAGGTGGACATGCTGTACCATTTCGCTTCTGCAGGGCTGGCCGCAGTACGAATTAAAGAGAGGAAAGATTCAAAGAAGGGGGAGCAGCGGGCAGCAGTAACTATCACTCTCTTAAGGTAGCCAAATGCCTCGTCACTCTGCGAAATTTATTTGAAAATTCGTGGATATCGTCGTTTTAGTAACTCAGACAACGTTAAGGTGGACATGTTCCAGCATTTCGCTTCTGCTTTGACATTCCGCAGTACGAATTAAAGAGAGGAAAGATTCAAAGGAAGGGGAGCTTCTGGCTGCAGTAACTATGACTCTCTTAAGGTAGCCAACGCCTCGTCATCCGGCGAAGTACATTTGCTAACTCGAGAAACTCGTAGTGGGAGTAACTGTGACGACGTTAAGGTGGACATACAGTGGCATATCGGTTCTGTAGGACTGGCCATAGCAAGAATGATAAAGGCCTAAAGAAATGGGAGCAGCCGGCAGGAGTAACTATGACTCTCTTAAGGTAGTCAAATGCCTCGTCACTCTGCGAAATTTATTTGAAATCTCGAGGATATCGTTGTTGGAGTAACGCAGACAACGATAAGGTGGACATGCTGTACCATTTCGCTTCTGCAGGGCTGGCCGCAGTACGAATTAAAGAGAGGAAAGATTCAAAGAAGGGGGAGCAGCAGCAGCAGTAACTATGACTCTCTTAAGGTAGCCAAATGCCTCGTCACTCTGCGAAATTTATTTGAAAATTCGTGGATATCGTCGTTTTAGTAACTCAGACAACGTTAAGGTGGACATGTTCCAGCATTTCGCTTCTGCTTTGACATTCCGCAGTACGAAATAAGGAGTGGAGGATTCAAAGGACGGGGAGCATCTGGCAGCAGTAACTATGACTCTCTTAATTTAGCCAAATGCCTCGTCATCCGGCGAAGTACATTTGCTAACTCGAGAATCTCGTAGTGGGAGTAACTGTGACGACGTTAAGGTGGACATACAGTGGCATATCGGTTCTGTAGGACTGGCCATAGCAAGAATGATAAAGGCCTAAAGAAATGGGAGCAGCCGGCAGGAGTAACTATGACTCTCTTAAGGTAGTCAAATGCCTCGTCACTCTGCGAAATTTATTTGAAATCTCGAGGATATCGTTGTTGGAGTAACTCAGACAACGATAAGGTGGACATGCTGTACCATTTCGCTTCTGCAGGGCTGGCCGCAGTACGATTTAAAGAGAGGAAAGATTCAAAGAAGGGGGAGCAGCTGGCAGCAGTAACTATGACTCTCTTAAGGAAGCCAAATGCCTCGTCACTCTGCGAAATTTATTTGAAAATTCGTGGATATCGTCGTTTTAGTAACTCAGACAACGTTAAGGTGGACATGTTCCAGCATTTCGCTTCTGCTTTGACATTCCGCAGTACGAAATAAGGAGAGGAGGATTCAAAGGAAGGGGAGCATCTGGCAGCAGTAACTATGACTCTCTTAAGGTAGCAAATGCCTCGTCATCCGGCGAAGTACATTTGCTAACTCGAGAAACTCGTAGTGGGACTAACTGTGACGACATTAAGGTGGACATACAGTGGCATATCGGTTCTGTAGGACTGGCCATAGCAAGAATGATAAAGGCATAAAGAAATAGGAGCAGCCAGCAGGAGTAGCTATGACTCTCTTAAGGTAGCCAAATGCCTCGTCACTCTGCGAAATTTATTTAAAAACTCGAGGATATCGTCGTTGGAGTAACTCAGACTACATTAAGGTGGACATGCTGTACCATTTCGCTTCTGCAGGACTGGCCGCAATACGAATTAAAGAAAAGAAAGATTCAAAGAAGGGGGAGCAGCCGGCAGGAGTAACTATTACTCTCTTAAGGTAGTCTAATGCCTCGTCACTCTGCGTAATTTATTTGAAAACTCGAGGATATCGTCGTTGGAGTTACTCAGACGACGTTATGGTGGACATGCTGTACCATTTCGCTTCTGCAGGGCTGGCCGCAGTACGAATTAAAGATAGGAAAGATTCAAAGAAGGGGGAGCAGCGGGCAGGAGTAACTATGACTCTCTTAAGGTAGCCAAATGCCTCGTCACTCTGCGAAATTTATTTGAAAACTCGTGGATATCGTCATTTTAGTAACTCAGACAACGTTAAGGTGCTCATGTTGCAGCATTTCGCTTCTGCTTGGACATTCCGCAGTACGAATTAAAGAGAGGAAAGATTCAAAGGAAGGGGAGCTTCTGGCTGCAGTAACTATGACTCTCTTAAGGTAGCCAACGCCTCGTCATCCGGCGAAGTACATTTGCTAACTCGAGAAACTCGTAGTGGGAGTAACTGTGACGACGTTAAGGTGGACATACAGTGGCATATCGGTTCTGTAGGACTGGCCATAGCAAGAATGATAAAGGCCTAAAGATATGGGAGCAGCCGGCAGGAGTAACTATGAATCTTAAGGTAGTCAAATGCCTCGTCACTCTGCGAAATTTATTTGAAATCTCGAGGATATCGTTGTTGGAGTAACTCAGACAACGATAAGGTGGACATGCTGTACCATTTCGCTTCTGCAGGGCTGGCCGCAGTACGAATTAAAGAGAGGAAAGATTCAAAGAAGGGGGAGCAGCGGGCAGCAGTAACTATGACTCTCTTAAGGTAGCCAAATGCCTCGTCACTCTGCGAAATTTATTTGAAAATTCGTGGATATCGTCGTTTTAGTAACTCAGACAACGTTAAGGTGGACATGTTCCAGCATTTCGCTTCTGCTTTGACATTCCGCAGTACGAAATAAGGAGTGGAGGATTCAAAGGACGGGGAGCATCTGGCAGCAGTAACTATGACTCTCTTAATTTAGCCAAATGCCTCGTCATCCGGCGAAGTACATTTGCTAACTCGAGAATCTCGTAGTGGGAGTAACTGTGACGACGTTAAGGTGGACATACAGTGGCATATCGGTTCTGTAGGACTGGCCATAGCAAGAATGATAAAGGCCTAAAGAAATGGGAGCAGCCGGCAGGAGTAACTATGACTCTCTTAAGGTAGTCAAATGCCTCGTCACTCTGCGAAATTTATTTGAAATCTCGAGGATATCGTTGTTGGAGTAACTCAGACAACGATAAGGTGGACATGCTGTACCATTTCGCTTCTGCAGGGCTGGCCGCAGTACGATTTAAAGAGAGGAAAGATTCAGAGAAGGGGGAGCAGCGGGCAGCAGTAACTATGACTCTCTTAAGGAAGCCAAATGCCTCGTCACTCTGCGAAATTTATTTGAAAATTCGTGGATATCGTCGTTTTAGTAACTCAGACAACGTTAAGGTGGACATGTTCCAGCATTTCGCTTCTGCTTTGACATTCCGCAGTACGAAATAAGGAGAGGAGGATTCAAAGGAAGGGGAGCATCTGGCAGCAGTAACTATGACTCTCTTAAGGTAGCAAATGCCTCGTCATCCGGCGAAGTACATTTGCTAACTCGAGAAACTCGTAGTGGGACTAACTGTGACGACATTAAGGTGGACATACAGTGGCATATCGGTTCTGTAGGACTGGCCATAGCAAGAATGATAAAGGCATAAAGAAATAGGAGCAGCCAGCAGGAGTAACTATGACTCTCTTAAGGTAGCCAAATGCCTCGTCACTCTGCGAAATTTATTTAAAAACTCGAGGATATCGTCGTTGGAGTAACTCAGACTACATTAAGGTGGACATGCTGTACCATTTCGCTTCTGCAGGACTGGCCGCAATACGAATTAAAGAAAAGAAAGATTCAAAGAAGGGGGAGCAGCCGGCAGGAGTAACTATTACTCTCTTAAGGTAGTCAAATGCCTCGTCACTCTGCGTAATTTATTTGAAAACTCGAGGATATCGTCGTTGGAGTTACTCAGACGACGTTATGGTGGACATGCTGTACCATTTCGCTTCTGCAGGGCTGGCCGCAGTACGAATTAAAGATAGGAAAGATTCAAAGAAGGGGGAGCAGCGGGCAGGAGTAACTATGACTCTCTTAAGGTAGCCAAATGCCTCGTCATTCTGCGAAATTTATTTGAAAACTCGTGGATATCGTCATTTTAGTAACTCAGACAACGTTAAGGTGCTCATGTTGCAGCATTTCGCTTCTGCTTGGACATTCCGCAGTACGAATTAAAGAGAGGAAAGTTTCAAAGGAAGGGGAGCTTCTGGCTGCAGTAACTATGACTCTCTTAAGGTAGCCAACGCCTCGTCATCCGGCGAAGTACATTTGCTAACTCGAGAAACTCGTAGTGGGAGTAACTGTGACGACGTTAAGGTGGACATACAGTGGCATATCGGTTCTGTAGGACTGGCCATAGCAAGAATGATAAAGGCCTAAAGATATGGGAGCAGCCGGCAGGAGTAACTATGAATCTTAAGGTAGTCAAATGCCTCGTCACTCTGCGAAATTTATTTGAAATCTCGAGGATATCGTTGTTGGAGTAACTCAGACAACGATAAGGTGGACATGCTGTACCATTTCGCTTCTGCAGGGCTGGCCGCAGTACGAATTAAAGAGAGGAAAGATTCAAAGAAGGGGGAGCAGCGGGCAGCAGTAACTATGACTCTCTTAAGGTAGCCAAATGCCTCGTCACTCTGCGAAATTTATTTGAAAATTCGTGGATATCGTCGTTTTAGTAACTCAGACAACGTTAAGGTGGACATGTTCCAGCATTTCGCTTCTGCTTTGACATTCCGCAGTACGAAATAAGGAGTGGAGGATTCAAAGGACGGGGAGCATCTGGCAGCAGTAACTATGACTCTCTTAATTTAGCCAAATGCCTCGTCATCCGGAGAAGTACATTTGCTAACTCGAGAAACTCGTAGTGGGAGTAACTGTGACGACGTTAAGGTGGACATACAGTGGCATATCGGTTCTGTAGGACTGGCCATAGCAAGAATGATAAAGGCCTAAAGAAATGGGAGCAGCCGGCAGGAGTAACTATGACTCTCTTAAGGTAGTCAAATGCCTCGTCACTCTGCGAAATTTATTTGAAATCTCGAGGATATCGTTGTTGGAGTAACTCAGACAACGATAAGGTGGACATGCTGTACCATTTCGCTTCTGCAGGGCTGGCCGCAGTACGATTTAAAGAGAGGAAAGATTCAAAGAAGGGGGAGCAGCGGGCAGCAGTAACTATGACTCTCTTAAGGAAGCCAAATGCCTCGTCACTCTGCGAAATTTATTTGAAAATTCGTGGATATCGTCGTTTTAGTAACTCAGACAACGTTAAGGTGGACATGTTCCAGCATTTCGCTTCTGCTTTGACATTCCGCAGTACGAAATAAGGAGAGGAGGATTCAAAGGAAGGGGAGCATCTGGCAGCAGTAACTATGACTCTCTTAAGGTAGCAAATGCCTCGTCATCCGGCGAAGTACATTTGCTAACTCGAGAAACTCGTAGTGGGACTAACTGTGACGACATTAAGGTGGACATACAGTGGCATATCGGTTCTGTAGGACTGGCCATAGCAAGAATGATAAAGGCATAAAGAAATAGGAGCAGCCAGCAGGAGTAACTATGACTCTCTTAAGGTAGCCAAATGCCTCGTCACTCTGCGAAATTTATTTAAAAACTCGAGGATATCGTCGTTGGAGTAACTCAGACTACATTAAGGTGGACATGCTGTACCATTTCGCTTCTGCAGGACTGGCCGCAATACGAATTAAAGAAAAGAAAGATTCAAAGAAGGGGGAGCAGCCGGCAGGAGTAACTATTACTCTCTTAAGGTAGTCAAATGCCTCGTCACTCTGCGTAATTTATTTGAAAACTCGAGGATATCGTCGTTGGAGTTACTCAGACGACGTTATGGTGGACATGCTGTACCATTTCGCTTCTGCAGGGCTGGCCGCAGTACGAATTAAAGATAGGAAAGATTCAAAGAAGGGGGAGCAGCGGGCAGGAGTAACTATGACTCTCTTAAGGTAGCCAAATGCCTCGTCACTCTGCGAAATTTATTTGAAAACTCGTGGATATCGTCATTTTAGTAACTCAGACAACGTTAAGGTGCTCATGTTGCAGCATTTCGCTTCTGCTTGGACATTCCGCAGTACGAATTAAAGAGAGGAAAGATTCAAAGGAAGGGGAGCTTCTGGCTGCAGTAACTATGACTCTCTTAAGGTAGCCAACGCCTCGTCATCCGGCGAAGTACATCTGCTAACTCGAGAAACTCGTAGTGGGAGTAACTGTGACGACGTTAAGGTGGACATACAGTGGCATATCGGTTCTGTAGGACTGGCCATAGCAAGAATGATAAAGGCCTAAAGAAATGGGAGCAGCCGGCAGGAGTAACTATGACTCTCTTAAGGTAGTCAAATGCCTCGTCACTCTGCGAAATTTATTTGAAATCTCGAGGATATCGTTGTTGGAGTAACTCAGACAACGATAAGGTGGACATGCTGTACCATTTCGCTTCTGCAGGGCTGGCCGCAGTACGAATTAAAGAGAGGAAAGATTCAAAGAAGGCGGAGCAGCGGGCAGCAGTAACTATGACTCTCTTAAGGTCGCCAAATGCCTCGTCACTCTGCGAAATTTATTTGAAAATTCGTGGATATCGTCGTTTTAGTAACTCAGACAACGTTAAGGTGGACATGTTCCAGCATTTCGCTTCTGCTTTGACATTCCGCAGTACGAAATAAGGAGAGGAGGATTCAAGGGAAAGGGGAGCATCTGGCAGCAATAACTATGACTCTCTTAAGGTAGCAAATGCCTCGTCATCCGGCGAAGTACATTTGCTAACTCGAGAAACTCGTAGTGGGACTAACTGTGACGACATTAAGGTGGACATACAGTGGCATATCGGTTCTGTAGGACTGGCCATAGCAAGAATGATAAAGGCATAAAGAAATAGGAGCAGCCAGCAGGAGTAACTATGACTCTCTTAAGGTAGCCAAATGCCTCGTCACTCTGCGAAATTTATTTAAAAACTCGAGGATATCGTCGTTGGAGTAACTCAGACTACATTAAGGTGGACATGCTGTACCATTTCGCTTCTGCAGGACTGGCCGCAATACGAATTAAAGAAAAGAAAGATTCAAAGAAGGGGGAGCAGCCGGCAGGAGTAACTATTACTCTCTTAAGGTAGTCAAATGCCTCGTCACTCTGCGTAATTTATTTGAAAACTCGAGGATATCGTCGTTGGAGTTACTCAGACGACGTTATGGTGGACATGCTGTACCATTTCGCTTCTGCAGGGCTGGCCGCAGTACGAATTAAAGATAGGAAAGATTCAAAGAAGGGGGAGCAGCGGGCAGGAGTAACTATGACTCTCTTAAGGTAGCCAAATGCCTCGTCACTCTGCGAAATTTATTTGAAAACTCGTGGATATCGTCATTTTAGTAACTCAGACAACGTTAAGGTGCTCATGTTGCAGCATTTCGCTTCTGCTTGGACATTCCGCAGTACGAATTAAAGAGAGGAAAGATTCAAAGGAAGGGGAGCTTCTGGCTGCAGTAACTATGACTCTCTTAAGGTAGCCAACGCCTCGTCATCCGGCGAAGTACATTTGCTAACTCGAGAAACTCGTAGTGGGAGTAACTGTGACGACGTTAAGGTGGACATACAGTGGCATATCGGTTCTGTAGGACTGGCCATAGCAAGAATGATAAAGGCCTAAAGATATGGGAGCAGCCGGCAGGAGTAACTATGAATTTTAAGGTAGTCAAATGCCTCGTCACTCTGCGAAATTTATTTGAAATCTCGAGGATATCGTTGTTGGAGTAACTCAGACAACGATAAGGTGGACATGCTGTACCATTTCGCTTCTGCAGGGCTGGCCGCAGTACGAATTAAAGAGAGGAAAGATTCAAAGAAGGGGGAGCAGCGGGCAGCAGTAACTATGACTCTCTTAAGGTAGCCAAATGCCTCGTCACTCTGCGAAATTTATTTGAAAATTCGTGGATATCGTCGTTTTAGTAACTCAGACAACGTTAAGGTGGACATGTTCCAGCATTTCGCTTCTGCTTTGACATTCCGCAGTACGAAATAAGGAGTGGAGGATTCAAAGGACGGGGAGCATCTGGCAGCAGTAACTATGACTCTCTTAATTTAGCCAAATGCCTCGTCATCCGGCGAAGTACATTTGCTAACTCGAGAAACTCGTAGTGGGAGTAACTGTGACGACGTTAAGGTGGACATACAGTGGCATATCGGTTCTGTAGGACTGGCCATAGCAAGAATGATAAAGGCCTAAAGAAATGGGAGCAGCCGGCAGGAGTAACTATGACTCTCTTAAGGTAGTCAAATGCCTCGTCACTCTGCGAAATTTATTTGAAATCTCGAGGATATCGTTGTTGGAGTAACTCAGACAACGATAAGGTGGACATGCTGTACCATTTCGCTTCTGCAGGGCTGGCCGCAGTACGAATTAAAGAGAGGAAAGATTCAAAGAAGGCGGAGCAGCGGGCAGCAGTAACTATGACTCTCTTAAGGTCGCCAAATGCCTCGTCACTCTGCGAAATTTATTTGAAAATTCGTGGATATCGTCGTTTTAGTAACTCAGACAACGTTAAGGTGGACATGTTCCAGCATTTCGCTTCTGCTTTGACATTCCGCAGTACGAAATAAGGAGAGGAGGATTCAAAGGAAGGGGAGCATCTGGCAGCAGTAACCATGACTCTCTTAAGGTAGCAAATGCCTCGTCATCCGGCGAAGTACATTTGCTAACTCGAGAAACTCGTAGTGGGACTAACTGTGACGACATTAAGGTGGACATACAGTGGCATATCGGTTCTGTAGGACTGGCCATAGCAAGAATGATAAAGGCATAAAGAAATAGGAGCAGCCAGCAGGAGTAACTATGACTCTCTTAAGGTAGCCAAATGCCTCGTCACTCTGCGAAATTTATTTAAAAACTCGAGGATATCGTCGTTGGAGTAACTCAGACTACATTAAGGTGGACATGCTGTACCATTTCGCTTCTGCAGGACTGGCCGCAATACGAATTAAAGAAAAGAAAGATTCAAAGAAGGGGGAGCAGCCGGCAGGAGTAACTATTACTCTCTTAAGGTAGTCAAATGCCTCGTCACTCTGCGTAATTTATTTGAAAACTCGAGGATATCGTCGTTGGAGTTACTCAGACGACGTTATGGTGGACATGCTGTACCATTTCGCTTCTGCAGGGCTGGCCGCAGTACGAATTAAAGATAGGAAAGATACAAAGAAGGGGGAGCAGCGGGCAGGAGTAACTATGACTCTCTTAAGGTAGCCAAATGCCTCGTCACTCTGCGAAATTTATTTGAAAACTCGTGGATATCGTCATTTTAGTAACTCAGACAACGTTAAGGTGCTCATGTTGCAGCATTTCGCTTCTGCTTGGACATTCCGCAGTACGAATTAAAGAGAGGAAAGATTCAAAGGAAGGGGAGCTTCTGGCTGCAGTAACTATGACTCTCTTAAGGTAGCCAACGCCTCGTCATCCGGCGAAGTACATTTGCTAACTCGAGAAACTCGTAGTGGGAGTAACTGTGACGACGTTAAGGTGGACATACAGTGGCATATCGGTTCTGTAGGACTGGCCATAGCAAGAATGATAAAGGCCTAAAGAAATGGGAGCAGCCGGCAGGAGTAACTATGACTCTCTTAAGGTAGTCAAATGCCTCGTCACTCTGCGAAATTTATTTGAAATCTCGAGGATATCGTTGTTGGAGTAACTCAGACAACGATAAGGTGGACATGCTGTACCATTTCGCTTCTGCAGGGCTGGCCGCAGTACGAATTAAAGAGAGGAAAGATTCAAAGAAGGCGGAGCAGCGGGCAGCAGTAACTATGACTCTCTTAAGGTCGCCAAATGCCTCGTCACTCTGCGAAATTTATTTGAAAATTCGTGGATATCGTCGTTTTAGTAACTCAGACAACGTTAAGGTGGACATGTTCCAGCATTTCGCTTCTGCTTTGACATTCCGCAGTACGAAATAAGGAGAGGAGGATTCAAAGGAAGGGGAGCATCTGGCAGCAGTAACTATGACTCTCTTAAGGTAGCAAATGCCTCGTCATCCGGCGAAGTACATTTGCTAACTCGAGAAACTCGTAGTGGGACTAACTGTGACGACATTAAGGTGGACATACAGTGGCATATCGGTTCTGTAGGACTGGCCATAGCAAGAATGATAAAGGCATAAAGAAATAGGAGCAGCCAGCAGGAGTAACTATGACTCTCTTAAGGTAGCCAAATGCCTCGTCACTCTGCGAAATTTATTTAAAAACTCGAGGATATCGTCGTTGGAGTAACTCAGACTACATTAAGGTGGACATGCTGTACCATTTCGCTTCTGCAGGACTGGCCGCAATACGAATTAAAGAAAAGAAAGATTCAAAGAAGGGGGAGCAGCCGGCAGGAGTAACTATTACTCTCTTAAGGTAGTCAAATGCCTCGTCACTCTGCGTAATTTATTTGAAAACTCGAGGATATCGTCGTTGGAGTTACTCAGACGACGTTATGGTGGACATGCTGTACCATTTCGCTTCTGCAGGGCTGGCCGCAGTACGAATTAAAGATAGGAAAGATTCAAAGAAGGGGGAGCAGCGGGCAGGAGTAACTATGACTCTCTTAAGGTAGCCAAATGCCTCGTCACTCTGCGAAATTTATTTGAAAACTCGTGGATATCGTCATTTTAGTAACTCAGACAACGTTAAGGTGCTCATGTTGCAGCATTTCGCTTCTGCTTGGACATTCCGCAGTACGAATTAAAGAGAGGAAAGATTCAAAGGAAGGGGAGCTTCTGGCTGCAGTAACTATGACTCTCTTAAGGTAGCCAACGCCTCGTCATCCGGCGAAGTACATTTGCTAACTCGAGAAACTCGTAGTGGGAGTAACTGTGACGACGTTAAGGTGGACATACAGTGGCATATCGGTTCTGTAGGACTGGCCATAGCAAGAATGATAAAGGCCAAAAGATATGGGAGCAGCCGGCAGGAGTAACTATGAATTTTAAGGTAGTCAAATGCCTCGTCACTCTGCGAAATTTATTTGAAATCTCGAGGATATCGTTGTTGGAGTAACTCAGACAACGATAAGGTGGACATGCTGTACCATTTCGCTTCTGCAGGGCTGGCCGCAGTACGAATTAAAGAGAGGAAAGATTCAAAGAAGGGGGAGCAGCGGGCAGCAGTAACTATGACTCTCTTAAGGTAGCCAAATGCCTCGTCACTCTGCGAAATTTATTTGAAAATTCGTGGATATCGTCGTTTTAGTAACTCAGACAACGTTAAGGTGGACATGTTCCAGCATTTCGCTTCTGCTTTGACATTCCGCAGTACGAAATAAGGAGTGGAGGATTCAAAGGACGGGGAGCATCTGGCAGCAGTAACTATGACTCTCTTAATTTAGCCAAATGCCTCGTCATCCGGAGAAAGTACATTTGCTAACTCGAGAAACTCGTAGTGGGAGTAACTGTGACGACGTTAAGGTGGACATACAGTGGCATATCGGTTCTGTAGGACTGGCCATAGCAAGAATGATAAAGGCCTAAAGATATGGGAGCAGCCGGCAGGAGTAACTATGACTCTCTTAAGGTAGTCAAATGCCTCGTCACTCTGCGAAATTTATTTGAAATCTCGAGGATATCGTTGTTGGAGTAACTCAGACAACGATAAGGTGGACATGCTGTACCATTTCGCTTCTGCAGGGCTGGCCGCAGTACGAATTAAAGAGAGGAAAGATTCAAAGAAGGGGGAGCAGCGGGCAGCAGTAACTATCACTCTCTTAAGGTAGCCAAATGCCTCGTCACTCTGCGAAATTTATTTGAAAATTCGTGGATATCGTCGTTTTAGTAACTCAGACAACGTTAAGGTGGACATGTTCCAGCATTTCGCTTCTGCTTTGACATTCCGCAGTACGAATTAAAGAGAGGAAAGATTCAAAGGAAGGGGAGCTTCTGGCTGCAGTAACTATGACTCTCTTAAGGTAGCCAACGCCTCGTCATCCGGCGAAGTACATTTGCTAACTCGAGAAACTCGTAGTGGGAGTAACTGTGACGACGTTAAGGTGGACATACAGTGGCATATCGGTTCTGTAGGACTGGCCATAGCAAGAATGATAAAGGCCTAAAGAAATGGGAGCAGCCGGCAGGAGTAACTATGACTCTCTTAAGGTAGTCAAATGCCTCGTCACTCTGCGAAATTTATTTGAAATCTCGAGGATATCGTTGTTGGAGTAACTCAGACAACGATAAGGTGGACATGCTGTACCATTTCGCTTCTGCAGGGCTGGCCGCAGTACGAATTAAAGAGAGGAAAGATTCAAAGAAGGGGGAGCAGCAGCAGCAGTAACTATGACTCTCTTAAGGTAGCCAAATGCCTCGTCACTCTGCGAAATTTATTTGAAAATTCGTGGATATCGTCGTTTTAGTAACTCAGACAACGTTAAGGTGGACATGTTCCAGCATTTCGCTTCTGCTTTGACATTCCGCAGTACGAAATAAGGAGTGGAGGATTCAAAGGACGGGGAGCATCTGGCAGCAGTAACTATGACTCTCTTAATTTAGCCAAATGCCTCGTCATCCGGCGAAGTACATTTGCTAACTCGAGAAACTCGTAGTGGGAGTAACTGTGACGACGTTAAGGTGGACATACAGTGGCATATCGGTTCTGTAGGACTGGCCATAGCAAGAATGATAAAGGCCTAAAGAAATGGGAGCAGCCGGCAGGAGTAACTATGACTCTCTTAAGGTAGTCAAATGCCTCGTCACTCTGCGAAATTTATTTGAAATCTCGAGGATATCGTTGTTGGAGTAACTCAGACAACGATAAGGTGGACATGCTGTACCATTTCGCTTCTGCAGGGCTGGCCGCAGTACGATTTAAAGAGAGGAAAGATTCAAAGAAGGGGGAGCAGCGGGCAGCAGTAACTATGACTCTCTTAAGGAAGCCAAATGCCTCGTCACTCTGCGAAATTTATTTGAAAATTCGTGGATATCGTCGTTTTAGTAACTCAGACAACGTTAAGGTGGACATGTTCCAGCATTTCGCTTCTGCTTTGACATTCCGCAGTACGAAATAAGGAGAGGAGGATTCAAAGGAAGGGGAGCATCTGGCAGCAGTAACTATGACTCTCTTAAGGTAGCAAATGCCTCGTCATCCGGCGAAGTACATTTGCTAACTCGAGAAACTCGTAGTGGGACTAACTGTGACGACATTAAGGTGGACATACAGTGGCATATCGGTTCTGTAGGACTGGCCATAGCAAGAATGATAAAGGCATAAAGAAATAGGAGCAGCCAGCAGGAGTAACTATGACTCTCTTAAGGTAGCCAAATGCCTCGTCACTCTGCGAAATTTATTTAAAAACTCGAGGATATCGTCGTTGGAGTAACTCAGACTACATTAAGGTGGACATGCTGTACCATTTCGCTTCTGCAGGACTGGCCGCAATACGAATTAAAGAAAAGAAAGATTCAAAGAAGGGGGAGCAGCCGGCAGGAGTAACTATTACTCTCTTAAGGTAGTCAAATGCCTCGTCACTCTGCGTAATTTATTTGAAAACTCGAGGATATCGTCGTTGGAGTTACTCAGACGACGTTATGGTGGACATGCTGTACCATTTCGCTTCTGCAGGGCTGGCCGCAGTACGAATTAAAGATAGGAGAGATTCAAAGAAGGGGGAGCAGCGGGCAGGAGTAACTATGACTCTCTTAAGGTAGCCAAATGCCTCGTCACTCTGCGAAATTTATTTGAAAACTCGTGGATATCGTCATTTTAGTAACTCAGACAACGTTAAGGTGCTCATGTTGCAGCATTTCGCTTCTGCTTGGACATTCCGCAGTACGAATTAAAGAGAGGAAAGATTCAAAGGAAGGGGAGCTTCTGGCTGCAGTAACTATGACTCTCTTAAGGTAGCCAACGCCTCGTCATCCGGCGAAGTACATTTGCTAACTCGAGAAACTCGTAGTGGGAGTAACTGTGACGACGTTAAGGTGGACATACAGTGGCATATCGGTTCTGTAGGACTGGCCATAGCAAGAATGATAAAGGCCTAAAGAAATGGGAGCAGCAGGCAGGAGTAACTATGACTCTCTTAAGGTAGTCAAATGCCTCGTCACTCTGCGAAATTTATTTGAAATCTCGAGGATATCGTTGTTGGAGTAACTCAGACAACGATAAGGTGGACATGCTGTACCATTTCGCTTCTGCAGGGCTGGCCGCAGTACGATTTAAAGAGAGGAAAGATTCAAAGAAGGGGGAGCAGCGGGCAGCAGTAACTATGACTCTCTTAAGGAAGCCAAATGCCTCGTCACTCTGCGAAATTTATTTGAAAATTCGTGGATATCGTCGTTTTAGTAACTCAGACAACGTTAAGGTGGACATGTTCCAGCATTTCGCTTCTGCTTTGACATTCCGCAGTACGAAATAAGGAGAGGAGGATTCAAAGGAAGGGGAGCATCTGGCAGCAGTAACTATGACTCTCTTAAGGTAGCAAATGCCTCGTCATCCGGCGAAGTACATTTGCTAACTCGAGAAACTCGTAGTGGGACTAACTGTGACGACATTAAGGTGGACATACAGTGGCATATCGGTTCTGTAGGACTGGCCATAGCAAGAATGATAAAGGCATAAAGAAATAGGAGCAGCCAGCAGGAGTAACTATGACTCTCTTAAGGTAGCCAAATGCCTCGTCACTCTGCGAAATTTATTTAAAAACTCGAGGATATCGTCGTTGGAGTAACTCAGACTACATTAAGGTGGACATGCTGTACCATTTCGCTTCTGCAGGACTGGCCGCAATACGAATTAAAGAAAAGAAAGATTCAAAGAAGGGGGAGCAGCCGGCAGGAGTAACTATTACTCTCTTAAGGTAGTCAAATGCCTCGTCACTCTGCGTAATTTATTTGAAAACTCGAGGATATCGTCGTTGGAGTTACTCAGACGACGTTATGGTGGACATGCTGTACCATTTCGCTTCTGCAGGGCTGGCCGCAGTACGAATTAAAGATAGGAAAGATTCAAAGAAGGGGGAGCAGCGGGCAGGAGTAACTATGACTCTCTTAAGGTAGCCAAATGCCTCGTCACTCTGCGAAATTTATTTGAAAACTCGTGGATATCGTCATTTTAGTAACTCAGACAACGTTAAGGTGCTCATGTTGCAGCATTTCGCTTCTGCTTGGACATTCCGCAGTACGAATTAAAGAGAGGAAAGATTCAAAGGAAGGGGAGCTTCTGGCTGCAGTAACTATGACTCTCTTAAGGTAGCCAACGCCTCGTCATCCGGCGAAGTACATTTGCTAACTCGAGAAACTCGTAGTGGGAGTAACTGTGACGACGTTAAGGTGGACATACAGTGGCATATCGGTTCTGTAGGACTGGCCATAGCAAGAATGATAAAGGCCTAAAATTATGGGAGCAGCCGGCAGGAGTAACTATGAATCTTAAGGTAGTCAAATGCCTCGTCACTCTGCGAAATTTATTTGAAATCTCGAAGATATCGTTGTTGGAGTAACTCAGACAACGATAAGGTGGACATGCTGTACCATTTCGCTTCTGCAGGGCTGGCCGCAGTACGAATTAAAGAGAGGAAAGATTCAAAGAAGGGGGAGCAGCGGGCAGCAGTAACTATGACTCTCTTAAGGTAGCCAAATGCCTCGTCACTCTGCGAAATTTATTTGAAAATTCGTGGATATCGTCGTTTTAGTAACTCAGACAACGTTAAGGTGGACATGTTCCAGCATTTCGCTTCTGCTTTGACATTCCGCAGTACGAAATAAGGAGTGGAGGATTCAAAGGACGGGGAGCATCTGGCAGCAGCAACTATGACTCTCTTAATTTAGCCAAATGCCTCGTCATCCGGCGAAGTACATTTGCTAACTCGAGAAACTCGTAGTGGGAGTAACTGTGACGACGTTAAGGTGGACATACAGTGGCATATCGGTTCTGTAGGACTGGCCATAGCAAGAATGATAAAGGCCTAAAGAAATGGGAGCAGCCGGCAGGAGTAACTATGACTCTCTTAAGGTAGTCAAATGCCTCGTCACTCTGCGAAATTTATTTGAAATCTCGAGGATATCGTTGTTGGAGTAACTCAGACAACGATAAGGTGGACATGCTGTACCATTTCGCTTCTGCAGGGCTGGCCGCAGTACGATTTAAAGAGAGGAAAGATTCAAAGAAGGGGGAGCAGCGGGCAGCAGTAACTATGACTCTCTTAAGGAAGCCAAATGCCTCGTCACTCTGCGAAATTTATTTGAAAATTCGTGGATATCGTCGTTTTAGTAACTCAGACAACGTTAAGGTGGACATGTTCCAGCATTTCGCTTCTGCTTTGACATTCCGCAGTACGAAATAAGGAGAGGAGGATTCAAAGGAAGGGGAGCATCTGGCAGCAGTAACTATGACTCTCTTAAGGTAGCAAATGCCTCGTCATCCGGCGAAGTACATTTGCTAACTCGAGAAACTCGTAGTGGGACTAACTGTGACGACATTAAGGTGGACATACAGTGGCATATCGGTTCTGTAGGACTGGCCATAGCAAGAATGATAAAGGCATAAAGAAATAGGAGCAGCCAGCAGGAGTAACTATGACTCTCTTAAGGTAGCCAAATGCCTCGTCACTCTGCGAAATTTATTTAAAAACTCGAGGATATCGTCGTTGGAGTAACTCAGACTACATTAAGGTGGACATGCTGTACCATTTCGCTTCTGCAGGACTGGCCGCAATACGAATTAAAGAAAAGAAAGATTCAAAGAAGGGGGAGCAGCCGGCAGGAGTAACTATTACTCTCTTAAGGTAGTCAAATGCCTCGTCACTCTGCGTAATTTATTTGAAAACTCGAGGATATCGTCGTTGGAGTTACTCAGACGACGTTATGGTGGACATGCTGTACCATTTCGCTTCTGCAGGGCTGGCCGCAGTACGAATTAAAGATAGGAGAGATTCAAAGAAGGGGGAGCAGCGGGCAGGAGTAACTATGACTCTCTTAAGGTAGCCAAATGCCTCGTCACTCTGCGAAATTTATTTGAAAACTCGTGGATATCGTCATTTTAGTAACTCAGACAACGTTAAGGTGCTCATGTTGCAGCATTTCGCTTCTGCTTGGACATTCCGCAGTACGAATTAAAGAGAGGAAAGATTCAAAGGAAGGGGAGCTTCTGGCTGCAGTAACTATGACTCTCTTAAGGTAGCCAACGCCTCGTCATCCGGCGAAGTACATTTGCTAACTCGAGAAACTCGTAGTGGGAGTAACTGTGACGACGTTAAGGTGGACATACAGTGGCATATCGGTTCTGTAGGACTGGCCATAGCAAGAATGATAAAGGCCTAAAATTATGGGAGCAGCCGGCAGGAGTAACTATGAATCTTAAGGTAGTCAAATGCCTCGTCACTCTGCGAAATTTATTTGAAATCTCGAAGATATCGTTGTTGGAGTAACTCAGACAACGATAAGGTGGACATGCTGTACCATTTCGCTTCTGCAGGGCTGGCCGCAGTACGAATTAAAGAGAGGAAAGATTCAAAGAAGGGGGAGCAGCGGGCAGCAGTAACTATGACTCTCTTAAGGTAGCCAAATGCCTCGTCACTCTGCGAAATTTATTTGAAAATTCGTGGATATCGTCGTTTTAGTAACTCAGACAACGTTAAGGTGGACATGTTCCAGCATTTCGCTTCTGCTTTGACATTCCGCAGTACGAAATAAGGAGTGGAGGATTCAAAGGACGGGGAGCATCTGGCAGCAGTAACTATGACTCTCTTAATTTAGCCAAATGCCTCGTCATCCGGCGAAGTACATTTGCTAACTCGAGAAACTCGTAGTGGGAGTAACTGTGACGACGTTAAGGTGGACATACAGTGGCATATCGGTTCTGTAGGACTGGCCATAGCAAGAATGATAAAGGCCTAAAGAAATGGGAGCAGCAGGCAGGAGTAACTATGACTCTCTTAAGGTAGTCAAATGCCTCGTCACTCTGCGAAATTTATTTGAAATCTCGAGGATATCGTTGTTGGAGTAACTCAGACAACGATAAGGTGGACATGCTGTACCATTTCGCTTCTGCAGGGCTGGCCGCAGTACGATTTAAAGAGAGGAAAGATTCAAAGAAGGGGGAGCAGCGGGCAGCAGTAACTATGACTCTCTTAAGGAAGCCAAATGCCTCGTCACTCTGCGAAATTTATTTGAAAATTCGTGGATATCGTCGTTTTAGTAACTCAGACAACGTTAAGGTGGACATGTTCCAGCATTTCGCTTCTGCTTTGACATTCCGCAGTACGAAATAAGGAGAGGAGGATTCAAAGGAAGGGGAGCATCTGGCAGCAGTAACTATGACTCTCTTAAGGTAGCAAATGCCTCGTCATCCGGCGAAGTACATTTGCTAACTCGAGAAACTCGTAGTGGGACTAACTGTGACGACATTAAGGTGGACATACAGTGGCATATCGGTTCTGTAGGACTGGCCATAGCAAGAATGATAAAGGCATAAAGAAATAGGAGCAGCCAGCAGGAGTAACTATGACTCTCTTAAGGTAGCCAAATGCCTCGTCACTCTGCGAAATTTATTTAAAAACTCGAGGATATCGTCGTTGGAGTAACTCAGACTACATTAAGGTGGACATGCTGTACCATTTCGCTTCTGCAGGACTGGCCGCAATACGAATTAAAGAAAAGAAAGATTCAAAGAAGGGGGAGCAGCCGGCAGGAGTAACTATTACTCTCTTAAGGTAGTCAAATGCCTCGTCACTCTGCGTAATTTATTTGAAAACTCGAGGATATCGTCGTTGGAGTTACTCAGACGACGTTATGGTGGACATGCTGTACCATTTCGCTTCTGCAGGGCTGGCCGCAGTACGAATTAAAGATAGGAAAGATTCAAAGAAGGGGGAGCAGCGGGCAGGAGTAACTATGACTCTCTTAAGGTAGCCAAATGCCTCGTCACTCTGCGAAATTTATTTGAAAACTCGTGGATATCGTCATTTTAGTAACTCAGACAACGTTAAGGTGCTCATGTTGCAGCATTTCGCTTCTGCTTGGACATTCCGCAGTACGAATTAAAGAGAGGAAAGATTCAAAGGAAGGGGAGCTTCTGGCTGCAGTAACTATGACTCTCTTAAGGTAGCCAACGCCTCGTCATCCGGCGAAGTACATTTGCTAACTCGAGAAACTCGTAGTGGGAGTAACTGTGACGACGTTAAGGTGGACATACAGTGGCATATCGGTTCTGTAGGACTGGCCATAGCAAGAATGATAAAGGCCTAAAATTATGGGAGCAGCCGGCAGGAGTAACTATGAATCTTAAGGTAGTCAAATGCCTCGTCACTCTGCGAAATTTATTTGAAATCTCGAAGATATCGTTGTTGGAGTAACTCAGACAACGATAAGGTGGACATGCTGTACCATTTCGCTTCTGCAGGGCTGGCCGCAGTACGAATTAAAGAGAGGAAAGATTCAAAGAAGGGGGAGCAGCGGGCAGCAGTAACTATGACTCTCTTAAGGTAGCCAAATGCCTCGTCACTCTGCGAAATTTATTTGAAAATTCGTGGATATCGTCGTTTTAGTAACTCAGACAACGTTAAGGTGGACATGTTCCAGCATTTCGCTTCTGCTTTGACATTCCGCAGTACGAAATAAGGAGTGGAGGATTCAAAGGACGGGGAGCATCTGATAGCAGTAACTATGACTCTCTTAATTTAGCCAAATGCCTCGTCATCCGGCGAAGTACATTTGCTAACTCGAGAAACTCGTAGTGGGAGTAACTGTGACGACGTTAAGGTGGACATACAGTGGCATATCGGTTCTGTAGGACTGGCCATAGCAAGAATGATAAAGGCCTAAAGAAATGGGAGCAGCCGGCAGGAGTAACTATGACTCTCTTAAGGTAGTCAAATGCCTCGTCACTCTGCGAAATTTATTTGAAATCTCGAGGATATCGTTGTTGGAGTAACTCAGACAACGATAAGGTGGACATGCTGTACCATTTCGCTTCTGCAGGGCTGGCCGCAGTACGATTTAAAGAGAGGAAAGATTCAAAGAAGGGGGAGCAGCGGGCAGCAGTAACTATGACTCTCTTAAGGAAGCCAAATGCCTCGTCACTCTGCGAAATTTATTTGAAAATTCGTGGATATCGTCGTTTTAGTAACTCAGACAACGTTAAGGTGGACATGTTCCAGCATTTCGCTTCTGCTTTGACATTCCGCAGTACGAAATAAGGAGAGGAGGATTCAAAGGAAGGGGAGCATCTGGCAGCAGTAACTATGACTCTCTTAAGGTAGCAAATGCCTCGTCATCCGGCGAAGTACATTTGCTAACTCGAGAAACTCGTAGTGGGACTAACTGTGACGACATTAAGGTGGACATACAGTGGCATATCGGTTCTGTAGGACTGGCCATAGCAAGAATGATAAAGGCATAAAGAAATAGGAGCAGCCAGCAGGAGTAACTATGACTCTCTTAAGGTAGCCAAATGCCTCGTCACTCTGCGAAATTTATTTAAAAACTCGAGGATATCGTCGTTGGAGTAACTCAGACTACATTAAGGTGGACATGCTGTACCATTTCGCTTCTGCAGGACTGGCCGCTATACGAATTAAAGAAAAGAAAGATTCAAAGAAGGGGGAGCAGCCGGCAGGAGTAACTATTACTCTCTTAAGGTAGTCAAATGCCTCGTCACTCTGCGTAATTTATTTGAAAACTCGAGGATATCGTCGTTGGAGTTACTCAGACGACGTTATGGTGGACATGCTGTACCATTTCGCTTCTGCAGGGCTGGCCGCAGTACGAATTAAAGATAGGAAAGATTCAAAGAAGGGGGAGCAGCGGGCAGGAGTAACTATGACTCTCTTAAGGTAGCCAAATGCCTCGTCACTCTGCGAAATTTATTTGAAAACTCGTGGATATCGTCATTTTAGTAACTCAGACAACGTTAAGGTGCTCATGTTGCAGCATTTCGCTTCTGCTTGGACATTCCGCAGTACGAATTAAAGAGAGGAAAGATTCAAAGGAAGGGGAGCTTCTGGCTGCAGTAACTATGACTCTCTTAAGGTAGCCAACGCCTCGTCATCCGGCGAAGTACATTTGCTAACTCGAGAAACTCGTAGTGGGAGTAACTGTGACGACGTTAAGGTGGACATACAGTGGCATATCGGTTCTGTAGGACTGGCCATAGCAAGAATGATAAAGGCCTAAAATTATGGGAGCAGCCGGCAGGAGTAACTATGAATCTTAAGGTAGTCAAATGCCTCGTCACTCTGCGAAATTTATTTGAAATCTCGAAGATATCGTTGTTGGAGTAACTCAGACAACGATAAGGTGGACATGCTGTACCATTTCGCTTCTGCAGGGCTGGCCGCAGTACGAATTAAAGAGAGGAAAGATTCAAAGAAGGGGGAGCAGCGGGCAGCAGTAACTATGACTCTCTTAAGGTAGCCAAATGCCTCGTCACTCTGCGAAATTTATTTGAAAATTCGTGGATATCGTCGTTTTAGTAACTCAGACAACGTTAAGGTGGACATGTTCCAGCATTTCGCTTCTGCTTTGACATTCCGCAGTACGAAATAAGGAGTGGAGGATTCAAAGGACGGGGAGCATCTGGCAGCAGTAACTATGACTCTCTTAATTTAGCCAAATGCCTCGTCATCCGGCGAAGTACATTTGCTAACTCGAGAAACTCGTAGTGGGAGTAACTGTGACGACGTTAAGGTGGACATACAGTGGCATATCGGTTCTGTAGGACTGGCCATAGCAAGAATGATAAAGGCCTAAAGAAATGGGAGCAGCCGGCAGGAGTAACTATGACTCTCTTAAGGTAGTCAAATGCCTCGTCACTCTGCGAAATTTATTTGAAATCTCGAGGATATCGTTGTTGGAGTAACTCAGACAACGATAAGGTGGACATGCTGTACCATTTCGCTTCTGCAGGGCTGGCCGCAGTACGATTTAAAGAGAGGAAAGATTCAAAGAAGGGGGAGCAGCGGGCAGCAGTAACTATGACTCTCTTAAGGAAGCCAAATGCCTCGTCACTCTGCGAAATTTATTTGAAAATTCGTGGATATCGTCGTTTTAGTAACTCAGACAACGTTAAGGTGGACATGTTCCAGCATTTCGCTTCTGCTTTGACATTCCGCAGTACGAAATAAGGAGAGGAGGATTCAAAGGAAGGGGAGCATCTGGCAGCAGTAACTATGACTCTCTTAAGGTAGCAAATGCCTCGTCATCCGGCGAAGTACATTTGCTAACTCGAGAAACTCGTAGTGGGACTAACTGTGACGACATTAAGGTGGACATACAGTGGCATATCGGTTCTGTAGGACTGGCCATAGCAAGAATGATAAAGGCATAAAGAAATAGGAGCAGCCAGCAGGAGTAACTATGACTCTCTTAAGGTAGCCAAATGCCTCGTCACTCTGCGAAATTTATTTAAAAACTCGAGGATATCGTCGTTGGAGTAACTCAGACTACATTAAGGTGGACATGCTGTACCATTTCGCTTCTGCAGGACTGGCCGCTATACGAATTAAAGAAAAGAAAGATTCAAAGAAGGGGGAGCAGCCGGCAGGAGTAACTATTACTCTCTTAAGGTAGTCAAATGCCTCGTCACTCTGCGTAATTTATTTGAAAACTCGAGGATATCGTCGTTGGAGTTACTCAGACGACGTTATGGTGGACATGCTGTACCATTTCGCTTCTGCAGGGCTGGCCGCAGTACGAATTAAAGATAGGAAAGATTCAAAGAAGGGGGAGCAGCGGGCAGGAGTAACTATGACTCTCTTAAGGTAGCCAAATGCCTCGTCACTCTGCGAAATTTATTTGAAAACTCGTGGATATCGTCATTTTAGTAACTCAGACAACGTTAAGGTGCTCATGTTGCAGCATTTCGCTTCTGCTTGGACATTCCGCAGTACGAATTAAAGAGAGGAAAGATTCAAAGGAAGGGGAGCTTCTGGCTGCAGTAACTATGACTCTCTTAAGGTAGCCAACGCCTCGTCATCCGGCGAAGTACATTTGCTAACTCGAGAAACTCGTAGTGGGAGTAACTGTGACGACGTTAAGGTGGACATACAGTGGCATATCGGTTCTGTAGGACTGGCCATAGCAAGAATGATAAAGGCCTAAAATTATGGGAGCAGCCGGCAGGAGTAACTATGAATCTTAAGGTAGTCAAATGCCTCGTCACTCTGCGAAATTTATTTGAAATCTCGAAGATATCGTTGTTGGAGTAACTCAGACAACGATAAGGTGGACATGCTGTACCATTTCGCTTCTGCAGGGCTGGCCGCAGTACGAATTAAAGAGAGGAAAGATTCAAAGAAGGGGGAGCAGCGGGCAGCAGTAACTATGACTCTCTTAAGGTAGCCAAATGCCTCGTCACTCTGCGAAATTTATTTGAAAATTCGTGGATATCGTCGTTTTAGTAACTCAGACAACGTTAAGGTGGACATGTTCCAGCATTTCGCTTCTGCTTTGACATTCCGCAGTACGAAATAAGGAGTGGAGGATTCAAAGGACGGGGAGCATCTGGCAGCAGTAACTATGACTCTCTTAATTTAGCCAAATGCCTCGTCATCCGGCGAAGTACATTTGCTAACTCGAGAAACTCGTAGTGGGAGTAACTGTGACGACGTTAAGGTGGACATACAGTGGCATATCGGTTCTGTAGGACTGGCCATAGCAAGAATGATAAAGGCCTAAAGAAATGGGAGCAGCCGGCAGGAGTAACTATGACTCTCTTAAGGTAGTCAAATGCCTCGTCACTCTGCGAAATTTATTTGAAATCTCGAGGATATCGTTGTTGGAGTAACTCAGACAACGATAAGGTGGACATGCTGTACCATTTCGCTTCTGCAGGGCTGGCCGCAGTACGATTTAAAGAGAGGAAAGATTCAAAGAAGGGGGAGCAGCGGGCAGCAGTAACTATGACTCTCTTAAGGAAGCCAAATGCCTCGTCACTCTGCGAAATTTATTTGAAAATTCGTGGATATCGTCGTTTTAGTAACTCAGACAACGTTAAGGTGGACATGTTCCAGCATTTCGCTTCTGCTTTGACATTCCGCAGTACGAAATAAGGAGAGGAGGATTCAAAGGAAGGGGAGCATCTGGCAGCAGTAACTATGACTCTCTTAAGGTAGCAAATGCCTCGTCATCCGGCGAAGTACATTTGCTAACTCGAGAAACTCGTAGTGGGACTAACTGTGACGACATTAAGGTGGACATACAGTGGCATATCGGTTCTGTAGGACTGGCCATAGCAAGAATGATAAAGGCATAAAGAAATAGGAGCAGCCAGCAGGAGTAACTATGACTCTCTTAAGGTAGCCAAATGCCTCGTCACTCTGCGAAATTTATTTAAAAACTCGAGGATATCGTCGTTGGAGTAACTCAGACTACATTAAGGTGGACATGCTGTACCATTTCGCTTCTGCAGGACTGGCCGCAATACGAATTAAAGAAAAGAAAGATTCAAAGAAGGGGGAGCAGCCGGCAGGAGTAACTATTACTCTCTTAAGGTAGTCAAATGCCTCGTCACTCTGCGTAATTTATTTGAAAACTCGAGGATATCGTCATTGGAGTTACTCAGACGACGTTATGGTGGACATGCTGTACCATTTCGCTTCTGCAGGGCTGGCCGCAGTACGAATTAAAGATAGGAAAGATTCAAAGAAGGGGGAGCAGCGGGCAGGAGTAACTATGACTCTCTTAAGGTAGCCAAATGCCTCGTCACTCTGCGAAATTTATTTGAAAACTCGTGGATATCGTCATTTTAGTAACTCAGACAACGTTAAGGTGCTCATGTTGCAGCATTTCGCTTCTGCTTGGACATTCCGCAGTACGAATTAAAGAGAGGAAAGATTCAAAGGAAGGGGAGCTTCTGGCTGCAGTAACTATGACTCTCTTAAGGTAGCCAACGCCTCGTCATCCGGCGAAGTACATTTGCTAACTCGAGAAACTCGTAGTGGGAGTAACTGTGACGACGTTAAGGTGGACATACAGTGGCATATCGGTTCTGTAGGACTGGCCATAGCAAGAATGATAAAGGCCTAAAATTATGGGAGCAGCCGGCAGGAGTAACTATGAATCTTAAGGTAGTCAAATGCCTCGTCACTCTGCGAAATTTATTTGAAGTCTCGAAGATATCGTTGTTGGAGTAACTCAGACAACGATAAGGTGGACATGCTGTACCATTTCGCTTCTGCAGGGCTGGCCGCAGTACGAATTAAAGAGAGGAAAGATTCAAAGAAGGGGGAGCAGCGGGCAGCAGTAACTATGACTCTCTTAAGGTAGCCAAATGCCTCGTCACTCTGCGAAATTTATTTGAAAATTCGTGGATATCGTCGTTTTAGTAACTCAGACAACGTTAAGGTGGACATGTTCCAGCATTTCGCTTCTGCTTTGACATTCCGCAGTACGAAATAAGGAGTGGAGGATTCAAAGGACGGGGAGCATCTGGCAGCAGTAACTATGACTCTCTTAATTTAGCCAAATGCCTCGTCATCCGGCGAAGTACATTTGCTAACTCGAGAAACTCGTAGTGGGAGTAACTGTGACGACGTTAAGGTGGACATACAGTGGCATATCGGTTCTGTAGGACTGGCCATAGCAAGAATGATAAAGGCCTAAAGAAATGGGAGCAGCCGGCAGGAGTAACTATGACTCTCTTAAGGTAGTCAAATGCCTCGTCACTCTGCGAAATTTATTTGAAATCTCGAGGATATCGTTGTTGGAGTAACTCAGACAACGATAAGGTGGACATGCTGTACCATTTCGCTTCTGCAGGGCTGGCCGCAGTACGATTTAAAGAGAGGAAAGATTCAAAGAAGGGGGAGCAGCGGGCAGCAGTAACTATGACTCTCTTAAGGAAGCCAAATGCCTCGTCACTCTGCGAAATTTATTTGAAAATTCGTGGATATCGTCGTTTTAGTAACTCAGACAACGTTAAGGTGGACATGTTCCAGCATTTCGCTTCTGCTTTGACATTCCGCAGTACGAAATAAGGAGAGGAGGATTCAAAGGAAGGGGAGCATCTGGCAGCAGTAACTATGACTCTCTTAAGGTAGCAAATGCCTCGTCATCCGGCGAAGTACATTTGCTAACTCGAGAAACTCGTAGTGGGACTAACTGTGACGACATTAAGGTGGACATACAGTGGCATATCGGTTCTGTAGGACTGGCCATAGCAAGAATGATAAAGGCATAAAGAAATAGGAGCAGCCAGCAGGAGTAACTATGACTCTCTTAAGGTAGCCAAATGCCTCGTCACTCTGCGAAATTTATTTAAAAACTCGAGGATATCGTCGTTGGAGTAACTCAGACTACATTAAGGTGGACATGCTGTACCATTTCGCTTCTGCAGGACTGGCCGCAATACGAATTAAAGAAAAGAAAGATTCAAAGAAGGGGGAGCAGCCGGCAGGAGTAACTATTACTCTCTTAAGGTAGTCAAATGCCTCGTCACTCTGCGTAATTTATTTGAAAACTCGAGGATATCGTCATTGGAGTTACTCAGACGACGTTATGGTGGACATGCTGTACCATTTCGCTTCTGCAGGGCTGGCCGCAGTACGAATTAAAGATAGGAAAGATTCAAAGAAGGGGGAGCAGCGGGCAGGAGTAACTATGACTCTCTTAAGGTAGCCAAATGCCTCGTCACTCTGCGAAATTTATTTGAAAACTCGTGGATATCGTCATTTTAGTAACTCAGACAACGTTAAGGTGCTCATGTTGCAGCATTTCGCTTCTGCTTGGACATTCCGCAGTACGAATTAAAGAGAGGAAAGATTCAAAGGAAGGGGAGCTTCTGGCTGCAGTAACTATGACTCTCTTAAGGTAGCCAACGCCTCGTCATCCGGCGAAGTACATTTGCTAACTCGAGAAACTCGTAGTGGGAGTAACTGTGACGACGTTAAGGTGGACATACAGTGGCATATCGGTTCTGTAGGACTGGCCATAGCAAGAATGATAAAGGCCTAAAATTATGGGAGCAGCCGGCAGGAGTAACTATGAATCTTAAGGTAGTCAAATGCCTCGTCACTCTGCGAAATTTATTTGAAGTCTCGAAGATATCGTTGTTGGAGTAACTCAGACAACGATAAGGTGGACATGCTGTACCATTTCGCTTCTGCAGGGCTGGCCGCAGTACGAATTAAAGAGAGGAAAGATTCAAAGAAGGGGGAGCAGCGGGCAGCAGTAACTATGACTCTCTTAAGGTAGCCAAATGCCTCGTCACTCTGCGAAATTTATTTGAAAATTCGTGGATATCGTCGTTTTAGTAACTCAGACAACGTTAAGGTGGACATGTTCCAGCATTTCGCTTCTGCTTTGACATTCCGCAGTACGAAATAAGGAGTGGAGGATTCAAAGGACGGGGAGCATCTGGCAGCAGTAACTATGACTCTCTTAATTTAGCCAAATGCCTCGTCATCCGGCGAAGTACATTTGCTAACTCGAGAAACTCGTAGTGGGAGTAACTGTGACGACGTTAAGGTGGACATACAGTGGCATATCGGTTCTGTAGGACTGGCCATAGCAAGAATGATAAAGGCCTAAAGAAATGGGAGCAGCCGGCAGGAGTAACTATGACTCTCTTAAGGTAGTCAAATGCCTCGTCACTCTGCGAAATTTATTTGAAATCTCGAGGATATCGTTGTTGGAGTAACTCAGACAACGATAAGGTGGACATGCTGTACCATTTCGCTTCTGCAGGGCTGGCCGCAGTACGATTTAAAGAGAGGAAAGATTCAAAGAAGGGGGAGCAGCGGGCAGCAGTAACTATGACTCTCTTAAGGAAGCCAAATGCCTCGTCACTCTGCGAAATTTATTTGAAAATTCGTGGATATCGTCGTTTTAGTAACTCAGACAACGTTAAGGTGGACATGTTCCAGCATTTCGCTTCTGCTTTGACATTCCGCAGTACGAAATAAGGAGAGGAGGATTCAAAGGAAGGGGAGCATCTGGCAGCAGTAACTATGACTCTCTTAAGGTAGCAAATGCCTCGTCATCCGGCGAAGTACATTTGCTAACTCGAGAAACTCGTAGTGGGACTAACTGTGACGACATTAAGGTGGACATACAGTGGCATATCGGTTCTGTAGGACTGGCCATAGCAAGAATGATAAAGGCATAAAGAAATAGGAGCAGCCAGCAGGAGTAACTATGACTCTCTTAAGGTAGCCAAATGCCTCGTCACTCTGCGAAATTTATTTAAAAACTCGAGGATATCGTCGTTGGAGTAACTCAGACTACATTAAGGTGGACATGCTGTACCATTTCGCTTCTGCAGGACTGGCCGCAATACGAATTAAAGAAAAGAAAGATTCAAAGAAGGGGGAGCAGCCGGCAGGAGTAACTATTACTCTCTTAAGGTAGTCAAATGCCTCGTCACTCTGCGTAATTTATTTGAAAACTCGAGGATATCGTCGTTGGAGTTACTCAGACGACGTTATGGTGGACATGCTGTACCATTTCGCTTCTGCAGGGCTGGCCGCAGTACGAATTAAAGATAGGAAAGATTCAAAGAAGGGGGAGCAGCGGGCAGGAGTAACTATGACTCTCTTAAGGTAGCCAAATGCCTCGTCACTCTGCGAAATTATTTTGAAAACTCGTGGATTTCGTCATTTTAGTAACTCAGACAACGTTAAGGTGCTCATGTTGCAGCATTTCGCTTCTGCTTGGACATTCCGCAGTACGAATTAAAGAGAGGAATGATTCAAAGGAAGGGGAGCTTCTGGCTGCAGTAACTATGACTCTCTTAAGGTAGCCAACGCCTCGTCATCCGGCGAAGTACATTTGCTAACTCGAGAAACTCGTAGTGGGAGTAACTGTGACGACGTTAAGGTGGACATACAGTGGCATATCGGTTCTGTAGGACTGGCCATAGCAAGAATGATAAAGGCCTAAAATTATGGGAGCAGCCGGCAGGAGTAACTATGAATCTTAAGGTAGTCAAATGCCTCGTCACTCTGCGAAATTTATTTGAAATCTCGAAGATATCGTTGTTGGAGTAACTCAGACAACGATAAGGTGGACATGCTGTACCATTTCGCTTCTGCAGGGCTGGCCGCAGTACGAATTAAAGAGAGGAAAGATTCAAAGAAGGGGGAGCAGCGGGCAGCAGTAACTATGACTCTCTTAAGGTAGCCAAATGCCTCGTCACTCTGCGAAATTTATTTGAAAATTCGTGGATATCGTCGTTTTAGTAACTCAGACAACGTTAAGGTGGACATGTTCCAGCATTTCGCTTCTGCTTTGAGATTCCGCAGTACGAAATAAGGAGAATAGGATTCAAAGGAAGGGGAGCATCTGGCAGCAGTAACTATGACTCTCTTAAGGTAGCAAATGCCTCGTCATCCGGCGAAGTACATTTGCTAACTCGAGAAACTCGTAGTGGGACTAACTGTGACGACATTAAGGTGGACATACAGTGGCATATCGGTTCTGTAGGACTGGCCATAGCAAGAATGATAAAGGCATAAAGAAATAGGAGCAGCCAGCAGGAGTAACTATGACTATCTTAAGGTAGCCAAATGCCTCGTCACTCTGCGAAATTTATTTAAAAACTCGAGGATATCGTCGTTGGAGTAACTCAGACTACATTAAGGTGGACATGCTGTACCATTTCGCTTCTGCAGGACTGGCCGCAATACGAATTAAAGAAAAGAAAGATTCAAAGAAGGGGGAGCAGCCGGCAGGAGTAACTATTACTCTCTTAAGGTAGTCAAATGCCTCGTCACTCTGCGTAATTTATTTGAAAACTCGAGGATATCGTCGTTGGAGTTACTCAGACGACGTTATGGTGGACATGCTGTACCATTTCGCTTCTGCAGGGCTGGCCGCAGTACGAATTAAAGATAGGAAAGATTCAAAGAAGGGGGAGCAGCGGGCAGGAGTAACTATGACTCTCTTAAGGTAGCCAAATGCCTCGTCACTCTGCGAAATTTATTTGAAAACTCGTGGATATCGTCATTTTAGTAACTCAGACAACGTTAAGGTGCTCATGTTGCAGCATTTCGCTTCTGCTTGGACATTCCGCAGTACGAATTAAAGAGAGGAAAGATTCAAAGGAAGGGGAGCTTCTGGCTGCAGTAACTATGACTCTCTTAAGGTAGCCAACGCCTCGTCATCCGGCGAAGTACATTTGCTAACTCGAGAAACTCGTAGTGGGAGTAACTGTGACGACGTTAAGGTGGACATACAGTGGCATATCGGTTCTGTAGGACTGGCCATAGCAAGAATGATAAAGGCCTAAAATTATGGGAGCAGCCGGCAGGAGTAACTATGAATCTTAAGGTAGTCAAATGCCTCGTCACTCTGCGAAATTTATTTGAAATCTCGAAGATATCGTTGTTGGAGTAACTCAGACAACGATAAGGTGGACATGCTGTACCATTTCGCTTCTGCAGGGCTGGCCGCAGTACGAATTAAAGAGAGGAAAGATTCAAAGAAGGGGGAGCAGCGGGCAGCAGTAACTATGACTCTCTTAAGGTAGCCAAATGCCTCGTCACTCTGCGAAATTTATTTGAAAATTCGTGGATATCGTCGTTTTAGTAACTCAGACAACGTTAAGGTGGACATGTTCCAGCATTTCGCTTCTGCTTTGACATTCCGCAGTACGAAATAAGGAGTGGAGCATTCAAAGGACGGGGAGCATCTGGCAGCAGTAACTATGACTCTCTTAATTTAGCCAAATGCCTCGTCATCCGGCGAAGTACATTTGCTAACTCGAGAAACTCGTAGTGGGAGTAACTGTGACGACGTTAAGGTGGACATACAGTGGCATATCGGTTCTGTAGGACTGGCCATAGCAAGAATGATAAAGGCCTAAAGAAATGGGAGCAGCCGGCAGGAGTAACTATGACTCTCTTAAGGTAGTCAAATGCCTCGTCACTCTGCGAAATTTATTTGAAATCTCGAGGATATCGTTGTTGGAGTAACTCAGACAACGATAAGGTGGACATGCTGTACCATTTCGCTTCTGCAGGGCTGGCCGCAGTACGAATTAAAGGGAGGAAAGATTCAAAGAAGGGGGAGCAGCGGGCAGCAGTAACTATGACTCTCTTATGGAAGCCAAATGCCTCGTCACTCTGCGAAATTTAATTGAAAATTCGTGGATATCGTCGTTTTAGTAACTCAGGCAACGTTAAGGTGGACATGTTATAGCATTTCGCTTCTGCTTTGAGATTCCGCAGTACGAAATAAGGAGAATAGGATTCAAAGGAAGGGGAGCATCTGGCAGCAGTAACTATGACTCTCTTAAGGTAGCAAATGCCTCGTCATCCGGCGAAGTACATTTGCTAACTCGAGAAACTCGTAGTGGGACTAACTGTGACGACATTAAGGTGGACATACAGTGGCATATCGGTTCTGTAGGACTGGCCATAGCAAGAATGATAAAGGCATAAAGAAATAGGAGCAGCCAGCAGGAGTAACTATGACTCTCTTAAGGTAGCCAAATGCCTCGTCACTCTGCGAAATTTATTTAAAAACTCGAGGATATCGTCGTTGGAGTAACTCAGACTACATTAAGGTGGACATGCTGTACCATTTCGCTTCTGCAGGACTGGCCGCAATACGAATTAAAGAAAAGAAAGATTCAAAGAAGGGGGAGCAGCCGGCAGGAGTAACTATTACTCTCTTAAGGTAGTCAAATGCCTCGTCACTCTGCGTAATTTATTTGAAAACTCGAGGATATCGTCGTTGGAGTTACTCAGACGACGTTATGGTGGACATGCTGTACCATTTCGCTTCTGCAGGGCTGGCCGCAGTACGAATTAAAGATAGGAAAGATTCAAAGAAGGGGGAGCAGCGGGCAGGAGTAACTATGACTCTCTTAAGGTAGCCAAATGCCTCGTCACTCTGCGAAATTTATTTGAAAACTCGTGGATATCGTCATTTTAGTAACACAGACAACGTTAAGGTGCTCATGTTGCAGCATTTCGCTTCTGCTTGGACATTCCGCAGTACGAATTAAAGAGAGGAAAGATTCAAAGGAAGGGGAGCTTCTGGCTGCAGTAACTATGACTCTCTTAAGGTAGCCAACGCCTCGTCATCCGGCGAAGTACATTTGCTAACTCGAGAAACTCGTAGTGGGAGTAACTGTGACGACGTTAAGGTGGACATACAGTGGCATATCGGTTCTGTAGGACTGGCCATAGCAAGAACGATAAAGGCCTAAAATTACGGGAGCAGCCGGCAGGAGTAACTATGAATCTTAAGGTAGTCAAATGCCTCGTCACTCTGCGAAATTTATTTGAAATCTCGAAGATATCGTTGTTGGAGTAACTCAGACAACGATAAGGATGACATGCTGTACCATTTCGCTTCTGCAGGGCTGGCCGCAGTACGAATTAAAGAGAGGAAAGATTCAAAGAAGGGGGAGCAGCGGGCAGCAGTAACTATGACTCTCTTAAGGTAGCCAAATGCCTCGTGACTCTGCGAAATTTATTTGAAAATTCGTGGATATCGTCGTTTTAGTAACTCAGACAACGTTAAGGTGGACATGTTCCAGCATTTCGCTTCTGCTTTGACATTCCGCAGTACGAAATAAGGAGTGGAGGATTCAAAGGTCGGGGAGCATCTGGCAGCAGTAACTATGACTCTCTTAATTTAGCCAAATGCCTCGTCATCCGGCGAAGTACATTTGCTAACTCGAGAAACTCGTAGTGGGAGTAACTGTGACGACGTTAAGGTGGACATACAGTGGCATATCGGTTCTGTAGGACTGGCCATAGCAAGAATGATAAAGGCCTAAAGAAATGGGAGCAGCCGGCAGGAGTAACTATGACTCTCTTAAGGTAGTCAAATGCCTCGTCACTCTGCGAAATTAATTTGAAATCTCGAGGATATCGTTGTTGGAGTAACTCAGACAACGATAAGGTGGACATGCTGTACCATTTCGCTTCTGCAGGGCTGGCCGCAGTACGAATTAAAGAGAGGAAAGATTCAAAGAAGGGGGAGCAGCGGGCAGCAGTAACTATGACTCTCTTATGGAAGCCAAATGCCTCGTCACTCTGCGAAATTTATTTGAAAATTCGTGGATATCGTCGTTTTAGTAACTCAGACAACGTTAAGGTGGACATGTTCCAGCATTTCGCTTCTGCTTTGACATTCCGCAGTACGAAATAAGGAGAATAGGATTCAAAGGAAGGGGAGCATCTGGCAGCAGTAACTATGACTCTCTTAAGGTAGCAAATGCCTCGTCATCCGGCGAAGTACATTTGCTAACTCGAGAAACTCGTAGTGGGACTAACTGTGACGACATTAAGGTGGACATACAGTGGCATATCGGTTCTGTAGGACTGGCCATAGCAAGAATGATAAAGGCATAAAGAAATAGGAGCAGCCAGCAGGAGTAACTATGACTCTCTTAAGGTAGCCAAATGCCTCGTCACTCTGCGAAATTTATTTAAAAACTCGAGGATATCGTCGTTGGAGTAACTCAGACTACATTAAGGTGGACATGCTGTACCATTTCGCTTCTGCAGGACTGGCCGCAATACGAATTAAAGAAAAGAAAGATTCAAAGAAGGGGGAGCAGCCGGCAGGAGTAACTATTACTCTCTTAAGGTAGTCAAATGCCTCGTCACTCTGCGTAATTTATTTGAAAACTCGAGGATATCGTCGTTGGAGTTACTCAGACGACGTTACGGTGGACATGCTGTACCATTTCGCTTCTGCAGGGCTGGCCGCAGTACGAATTAAAGATAGGAAAGATTCAAAGAAGGGGGAGCAGCGGGCAGGAGTAACTATGACTCTCTTAAGGTAGCCAAATGCCTCGTCACTCTGCGAAATTTATTTGAAAACTCGTGGATATCGTCATTTTAGTAACTCAGACAACGTTGAGGTGCTCATGTTGCAGCATTTCGCTTCTGCTTGGACATTCCGCAGTACGAATTAAAGAGAGGAAAGATTCAAAGGAAGGGGAGCTTCTGGCTGCAGTAACTATGACTCTCTTAAGGTAGCCAACGCCTCGTCATCCGGCGAAGTACATTTGCTAACTCGAGAAACTCGTAGTGGGAGTAACTGTGACGACGTTAAGGTGGACATACAGTGGCATATCGGTTCTGTAGGACTGGCCATAGCAAGAATGATAAAGGCCTAAAGATATGGGAGCAGCCGGCAGGAGTAACTATGAATCTTAAGGTAGTCAAATGCCTCGTCACTCTGCGAAATTTATTTGAAATCTCGAGGATATCGTTGTTGGAGTAACTCAGACAACGATAAGGTGGACATGCTGTACCATTTCGCTTCTGCAGGGCTGGCCGCAGTACGAATTAAAGAGAGGAAAGATTCAAAGAAGGGGGAGCAGCGGGCAGCAGTAACTATGACTCTCTTAAGGTAGCCAAATGCCTCGTCACTCTGCGAAATTTATTTGAAAATTCGTGGATATCGTCGTTTTAGTAACTCAGACAACGTTAAGGTGGACATGTTCCAGCATTTCGCTTCTGCTTTGACATTCCGCAGTACGAAATAAGGAGTGGAGGATTCAAAGGACGGGGAGCATCTGGCAGCAGTAACTATGACTCTCTTAATTTAGCCAAATGCCTCGTCATCCGGCGAAGTACATTTGCTAACTCGAGAAACTCGTAGTGGGAGTAACTGTGACGACGTTAAGGTGGACATACAGTGGCGTATCGGTTCTGTAGGACTGGCCATAGCAAGAATGATAAAGGCCTAAAGAAATGGGAGCAGCCGGCAGGAGTAACTATGACTCTCTTAAGGTAGTCAAATGCCTCGTCACTCTGCGAAATTTATTTGAAATCTCGAGGATATCGTTGTTGGAGTAACTCAGACAACGATAAGGTGGACATGCTGTACCATTTCGCTTCTGCAGGGCTGGCCGCAGTACGAATTAAAGAGAGGAAAGATTCAAAGAAGGGGGAGCAGCGGGCAGCAGTAACTATCACTCTCTTAAGGTAGCCAAATGCCTCGTCACTCTGCGAAATTTATTTGAAAATTCGTGGATATCGTCGTTTTAGTAACTCAGACAACGTTAAGGTGGACATGTTCCAGCATTTCGCTTCTGCTTTGACATTCCGCAGTACGAATTAAAGAGAGGAAAGATTCAAAGGAAGGGGAGCTTCTGGCTGCAGTAACTATGACTCTCTTAAGGTAGCCAACGCCTCGTCATCCGGCGAAGTACATTTGCTAACTCGAGAAACTCGTAGTGGGAGTAACTGTGACGACGTTAAGGTGGACATACAGTGGCATATCGGCTCTGTAGGACTGGCCATAGCAAGAATGATAAAGGCCTAAAGAAATGGGAGCAGCCGGCAGGAGTAACTATCAAATGCCTCGTCACTCTGCGAAATTTATTTGAAATCTCGAGGATATCGTTGTTGGAGTAACTCAGACAACGATAAGGTGGACATGCTGTACCATTTCGCTTCTGCAGGGCTGGCCGCAGTACGAATTAAAGAGAGGAAAGATTCAAAGAAGGGGGAGCAGCGGGCAGCAGTAACTATGACTCTCTTAAGGTAGCCAAATGCCTCGTCACTCTGCGAAATTTATTTGAAAATTCGTGGATATCGTCGTTTTAGTAACTCAGACAACGTTAAGGTGGACATGTTCCAGCATTTCGCTTCTGCTTTGACATTCCGCAGTACGAAATAAGGAGTGGAGGATTCAAAGGACGGGGAGCATCTGGCAGCAGTAACTATGACTCTCTTAATTTAGCCAAATGCCTCGTCATCCGGCGAAGTACATTTGCTAACTCGAGAAACTCGTAGTGGGAGTAACTGTGACGACGTTAAGGTGGACATACAGTGGCATATCGGTTCTGTAGGACTGGCCATAGCAAGAATGATAAAGGCCTAAAGAAATGGGAGCAGCCGGCAGGAGTAACTATGACTCTCTTAAGGTAGTCAAATGCCTCGTCACTCTGCGAAATTTATTTGAAATCTCGAGGATATCGTTGTTGGAGTAACTCAGACAACGATAAGGTGGACATGCTGTACCATTTCGCTTCTGCAGGGCTGGCCGCATTACGATTTAAAGAGAGGAAAGATTCAAAGAAGGGGGAGCAGCGGGCAGCAGTAACTATGACTCTCTTAAGGAAGCCAAATGCCTCGTCACTCTGCGAAATTTATTTGAAAATTCGTGGATATCGTCGTTTTAGTAACTCAGACAACGTTAAGGTGGACATGTTCCAGCATTTCGCTTCTGCTTTGACATTCCGCAGTACGAAATAAGGAGAGGAGGATTCAAAGGAAGGGGAGCATCTGGCAGCAGTAACTATGACTCTCTTAAGGTAGCAAATGCCTCGTCATCCGGCGAAGTACATTTGCTAACTCGAGAAACTCGTAGTGGGACTAACTGTGACGACATTAAGGTGGACATACAGTGGCATATCGGTTCTGTAGGACTGGCCATAGCAAGAATGATAAAGGCATAAAGAAATAGGAGCAGCCAGCAGGAGTAACTATGACTCTCTTAAGGTAGCCAAATGACTCGTCACTCTGCGAAATTTATTTAAAAACTCGAGGATATCGTCGTTGGAGTAACTCAGACTACATTAAGGTGGTCATGCTGTACCATTTCGCTTCTGCAGGACTGGCCGCAATACGAATTAAAGAAAAGAAAGATTCAAAGAAGGGGGAGCAGCCGGCAGGAGTAACTATTACTCTCTTAAGGTAGTCAAATGCCTCGTCACTCTGCGTAATTTATTTGAAAACTCGAGGATATCGTCGTTGGAGTTACTCAGACGACGTTATGGTGGACATGCTGTACCATTTCGCTTCTGCAGGGCTGGCCGCAGTACGAATTAAAGATAGGAAAGATTCAAAGAAGGGGGAGCAGCGGGCAGGAGTAACTATGACTCTCTTAAGGTAGCCAAATGCCTCGTCACTCTGCGAAATTTATTTGAAAACTCGTGGATATCGTCATTTTAGTAACTCAGACAACGTTAAGGTGCTCATGTTGCAGCATTTCGCTTCTGCTTGGACATTCCGCAGTACGAATTAAAGAGAGGAAAGATTCAAAGGAAGGGGAGCTTCTGGCTGCAGTAACTATGACTCTCTTAAGGTAGCCAACGCCTCGTCATCCGGCGAAGTACATTTGCTAACTCGAGAAACTCGTAGTGGGAGTAACTGTGACGACGTTAAGGTGGACATACAGTGGCATATCGGTTCTGTAGGACTGGCCATAGCAAGAATGATAAAGGCCTAAAGATATGGGAGCAGCCGGCAGGAGTAACTATGAATCTTAAGGTAGTCAAATGCCTCGTCACTCTGCGAAATTTATTTGAAATCTCGAGGATATCGTTGTTGGAGTAACTCAGACAACGATAAGGTGGACATGCTGTACCATTTCGCTTCTGCAGGGCTGGCCGCAGTACGAATTAAAGAGAGGAAAGATTCAAAGAAGGGGGAGCTGCGGGCAGCAGTAACTATGACTCTCTTAAGGTAGCCAAATGCCTCGTCACTCTGCGAAATTTATTTGAAAATTCGTGGATATCGTCGTTTTAGTAACTCAGACAACGTTAAGGTGGACATGTTCCAGCATTTCGCTTCTGCTTTGACATTCCGCAGTACGAAATAAGGAGTGGAGGATTCAAAGGACGGGGAGCATCTGGCAGCAGTAACTATGACTCTCTTAATTTAGCCAAATGCCTCGTCATCCGGCGAAGTACATTTGCTAACTCGAGAAACTCGTAGTGGGAGTAACTGTGACGACGTTAAGGTGGACATACAGTGGCATATCGGTTCTGTAGGACTGGCCATAGCAAGAATGATAAAGGCCTAAAGAAATGGGAGCAGCCGGCAGGAGTAACTATGACTCTCTTAAGGTAGTCAAATGCCTCGTCACTCTGCGAAATTTATTTGAAATCTCGAGGATATCGTTGTTGGAGTAACTCAGACAACGATAAGGTGGACATGCTGTACCATTTCGCTTCTGCAGGGCTGGCCGCAGTACGATTTAAAGAGAGGAAAGATTCAAAGAAGGGGGAGCAGCGGGCAGCAGTAACTATGACTCTCTTAAGGAAGCCAAATGCCTCGTCACTCTGCGAAATTTATTTGAAAATTCGTGGATATCGTCGTTTTAGTAACTCAGACAACGTTAAGGTGGACATGCTGTACCATTTCGCTTCTGCAGGGCTGGCCGCAGTACGAATTAAAGATAGGAAAGATTCAAAGAAGGGGGAGCAGCGGGCAGGAGTAACTATGACTCTCTTAAGGTAGCCAAATGCCTCGTCACTCTGCGAAATTTATTTGAAAACTCGTGGATATCGTCATTTTAGTAACTCAGACAACGTTAAGGTGCTCATGTTGCAGCATTTCGCTTCTGCTTGGACATTCCGCAGTACGAATTAAAGAGAGGAAAGATTCAAAGGAAGGGGAGCTTCTGGCTGCAGTAACTATGACTCTCTTAAGGTAGCCAACGCCTCGTCATCCGGCGAAGTACATTTGCTAACTCGAGAAACTCGTAGTGGGAGTAACTGTGACGACGTTAAGGTGGACATACAGTGGCATATCGGTTCTGTAGGACTGGCCATAGCAAGAATGATAAAGGCCTAAAGATATGGGAGCAGCCGGCAGGAGTAACTATGAATCTTAAGGTAGTCAAATGCCTCGTCACTCTGCGAAATTTATTTGAAATCTCGAGGATATCGTTGTTGGAGTAACTCAGACAACGATAAGGTGGACATGCTGTACCATTTCGCTTCTGCAGGGCTGGCTGCAGTACGAATTAAAGAGAGGAAAGATTCAAAGAAGGGGGAGCTGCGGGCAGCAGTAACTATGACTCTCTTAAGGTAGCCAAATGCCTCGTCACTCTGCGAAATTTATTTGAAAATTCGTGGATATCGTCGTTTTAGTAACTCAGACAACGTTAAGGTGGACATGTTCCAGCATTTCGCTTCTGCTTTGACATTCCGCAGTACGAAATAAGGAGTGGAGGATTCAAAGGACGGGGAGCATCTGGCAGCAGTAACTATGACTCTCTTAATTTAGCCAAATGCCTCGTCATCCGGCGAAGTACATTTGCTAACTCGAGAAACTCGTAGTGGGAGTAACTGTGACGAAGTTAAGGTGGACATACAGTGGCATATCGGTTCTGTAGGACTGGCCATAGCAAGAATGATAAAGGCCTAAAGAAATGGGAGCAGCCGGCAGGAGTAACTATGACTCTCTTAAGGTAGTCAAATGCCTCGTCACTCTGCGAAATTTATTTGAAATCTCGAGGATATCGTTGTTGGAGTAACTCAGACAACGATAAGGTGGACATGCTGTACCATTTCGCTTCTGCAGGGCTGGCCGCAGTACGAATTAAAGAGAGGAAAGATTCAAAGAAGGGGGAGCAGCGGGCAGCAGTAACTATGACTCTCTTAAGGAAGCCAAATGCCTCGTCACTCTGCGAAATTTATTTGAAAATTCGTGGATATCGTCGTTTTAGTAACTCAGACAACGTTAAGGTGGACATGTTCCAGCATTTCGCTTCTGCTTTGACATTCCGCAGTACGAAATAAGGAGAGGAGGATTCAAAGGAAGGGGAGCATCTGGCAGCAGTAACTATGACTCTCTTAAGGTAGCAAATGCCTCGTCATCCGGCGAAGTACATTTGCTAACTCGAGAAACTCGTAGTGGGACTAACTGTGACGACATTAAGGTGGACATACAGTGGCATATCGGTTCTGTAGGACTGGCCATAGCAAGAATGATAAAGGCATAAAGAAATAGGAGCAGCCAGCAGGAGTAACTATGACTCTCTTAAGGTAGCCAAATGCCTCGTCACTCTGCGAAATTTATTTAAAAACTCGAGGATATCGTCGTTGGAGTAACTCAGACTACATTAAGGTGGACATGCTGTACCATTTGGCTTCTGCAGGACTGGCCGCAATACGAATTAAAGAAAAGAAAGATTCAAAGAAGGGGGAGCAGCCGGCATTAGTAACTATGACTCTCTTAAGGTAGCCAAATGCCTCGTCACTCTGCGAAATTTATTTGAAAACTCGTGGATATCGTCATTTTAGTAACTCAGACAACGTTAAGGTGCTCATGTTGCAGCATTTCGCTTCTGCTTGGACATTCCGCAGTACGAATTAAAGAGAGGAAAGATTCAAAGGAAGGGGAGCTTCTGGCTGCAGTAACTATGACTCTCTTAAGGTAGCCAACGCCTCGTCATCCGGCGAAGTACATTTGCTAACTCGAGAAACTCGTAGTGGGAGTAACTGTGACGACGTTAAGGTGGACATACAGTGGCATATCGGTTCTGTAGGACTGGCCATAGCAAGAATGATAAAGGCCTAAAGATACGGGAGCAGCCGGCAGGAGTAACTATGAATCTTAAGGTAGTCAAATGCCTCGTCACTCTGCGAAATTTATTTGAAATCTCGAGGATATCGTTGTTGGAGTAACTCAGACAACGATAAAGTGGACATGCTGTACCATTTCGCTTCTGCAGGGCTGGCCGCAGTACGAATTAAAGAGAGGAAAGATTCAAAGAAGGGGGAGCAGCGGGCAGCAGTAACTATGACTCTCTTAAGGTAGCCAAATGCCTCGTCACTCTGCGAAATTTATTTGAAAATTCGTGGATATCGTCGTTTTAGTAACTCAGACAACGTTAAGGTGGACATGTTCCAGCATTTCGCTTCTGCTTTGACATTCCGCAGTACGAAATAAGGAGTGGAGGATTCAAAGGACGGGGAGCATCTGGCAGCAGTAACTATGACTCTCTTAATTTAGCCAAATGCCTCGTCATCCGGCGAAGTACATTTGCTAACTCGAGAAACTCGTAGTGGGAGTAACTGTGACGACGTTAAGGTGGACATACAGTGGCATATCGGTTCTGTAGGACTGGCCATAGCATGAATGATAAAGGCCTAAAGAAATGGGAGCAGCCGGCAGGAGTAACTATGACTCTCTTAAGGTAGTCAAATGCCTCATCACTCTGCGAAATTTATCTGAAATCTCGAGGATATCGTTGTTGGAGTAACTCAGACAACGATAAGGTGGACATGCTGTACCATTTCGCTTCTGCAGGGCTGGCCGCAGTACGAATTAAAGAGAGGAAAGATTCAAAGAAGGGGGAGCAGCGGGCAGCAGTAACTATGACTCTCTTAAGGAAGCCAAATGCCTCGTCACTCTGCGAAATTTATTTAAAAACTCGAGGATATCGTCGTTGGAGTAACTCAGACTACATTAAGGTGGACATGCTGTACCATTTCGCTTCTGCAGGACTGGCCGCAATACGAATTAAAGAAAAGAAAGATTCAAAGAAGGGGGAGCAGCCGGCAGGAGTAACTATTACTCTCTTAAGGTAGTCAAATGCCTCGTCACTCTGCGTAATTTATTTGAAAACTCGAGGATATCGTCGTTGGAGTTACTCAGACGACGTTATGGTGGACATGCTGTACCATTTCGCTTCTGCAGGGCTGGCCGCAGTACGAATTAAAGATAGGAAAGATTCAAAGAAGGGGGAGCAGCGGGCAGGAGTAACTATGACTCTCTTAAGGTAGCCAAATGCCTCGTCACTCTGCGAAATTTATTTGAAAACTCGTGGATATCGTCATTTTAGTAACTCAGACAACGTTAAGGTGCTCATGTTGCAGCATTTCGCTTCTGCTTGGACATTCCGCAGTACGAATTAAAGAGAGGAAAGATTCAAAGGAAGGGGAGCTTCTGGCTGCAGTAACTATGACTCTCTTAAGGTAGCCAACGCCTCGTCATCCGGCGAAGTACATTTGCTAACTCGAGAAACTCGTAGTGGGAGTAACTGTGACGACGTTAAGGTGGACATACAGTGGCATATCGGTTCTGTAGGACTGGCCATAGCAAGAATGATAAAGGCCTAAAGATATGGGAGCAGCCGGCAGGAGTAACTATGAATCTTAAGGTAGTCAAATGCCTCGTCACTCTGCGAAATTTATTTGAAATCTCGAGGATATCGTTGTTGGAGTAACTCAGACAACGATAAGGTGGACATGCTGTACCATTTCGCTTCTGCAGGGCTGGCCGCAGTACGAATTAAAGAGAGGAAAGATTCAAAGAAGGGGGAGCAGCGGGCAGCAGTAACTATGACTCTCTTAAGGTAGCCAAATGCCTCGTCACTCTGCGAAATTTATTTGAAAATTCGTGGATATCGTCGTTTTAGTAACTCAGACAACGTTAAGGTGGACATGTTCCAGCATTTCGCTTCTGCTTTGACATTCCGCAGTACGAAATAAGGAGTGGAGGATTCAAAGGACGGGGAGCATCTGGCAGCAGTAACTATGACTCTCTTAATTTAGCCAAATGCCTCGTCATCCGGCGAAGTACATTTGCTAACTCGAGAAACTCGTAGTGGGAGTAACTGTGACGACGTTAAGGTGGACATACAGTGGCATATCGGTTCTGTAGGACTGGCCATAGCAAGAATGATAAAGGCCTAAAGAAATGGGAGCAGCCGGCAGGAGTAACTATGACTCTCTTAAGGTAGTCAAATGCCTCGTCACTCTGCGAAATTTATTTGAAATCTCGAGGATATCGTTGTTGGAGTAACTCAGACAACGATAAGGTGGACATGCTGTACCATTTCGCTTCTGCAGGGCTGGCCGCAGTACGAATTAAAGAGAGGAAAGATTCAAAGAAGGGGGAGCAGCGGGCAGCAGTAACTATCACTCTCTTAAGGTAGCCAAATGCCTCGTCACTCTGCGAAATTTATTTGAAAATTCGTGGATATCGTCGTTTTAGTAACTCAGACAACGTTAAGGTGGACATGTTCCAGCATTTCGCTTCTGCTTTGACATTCCGCAGTACGAAATAAGGAGAGGAGGATTCAAAGGAAGGGGAGCATCTGGCAGCAGTAACTATGACTCTCTTAAGGTAGCAAATGCCTCGTCATCCGGCGAAGTACATTTGCTAACTCGAGAAACTCGTAGTGGGACTAACTGTGACGACATTAAGGTGGACATACAGTGGCATATCGGTTCTGTAGGACTGGCCATAGCAAGAATGATAAAGGCATAAAGAAATAGGAGCAGCCAGCAGGAGTAACTATGACTCTCTTAAGGTAGCCAAATGCCTCGTCACTCTGCGAAATTTATTTAAAAACTCGAGGATATCGTCGTTGGAGTAACTCAGACTACATTAAGGTGGACATGCTGTACCATTTCGCTTCTGCAGGACTGGCCGCAATACGAATTAAAGAAAAGAAAGATTCAAAGAAGGGGGAGCAGCCGGCAGGAGTAACTATTACTCTCTTAAGGTAGTCAAATGCCTCGTCACTCTGCGTAATTTATTTGAAAACTCGAGGATATCGTCGTTGGAGTTACTCAGACGACGTTATGGTGGACATGCTGTACCATTTCGCTTCTGCAGGGCTGGCCGCAGTACGAATTAAAGATAGGAAAGATTCAAAGAAGGGGGAGCAGCGGGCAGGAGTAACTATGACTCTCTTAAGGTAGCCAAATGCCTCGTCACTCTGCGAAATTTATTTGAAAACTCGTGGATATCGTCATTTTAGTAACTCAGACAACGTTAAGGTGCTCATGTTGCAGCATTTCGCTTCTGCTTGGACATTCCGCAGTACGAATTAAAGAGAGGAAAGATTCAAAGGAAGGGGAGCTTCTGGCTGCAGTAACTATGACTCTCTTAAGGTAGCCAACGCCTCGTCATCCGGCGAAGTACATTTGCTAACTCGAGAAACTCGTAGTGGGAGTAACTGTGACGACGTTAAGGTGGACATACAGTGGCATATCGGTTCTGTAGGACTGGCCATAGCAAGAATGATAAAGGCCTAAAGATATGGGAGCAGCCGGCAGGAGTAACTATGAATCTTAAGGTAGTCAAATGCCTCGTCACTCTGCGAAATTTATTTGAAATCTCGAGGATATCGTTGTTGGAGTAACTCAGACAACGATAAGGTGGACATGCTGTACCATTTCGCTTCTGCAGGGCTGGCCGCAGTACGAATTAAAGAGAGGAAAGATTCAAAGAAGGGGGAGCAGCGGGCAGCAGTAACTATGACT